>NC_143520.1:16069821-16439821 GCF_031878675.1 Megascapheus bottae | reverse complement strand
TGGCTTAGATGGCAGAAACAAGAAAATCTTACAAGTGTCATTGATCTGACCTTTTGCATTGATGCTTTTAAACCGGAACTCCCTCCTCCTCCTCCTCCTCCTCCTCCTCCTCCTCCTCCTCCTCCTCCTCCTCCTCCTCCTCCTCCTCCTCCTCTTCTTCTTCTTCTTCTTCTTCTTCTTCTTCTTCTTCTTCTCCTTCTTCTTCTCTCTCTCTGCCTCTCTCTGTCTCTCTCTCTATCTCTCTGTCTGTCTCTCTCTGTCTCCCTGTCTGTCTCTGTTTCTGTCTCTGTCTCTCTCTCTCTTTCTCTCTCTCTCTCTCTCTCTGTGTGTGTGTCCTAGGGCTTGAACTCAAGGCCTAGGTGCTATTCCTGAGCTTTTCTGCTCAAGGCTAGCACTCTACCACTTGAGCCACAGCGCCACATCTGGCTTTTGGTGGTTAACTGAAGAGCCTCACAGACTTTACCACACAGGCTGGCTTCAAACAGCAATCCTCAGATCTCAGCCTCCTTCTTGAGTAGCTAGGATTACACATAAGCCATTGCCATTCAGTTCCTTATAATATATATATATATTTTTTTTGGCCCCTTTCTCTTTCTGGCCCCGCTCGCTCCGGCTCTGCTCGCTCCGGCCCAGCTAGGCCCCCTTTCTAGCTCAGGCCCCGCTCGCTCGCTCCGGCCCGCTCGCTCTGGCCCAGCTTGCTTCCGCCCGGCTCGCTCCAGCTTGCTCCTGGCTCTGCTCGCTCCGGCCCCTTCTCGCTCCGGCCCCGCTCCCTCCGGCCACCACTCGGTTGGGCTCTGTTCACTTCAGCTCAGTTTGCTTCTTTCGCTCTCTGTCGCCGTCGCAGTCTTGTCTCTGCCACTTTTCCGGCTTGGTTGTGTATGTGGGATACCGAGGAATCGAACCCGGGTCTTTGTGCATGCTAGTCAAGCCCGCTAGGCCAAACTCCCGGGCCCCCTTATAATATTTTTTAAAGAGAAAAAAAGGAAGAAAAATCTTTAGGTAGTATTTGAGGAATATCTTAGTTATTATTCATTTCTAACATTGTATGTTACATTGAAATCTCATTTGCCAGTTGTTTGTTTCATTTATGCTGTTGCTTTTCATTGAATTATGGTATACAATGAAAAGTGGCTGAGTGAGGCGATAGTCAGGTTAGTATATCATCAACATTCATTATTCCATTGAGATTCTTTGTTTCATCAGTTTCATCACAATTCTTAACAACATTCATTAAATTTGGAAATAAAGGTAATATTTAATTTTAGAATCCTGAGTCAACAAAGTTATGGAATGAATGACAAATGCTGAAAATGGATATGGCTCCTCAGGTATATTCTATTTTTTTGGGGTGTGGGTCATGGGGCTTGAACTTGGTCTGGATACTGTTTCTGAGCTCTTCAGCTCAAGGCTACCACCTTACCCCTGGGCCTGGGCCTTGTCCTTGAGCTCTTCAGCTCAAGCTTACCACCCACCCTTGAGCCAAACCCCATTTTCTGTTTTCTAGGAGCTAACAGTCTCAGGTCCTTTTGTGCTTGGGCTAGCTTTGAACCTTGATCCTCAGATCTCAGCCTCCTGAGTAGCTAGGATTATAGAGGTGAGCCACCGCACCAGCTCAGGTATTCTATTTTATGTGACATAAGAAATTTCTTACAACTTTACTGCTTCTCCTTATGCTTGTTAGAGACTTAAGGAAGAGGGAAGTAAGAATTCATTCAACAGGCACTTTGATTTCTGGAGGTCAGCTCCCCAGTATAATATAGCTGTGTTCTTGCATGACTGACACATTTCACACTGTGTGCTCTTATGTATCAAATGTCATCCCTACTAGAGTTGGTAGTATGGCCAATGTATAAATGTTCAAGATTAAGGCCTTCTGTATTAATGAATAACTTCTCCAAGATTATGTATATTCAGCTAAAGTGGGGCATTGCTCATGTCTGGGCAATTCTGAAGTTCATGCTTTGTCAATATTGATGCAATTATTTCTACATGTTGCAATGAAGGAGTTGTTTGGAAAATCCACATGAATTTGTGATATTATATTTATGAAAACTTCTGAAAATCCCTAAGTATCAATTTTTAGTTATTCTCTGTGATTTGCAAGTTAATACTCATCAAAAATTGTTCTGATTTTGAATAGCTAAAATCAGAATGTCAAAGTATATTTGATCCTGGTAAATCACCTTTGACATTTAATTTTTCCATAAATTGTGACATTAATGTTTATACATATGCTGTAAATTTAACCTGTATACTGTATATATAATAGGTACACTTATACATATATAAGTTTTACAGAAATTTGAATATTTTAATTTTTGGAACTGGCAATTAGTTTAGTACCTGGGGCCTCAGGAAACTTATGGTGACAGAAACTCAAAGAGGAACTTCCTATAAACATGACTTTCTCTTTCTATGAAAGTATTGCTATGCTTTATAAGTATTATGAAGTTCTAGAAAATGGATTTTTCCCTTTTTCTCATATGAAATTTATGAGTGAATACATTTTACAATTTGGCTAAAATACTTTGAGAAGGTAGGGAAAGTGCTGTAATTCTCTTAGAGGTTTACCCAAGGGTTTTTTATGTGTTAATAAAATAACACTGTGGAATCTACTTTAAGTTCTTTTGAAGCAAGGTGTGTAGGGATATAAATAATATTCCAAATAACAATATACTTTAAATTTTAGAAAAAAGGAATAACAGACATTTGATCTCTATTTAGCCTCAGTGAGCCTCCAGTAATCTTATCCACACATGAAAAATTCAAAGTATATAAAAGGTCTGCCTATAATTAAACAGTTCATAGTGGCAACTGTTAGAATCAAGTCAGATAATTCTCTCTTTAGTCACATGTTATATATGTGTTCCTAGATTCCTTAAGACTAAATGCTAATAAACAGTTTCTATTATTTGATTGGCAAAGAAGATTAATGCTTTCCAATGAACAGAGTTAGTCTTTTCCTTTCCTGGTAGCAGGATAATGTGCTCCTATAAAATGGTTTACCTTTTCTAATTGTCTAGAATCATAAAGAAAAAAGAACAATCTTCTGAACACATAACTCTATTAAAAATGATAGGAACAGCCAGTCCCTAGGGGGGTTGCACCTGCAATTCTAGCTATTCACCAGGCTAAGATTTGAAGATTATGGTTTGAAGTGATCCCAGGCAAAAAATGTAATAAAATGTTTATTTGACACATATTTCTAGTTAATCCACACAAAATCAGAAGTAGTAAAGCACCATTCTTGAGTGAAAAAGTCGAAGGATTCTATGCAGGCCCTGAGTTCAAGCCTCATTACTGGTATTAAAAAAGAAAGGAATGGGGGCCGAGAGTTTGGCATAGTGGTAGAGTACTTGCCTAGCATGCACAAAGGCCCAAGTTCAATTCCTCCGTACCACGTACATAGAAAAAAGCTGGAAGTGGTGTTGTGGGTCAAGTGGTAGAGCTCTAGCCTTGAGAAAAGTCCAAGGACAGTGCTCAGGTCCAGAGTTCAAGTCCCATGACTGGCAAAAAAATAAAAATAAAATAAATTTTAAAAAAGAAAGGAAAAGGCCGGGAATTTGGCCTAGTGGTTAAAGTGCTTGCTTAGCATGCACGAAGACCCGGGTTCGATTCCTTGGTACCACATATATAGAAAAAGCAGGAAGTGGTGCTGAGGCTCAAGTGGTAGAGTTCTAGCCTTGAGAAAGTCCAAGGACAGTGCTCAGGCCCTGAGCTCAAGCCCAGGACTGGCAAAAAAAAAAAAAAAAGAAAGGAATGATGAAAGTATATTGCATATATGCCTCTGAAGCTACCTTATTTAAATAAACCATGAACTCTTAAGTTCACCTAAGCTGAGAGGTTTTGTCTATATATTTAAAAAACATAAGTACTAGTCAGAAGCTATTGACCTGATTAGGGAAGAGGCAAATAGTCCACACACGTTACTAGAAATATTCAAATAATCTGAGTATCTGTCTGGATAAGCTATTAAATTATATGAAGGAAAACAATCTCTAAATCTCAGTACATCTATGGTAGTTTATTTCTTGCTCTTGCTGCACGACTCAGACTCACTGAGTGGGGAAGTCGGGAGTCTTCTGAGAATGATAGTCATTCAGGAACTCATTTGCCCAAAGCATTTCCTCTATTTATAAACAACATTTAAAAGGCCAATTTTTTAAAAAAATTATTCTCAGTAAGGATTTTTATGATTATTTCTTTATGATTAAATTTAGACTGACTACTTTAAGCAAGAAGACTACATAGGTATCTTATACACACATGGTGACATGTTTGTTTGTTTGTTTTTTTAACTTACTGGTTTGTTAATCATTTCCTTACTTTAACCTGATAATACTTGAGTCAAAGCCTTTTGCTACTGCTCCTATTATAAGTATGTGCTTTTGAACATTTAAAGTCTGATGTTTCCTTTATTCTAAAAGATGCTGTACACAAATGAAATATAGACATCCTTTTAAATAGAAGGGAGTATGGCTCAAGTGATAGAGTGCTTGCCTAGCAAGTATGGGGTCCCCTCACCTAGTACCACCACAACCAAAAATAAACAAAACAACTGACATACATAAAGGAATATATAAAGTTGAAATTGTTCCATTGTATTACAGGTTTTAATTTTCCCTTTTAGGCTCCTTTTAGCTTATTTCTCTATCTACAAGGTAATAAAATTATATTCTTATGAATAAAATAAAAGAAAGTTTGACATGGCTGAAATTGTTCTATATGAGTATTAATTCTTAATATTAGAATTTTTCTACCTAATGCCTATATCAGTAAATACATAATATACTACATATAATATAATTTTTATCTTTTTGCTTTTCTTTTTATTTTTTCCAGTCCTGTCTTGAGCCCCAGCACCACTTCTGACTTTTTCTATGTATGTGGTACCGAGGACTTGAACTTCATGCATGCTAGGCAAGCATTCTACCACTTGGGCCACACTCCCAACCCTATACTATATTTTTTTCTATGTACACAGACACACATATTCCTGAAATAAGTCCAATAACAAATTGTGACAATCAGGCTTATCACTTCAGTTAATTGAATTTTAACTTTTTTCAACTCTCAAGAAAAATATTTCTAACTTCTAATAATGTTTAGTGCCTTTCTTAAATTCTTTGAGAAGTTTCCAACCTGCCATCATATCCATCCTAGAAACTCAAGCTTTAGTGGGACTTTGCAATGCACACTCTTATGGAAACAGGAGAAGAGTTGTTGCTCCTTCATCTCCTTCATCATCCATCCTTTTTCTTATTTGTTTCTCCCCTTCATCTTCCTCCTCCTTCTTCATTCTTCTGCCTTTGATCTCTTTCCACGCTCCCCTAAATTAGCACCCAGAGGTGAGTGACTCATGACTAATATAAGAGTCAAAGCTCCTCTCCTGTATCCTGGGAACCTTCCTAAGTAACATGACCCAATAATTGTGGTTTTCAAAGAAACTTGATTCAGCCAGTTTATCCTTTTGATTCCCTTCATTCTAAAGTAAATAATACCTTTTCTCCTAAAATTTAACCAGAGTTTTTTTTTTTAAATTTCCATTAGGTTTGTTACTACATTAATCTGATGCAAAAAATTAAATTTTTGCACATGAAAAAAAGAATTAAATTAATATTAAAATGTCAAGTAATGTTTCGCTAATTCTACTTTGGTTGCATTCCTTCCAAATGAATTTTTAGACATATATATGACTGGACTATGAGCTGAAATCAGTTTGTGGTTTATATTCTTGTACAGTGCCAGTCCTTCGAGGTTCTAATTTCCATTTTTCCCTGCTTGCCAGTCAACCCACTTCTCTCTTTCCTTCTTGTCTCCTTTTCCTCCATTCCCTCCTTCCTTCTTCCAGCAGGAACTTTAGCAGAAGAAAACAATACCCTTCCCAGGCACTGCTCTCTTTTCTTTCTAAACCACTACTAGCATCAGCGTTAGTCATCCCTCCCCCAGCTGCCCACCGTGCTATTTAAATATCCCTCTTTGGGTTATGTTTTCCCAGTTTCCTTTTTCACCCCATAGTCATGTCTGTGGAGGAAACACTCTAGGCAATGCCACCCACACACAACCACATCAATAATGATTAGTTGTCTTTTATCTGTATCATTCTGTTCTGTACAACCTGTGCAGTTTTCATTGCCGACATCTTTCTTTGTTATTTCAAATGAATGTTCAGAATGACATCAGAAAGGGACACATCTACCCACATCCAAGGGTAGAGAACTGAAGCCATCTCAAGCCTGGGGAAATGTGTGCCTTTTGAAACACTTAAGAGGCAGAGGTGTTTTGATCTCCTTTATTTAACTTCCTCCCCAACTCATATCTCACAGGAAATCATTTACTTCAAAAAAGGCGACAAGCTATTCTGTCTCTTACAAATAATATCAGGTCAGTAAGTATTTTATTGTTTCCTACCAACTAAGCACTGTGTCAGATACTAGAGGTGATTATGAAATTGAGCTACTTTCCAAACCTTCCACCATTAAACATATTAATTTAAAAAACTGTTTAATAACCAACAGCAGCTCCTCGAAAAGTTGTGTGCTCTGACCTAAAACCTTGCTCTGTGGGAGCCTACAAGTTTATTTATTCTCTTTGGAGCCTACTTGCCCTTTGGAAAATGAAAGGATTGAATTAAATGATACAGTTCGTGAATTAACAGTATACAATCACATTAGTATAGAAAAGGCTGGTCCTGATCTTGTTTTCCCTCTACTGAGTTTGTTTCCTGCCCTACCTTCCTCTAGAGGGAGTATTTGATTATTGCAGGCTGATTGTTCCAGGACTGGAGACTCATGTCTTGATGAAGTCAAAGGAGGGTGGCTCTAGCAGTGGTCGAGATCACAGAGCCAAGGAAGGTAGGGGCTGAGGGAGTGATAAGTCAAGTGGTGGCGTCTGCAATGACTATCTCCTTTGTGATTCCATCTCCCACTCATTCGGGCTAACTATACTTCCAACTTCTATAAAACAGTTTTCAGGGCCAGTTATTGTTTCTGTTCAGCCTCTGGGTGATAAAAAAAAAAGCTGCTATTGTCCATCTACAAAGTTTATTTCAAACTTAACAGTTAGCCTCTCATTTTCTAAGGACCTACACTTGTTTTCCATTCCTTCAGCAATGAACATTTGTCGTAGTTGTTTTGCTGACTAGATTATGGCTAATCCATAGTGTTTACTTCTTATTTACTCTAGGACAGAGAAAGTCCTTTAAATCCTTAAATTAAAAATAGCATACCCAACCTAATTATCTGACATAAACTAGATCTGGCAGTGGATATAGTACCAAAAGAAATATTTCTTGGGCCGGGAGTTTGGCCTAGTGGTAGAGTGCTTGCCTAGCACGCAGGAAGACCCGGGTTTGATTCCTTGGTACCACATACATAGAAAAAAGCCAGAAGTGGTGCTGAGGCTCAAGTGGTAAAGCTCTGGCCTTGAGAAAGTCCAAGGACAGTGCTCAGGCCCTGAGCTCAAGCCCAGGACTGGCAAAAAAAAAAAGAAATGTTTCTTTATGTCTCTTCCAGTCACATATTGAAGGAAGGTAGAGGATCCTTAATTTCGATTGTCATGTTTTTTTTTTTTTTTTTTTTTTTTTTTTTTACTGTAGCGGCGTAATTAAATCTTCTCGTGGAAATCAAGGTAGGAAAAATCTTTTATGAACTAAGTATATATATATATATATATATATATATATATATATATATTTGGTTCCTGACATAAGACTTACATCGATTACACTTTCCATCAAAAGCATTAGTTAAAAATAAAATTATGGGGCCAGGAGTTTGGCCTAGTGATAGAGTGCTTGCCTAGCATGCATGAAGACCCTACTTCAATCCCTACATACCACATACCTAGAAAAAAGCTGAAGTGGTGCTGTGCTCAAGTGGTAGAGCTCTAGTCTTAAGAAAGCCCAAGGACAGTGCTCAGGCCCTGAGTTCAAGTCCCAGGACTGGCAAATAAAATAAAGATAAATGTATTTGTAGCCTAAAGCTTTGGCAAGTAAATGAGATCTCTTTTGTAGACATACTTTAGGCCTTATGCTTTTCTTCTGTCACTTTTATTTCTATTACTTCTATGTTACTAAGAAACCTTTTCATTTGGAGAAGTTTTCTGACAAGAGTCAACAATCTAAACTGAAGTGAATTGACTTTCTTTTTTATTTATTTTTTTATTTTGTCAGTCACAGGGCTTGAACTCTGAGTCTGGGCGCTGTCCCTGAACTCTTTAACCTAAGGTCAGTGTTCTATCACTTTGAGCCACAGTGCCACCTCAAATTTTCTGATGGTTAATTGGAGTTAAAGAGTTTCATAAATTTTCATGCCCAGGCTGGCTTTGAACTGTCCTCAGCTCTCAGCCTCATAAGTAGCTAGGATTACAGCATGAGCAAGGGACATATAGTTGGTGAGGCTGAGGTGGGACTATGAAGACTTTAAGGCCAGCCTAGGCTACAGGGCAAGACCCTATCTCAAAATGCCAAGAAAAGAAAAGAAAAAAGACTAAAAATAACCCACCACAAATATTTTGTGGAGTTATAACTTTATTTCATTTATTAAATTAGTTTGTCCTCATTTATTATTTAGCCTCTCTTTACTTTGGAAATAAACTTAAGATGGGAAAAATCTGATGACTGGGTAACAAGGAAAATCCAGATATTATTACAGATACAGTGACAGTACCAGAGGAAATAGGTGGCTATCACTAAGTATATCAGCATACCAATCTTCTGTCCAAAGAGGTTTAATACACATGTAGGTGGTTCAAAATAGCACAGATTTACATATCTCCAGGTCTGAATATCATTGGACTAAAGTCAAGGTGTCAGCAGAGTTAGCTTTTCTCTAGACACTGCAGGGGAGACTCTATTTCTTGTTTCTTGGTGGCTAGAATTCTTTCATGATTGTAGCCACAACATTTCAACCTCTGCCTCCATGGAAACATAGCTCTCTCCTTTTCCATGGTGAGATCTAATCTGGATGATTAAGATTACATTGAAGATTACATGGTGCCTGTGCCCCATAGCTAACTCTAGTTACCCAGAGGGTGAGCTCTGAGCATCAAGATTTGGGATTGGGGAAGACAAATTTGAAAGACCCTTACCTCAAAATAATCAGTAAAAAGTGTCAAATGGCTCATGAGGTAGAACATCATCTATGAGTGAAAGATACAAACAGGAGCATAAGTCCCTGAGTTCAAACCGCAGTGTTGCCCAAAATAAGATTAGAGACAGGAGACACAGGATAGCACATTTACTACCTAGGCAAATGTTTTTCTCAGTCTGCAAGGAGTAAGAATTTAGACATTCCCTAGACAATTAAAGGTATTAGAATCCAGGCTTGGGAGAGAGAAAAAAATAAAATTTGGGTAAACAAGTGAGTAGTCATTAGTATGAAATGATAATAAGCCGATGAACCCTCAGTTGAGGGGTACTGGGACATTGGCTGGAGTCTCTCGGCAGGAAGAACTGTGGTTGGAAGAGGAATAGAGGCCAACCAGTGATGAAGGAGAGCCAGCCACAGTGTTCTTGCCTCACATAGCTTCAGATCTTGGCTTTTCATGAATGTGTGTTGTTAACCTTTTAACTTAGTAACACTTAAAGTTTGCTGAAATTTCTAAACTCCCAACAGAAGTTGCTTGGAATCTTACTAGTTAAGAATTAATTCATGAAATTCCTGTAAAAAAATATCACGTGTTGGGCTAAGTGCGTAGAGTTGTGGTAGAGTGCTTGCCTAGCATGCACTGAACCCTGGATTCAATGCCTCAGTACCACATACTCAGAAAAAGCCAGAAGTAGTGCTGTGGCTCAAGTGGCAGAAGCTAGCCTTGAGAAAAAAGTGTCCAAGGACAGTGCCCAGGCCCTGAGTTCAAGCCCCAGGACTGGCAAAAAAAAATTAAAATGACAGATGTTCAAAGAAGCCAAAGAGAATAAAACCTTGGGGGAAAAGATATAGTATGAAGCAAGAGGAACACCTGTGCTCTGGAAGAGACACATGTGATAATTTTTGGGAAAGGAACGCATTAACTGATTAAAAAATGGACTAGAGACACACAAGTTTGGCAGTTAGTGGTACATGTGTGTATGTGTGTGTGGGGGGTGTATGTGTGTGTGTGTATGGGTGTGTGTGTATGTGTACATGTTCATGCTCAGGTCATGGCACCTTATTCCTTCTTTGTCATCCCTCTTCAAAAAAATGGGATCCTAGTTGGAAGGCAGGCCAGTCCCCACTCCCCAGGCCAAAGCAGTCATGAGTCTCTTTTTATTTATGGTATGGTGTTGAAAGTGAGAAATACAATAAAATAAATCTGATATATTGGATTTATTTGTATTTGGTTATTTGAAATTGGATAGGGAAGGGGGGAAAACCAAGACGGGGGGGGGGGATGAAGGGGAGGGTAATGGGAACCAAGACATGTGAAAGGGTATCAATGTATGTGAATTAATGCACCTTCTATCTGGCAAATATCATGTAACCCTTTTATTAATTACAATAAAAAAGAAAAAAACTAATATTAATACATACAAGAGAAAAATTTGAACCTCATCAACAACATTAATAACAGAGGCAAATTCAAACACTCATAACCTACATTTGTTTCCAATATGATTGCTGGAATACATAATATACGTACACTTATGTGTGTGTATATATTTGTATATTATACTTATATGTGTATGTTTACACATATTAAAGTATGTATAAGTAATATGTAATGCACTAAATGAATTGTACTTAGTAAGTGGAGATGGAATTTAAATATTGACATGAATTTTTTAAATTAAAGACTATAAGGGGAAAAGATTGTGAACTTATCTTGAGGAATCCAGCTGATCAAAATCATAGGAATGAAATAAACAGCATTTCATGAGTAACTAGTATATTATACAAGTTTACAAAAAACAAGAAAGAAAAAGGAAAAAAAAACTCCTGCATGGTGCCAGAGGCTTATGCCTGCAATCCTATTTAATCCTAATTAGTCAGGAGGCTGAGATCTGAGGATAGAGGTTCAAAGCCAGCCAGGGCACAGAAATCTGTGAGTTTTTTATCTGCAACTAACTACCAGAAAAAGTGAAGTGGTGCTGTGGCTCAAAGTGGTAGAGCTCCAGCCTTGAGTTGAAGCGGTCAGGGACAGCTCCCAGGCCTAAAGGTCAAGCCCCACGAAACGATCTCTGGAAGAGTGTTGATCAACTGCATTCCCTGTTCTAACTTAAAAGGATGAAATTCCAATTTTCCCACATCCATCTAAGGATACTATTTTCAATAAGTAGCTGATTTTTTCTTTTCTTAAAGGAACAGATTGAGTATATTTATATTTTCAAAACTGCTACTTTTCATGTCATTGGTAACTAAATAGTCATGGTTGCTTGGCACCTTAACAAGTTCAAGTATTTTAGTTCTTCAGGTCATTCACAGTTCCAATTTCTGGTTGAGTATTATTGATTGCAGATTATGGTGGGGTTTTAACCTGTTGAATGCATTCTCTAATATAGTTTTCATCATCAATTTCTCATTTTCTGTTCTTCCTATAGGAAATCATGAACTACCACCATACCTCAAGGAGATAAGACAAATTATGTTCATATGGTCAAGCCTAAATTGTATGTACATACATTTCACAAGCAAAAAAAGTGAACTAATCATGACAAGTACCATGTCTGGATAAAAAATACTCCAGGCACAATGGGGAATGTGCAAACTTGCGGAGTATAGGGATGTAATAAATCTAATATAGCACTATTAAAAATTATTATGGTGAAAAAAAGAAACAAACTTGTGCTGTCATATTTTGATAGAATCAAGGAATCTATAGAAATGGGAGAGCTTACAGTAATGCGGTGAATGAGCCACTAGTAGAGAGAAGCAAATGAAAACTTGAAGTTTGGATGTGTGTGCATGAATGATGGCTTGCTGTTAAAGCTTTCTCTTTAAAAGGCAAACACGTGCCAACACCAAGCAGGTACATAGCCAAGTGGAGATAGTCCTATCATCCCTGATCCAAGAACAGTGCCTGTAGCAGAGCCAGAAACTCAGGCATGATAAGAGTTCTTGGCCTTCTAAGGCCATTGGTTACTGCATCTGTACCAACATTGCAGAAAGCATTTGCCCCATCCTGGACTACTGCAGAGTTCTGCTACAGGTACGGTGGGACATGTCTCCACCTTCCCACTATTTCTTCTATACCTTCTTAAAATGTAAAATGTGTTTAATTCTTGTAGTACTGATAATGATAGTGCACCCAGGCATCATTTGGAGCCAGTTGCTTTGCTGATTTTAAGCTATAACCCATGGCCTTGGATCTAGCATAATGAGTCTCAGAGTCACTTGTGCTTGCACAAGTAATAGCATTTCTTTTCTCTGCTTAAATTGTTGGAACTGGGGACACCACCCTATCATTCACTATTTAATTTCTGTACATTTGTTTATTCATTTAAATATTTATTAAGTGTGTCTCATGTGCCAAGCCCACCTTACAATGCACAAAAATGTAAACAAATCATTTTACAGCAGAAAAAGGATTCTACAACATAGAATCAAGTGTTACTGAGATTGAGGTCAGAAGAACACATAAGGGTGAAGGCAGATAACAGTCTCACTGACTTTCCCATCTGGATTGGTTTTGAACCATAAACCTTAGGTCTCAGCCTCCCGAGATCCCAGAACTAGGCCTTGGTGCTGTCCCTGAGCTCTTCAGCTCAGGGTTTCCTCTCTACTCTTGATCCAAGACCCACTTCCCATTTTCTAGAGGTTAATTGGCAATAAGAGTCAGGTGCTTTTGTGCCCTAGCTGGCTTTAAACCTTGACTCTCAGATCTCAGTCTCCTGAGTAACTAGGATTATGGGCATGAGCCACCATGCCCAGCCCTGAATGTCTTTTCTTAAAAGGCTTAGTTTCTTACAGCATAAAAATTCTCTAGCCTTTTAATTTGCAAACTGACATGCTGATTACAAAACACTACTCCCTATCTTGGCCCTGGAGCTTTTGAATGACAGGCTAGCAGAATGCAATATTTCCCTCCGTTTTACACATTGGCCACTGGATGGCAGGCTTGAATTTCTTTTAAAATACATTGAAGGGAGGCAAAATGCTTACCTAAGCCCACAAAGCTTTACGGCATGAAAAATCTGCAGTAAAGCTTACTGTTTTGTAGCATACCTTGCATTGAGTGGGGGTATATGTGAAGTAGAAGACATTTAGTAAATAATTGTGCAGTAAAATGTACATATATATATATATATATATATATATATATATATATATATATATATATAGCCAGGCCTGGAGCTTGAACTCAGGGCCTGAGCACTGTCCTTGGGCTTTCTCAAGGCTTGAGCTCTACCACTTGACCCACAGCACCACTTCTGATTTTTTTCTTTGTATGTGGTACTGAGAAATCAAACCCTGGTCTTTGTGCATGCTAGGCAAGCACTCTATCACTAGGCCAAACTTCTGGCCCAATATATGTATTTCTTGATGTATATGTACAAACAACTTACTATGCAAATGGAATAAACTGTGATTGTAGCGTTACATCAAATAGTTATTATGACATTCGAACGGCTAACAGATAGGCTCTATTAACAAACCAAAGTGTCTGTCAAACATAGTAAGGAATTGACTTTCACTTCCTTCAACTCAACTAAAATGATATAATCCTTATCAACATATACTTGATGAGCAAATTTAAGCTTTAAGGAGGCTGCTATTTCTCCATTCCAGCTGTGTACCGCTGGATGGTCATTGTCTACTTTGACTTAGCTGGTACTCCAGTGCCAATTATTCAGTGTCTGTGTCATTTCAATAATTAAGTTTTTTAAATATACAATATATAACTGCATTTTCCTTTGAGCAATGGAAACAGCTCCATTTATCTGAAAGGATATCCATTTTAAGATTAATGTATTTGAATTTTAACTCAGTGTAGGCTAGTAAAAACTTGTATTGAAAGTATGAAAAAGAATATATTACGGAGATTAAAAATCAAGCCATCAGCATAGCAAAATAAATGTATATACGTTATTGGGCTTAAGATGAAGTTACTTGAGATTTAGCTGCAGCTTAGTTCCAAACTTTGATTTTATAAATTTAGTTTGAATAGGGTGGATCCAAGCCTTAAAGCTCATATTTTCAGCCATTGAAGGAATGCTGTGGCACCTTCAATTTGGGCTTAGTTTTCTTCCCTGTACTATGCCACTCATAAATGATTATGACTGTGTACAATATGCTATGGTTAGCCTGAGAAACAATGCCAGGAAAATGTATGAAAAACTGAGACTATCATCTTATGGCAGTGTTTTCAGCTCATCTCCAGAGAAATCAGTTTAGTGTGTGCCATATGTCCTTCATATATAACCAATTACCAATAGATATAACTATCTTTGCCCAAAATGAGTGACATGAAATGCATAGATGTTTTTCCTTACTTATTTTATCACTATAAATAATCACTGTAGAAATATCATAACATACTGATATTTTCATTTACTCAAATGCATTTTAAATAGGATTTCTGGGTCCAAATTTTGTACAGTTATGATTTTAATAAAATTACTTATTTATTTTTCAATTACAGTGTAATTTAGACTTCAATCAATTGATGTAGCACCAATTGATGTAGAAGAATTCTACTTCTCTGCACATTTGCCAGCACAAAAATTACAATAACCAAAAGAATTTTGTGCATTCATCGTGGAACTATTCTTACTTGAGTTTTACAAACTAGAAACATTGGATGTTAATTTTTTCATTAAAGAGGTATGTGAAAATATGTTTTTACAGATCATGAATAAATAAGATATCTGATATGCTCTGAAGTACTTTATAAAAGATTAAAATGTTTAACTGTAAGATTAAGAGTGCATATTGAGAGAATATGATGTTAACTTTAAAATTTATAAAGTGCCAAGTTGAATGGAAACTTCTGTATACAACTACTTAAAAAATAATAATAAAGAAGAATCTAGTCAAACATCTTTTTTCCATATATATTTATTGTAATTAATAGAAGGGTTACATTATATTCACCAGATAGAAGGTGCATTACTTCACATACATTGATACCCTTTCTCATGTCTTGGTCCCCATTTCCCTCCCAATGTCTTAAAAGTATTAATAGATTATATTTTTTCCTGCTGTTGGAGGACTTAAAAAATCTTTATACTTCTAAAGGCTGATTTTCTTTTTTTCATATATTTTTATTGTAATTAATAGAGGGTTACATTATATTTGCCAGATAGTAGGTACATTAATTCACATACACTAATACTCTTTCTCATGTCTTGGTCCCCATTTCCCTCTCCCCTCCCCCACCGCTCATCTTGTTTTCCCCCCTTCCCTATCCAATTTCAAATAACCAAATACAAATATATCCAATATATCAGATAACAAAGTAAGATACTGTAACAATATGAGATAATCAAGGGATAGCAAAAGAGATAAGAGATGACAGTACATTAAGGACAACAATCACTCATTATATGGCTTTTGTTTCTATATCCTAGAGGTCCTTTCATTTAGCATCATACTATATGGCCTTATGTATCAAGATTTTGCTCTATTGCAAATCTCTGTTAGGAGAGCCCAAGGTTTCTACTGATTATGACAAATGAGGGAAACCATTGAGCCTAAGTTCCTTTGAGTCTGGCTTACTTCACTTAATATGATTTTTTCTAAGTCTTTCCATTTCCTTACAAATGGGGCAATGTCATTCTTTCTGAAAGCAGCATAGAATTCCATTGTGTTGATCCACTCACATCTAGTTTATCCACTCATCAACTGAGGGACATCTGGGTTGGTTCCATATCTTTGCTATGGTAAATAGTGCTGCAATCCACATCATTGTGCTACTGGATTTAGTCTGTCCTTGTTTCTGGACAATAGGGTAAATGCCTAGTAGTGGAATTGCTGGGTCATAGGGGAGCTCTATGTTTAGTCTTTTGAGGAACTGCCATACTGCTTTCCATAGTGGTTGAACTAGTTTGCACTCCCACCAGCAGTATAGTATTGATCCCTCCTGGCTACATCCCCTCCAGCATCTGTTGTTATTAGTTTTCTTGATCCTGGCCATTCTAACTGGAGTGAGGTGGAATCTTAGAGCTGTTTTGATTTGCATTTCTTTTATGACCAGAGATGTTGAGCATTTCTTCATGTGTCTATAGGCCATTTTTGTTTCTTCTTCAAAGAAGACTGTCTTTAAGTCTTTGGCCCATCATTTAATGGTTCTTTCTTTGGAGATTAGTTTTGGGGTGATTCAATTTTTTGAGCTGTTGATATATTTTAGATATTAGGCCTTTATCCGTTGTGTGGTTGGTGAAGATCTCCCATTCTGTAGGCTTCCTAATTAATTTACTAGCTATGTCCTTTGCCATACAAAAGCTCTGCAGTTTAATGCAGACCCACTTATCTATAAAGGCTGATTTTCTTCTTTTACTATATACCTTCCAGTCAGAAAAGTGTTTAACATGTTTGAAGACTAATGATTGTTTGTTGGTAGTAAACTAGGATGTTACAGAAATCAATTCAGTTTTCTTTACTGACATACATTTAAAAGACATATTTCATCATGAATATGGGCTCTATTTCAATCTTATTTATCCATTATTTACATTATTATGCCTATGTTATTAACAAATGACAACACCCTACTGTATCCGTGATTTTTCAGGACCTAAGTATTTAAAGTACTTTCATATTTCTACAATTCCATCACTATGTTTATAAATCCCAGTTATATTTGGAAAGGAATTACATAAGTCATATAAATCAACACTCTTAATTGAACACTAATGAGCCTGGATTTTTCTGAAGACTTTCTGTTTTGAAGAGGTATAGTGGCTCACATTTTTTTAAAAGCACAAAATTCCCTGTACATAGAGAAAGGTTGAGACTTATTAATATTAGAAGCAGATCTGGTTGCTTTAAAAAGAAAAGTATGTAGGAAGAGCCTAGACACTTTATTTATAATACTATAATTTTCTCTACTATCTTTGGGCTTGGAGAAATGTCCAGGTTAGTGACAAAGGAAACTTCAGGGGAAAACTGTAAATCTACTACAGTCAAGAAAGAAAAGAGAAAATCTGAAGGATGGCTTCATTAAAACTGTAAGTTATGAAGAATCTTGGAGAGCTCAGAGAATAGTAGCAGATTTCTATTGATATTTTTCCAAGTTGAAATCTTAGTATGATTTATAAACTTAAATTATTTTGAAAATAATTAGCCATGTACTGTAAGTCATCTAGATACAGTCAAATTCAGTATAAAATGCCTTTTTGTCTAGTTTTCATGTCCCCACCATCTTAAGCCAGTCTTAAAAATGAATTGTCCCCTTTTTTCTTTTCAATGTTTTTTTATTAAAGAATTTATTAACATTGATTTATTTTTTATTTTTTATTTTTGCCAGTCCTGGGCTTGAGCTCAGAGCCTGAGCACTGTCCTTGGACTTTCTCAAGGCTAGAGCTCTACCACTTGAGCCTCAGCACACTTCTTGCTTTTTTCTATGTATGTGGTACCAAGGAATCGAACCCGGGTCTTCATGCATGCTAGGCAAGCACTTTAACCACTAGGCCAAACTCCCGGCCCCTTAACATTGATTTTTACATCATATTTCAAATGACATGTTTAACAAACAAGTGTTCAAGAAGGGAATCCCTATATATTCTTTACAATGTTTTGAAGTGCAATTTCTCTTTGACTCACCATTACTTCTCTCTTCTTTTTTTTCTTTCTCAGTTGCTATTTTTTTTTTAAATTAGAGGGCAATGCTTCTCTTGCTTCAATGCTGTGAGGATTGTTTTGTAATATTGTAATGGGATAATGATTTCATAGTTTTGAGATGGTAGCCAAGACTGTATCCTGACAAATTCATACCTGATGCTGCTGTCCTGGTTCTGTGCGTGGCAGGGATCTGTAGATACCCCAGGAGCCTCCTGGGTGATTATTTGTCACTAGATTTATCTTTCTATACCATTATTGTAATATGAATTTTCCATTATTAGAAAAACATACTCATCAATCTACCAAATCTACATTAAAGCCCCAACTATGAAATAATTTTCCAATCTTTTTTTCAGCCAACTCCTTTTAAAATGTCATATTTTGGTAAAATCAGCCAGATTTCCTTTCTCTATGGAGTTTTTCCTTTTTTCTAGGAATAGGCTTAGCAGTTTCTATAGTGGTTTCCCTAACACCTTTTATTGTCTACAGCACTAGGACAAAGAACATAGATGGAGAGAAGTGAGAATCCTCTAACTTGAAGGATGGAAGTAAGATGGCTATTTCGAGCTTATATATAAAAAGAAGAGGACATGAGACAGCTCAGTCTTCCTTGGGGAAGAAAGGGAGTATTTCCCCTTCTGTTTTCATGGGCTAAAGCCAAGCTGGGCCTGTGGGAATGAGAGGCTTCAGGGGGAAATGGTTCAAAGTGAAATCCAGTGTTGGTAGGAAGTTGCCATGGTTAGGTCCTTTTATATCCAGAATTGGGGATACACAATCTCATATTTGCAGGATGATAATTAGCTATGGCCCCTGCTGTCATCTTCAGAAAATTTAGTTGGAAATGTTATTCTTGATCGCAAGAAAGTTCCAAAGTGTTCATTAACTTTCCATGTTCTGGAACTATTGAAGCATAATTAAAACTACTTGCTGTGTGAGAATTTGGAAGAATTCCCATGTAAAGTTTTATGGGCTCATTCATGCCTTTGCAATAAAGTAGATTTTAAGTTATTTTTCTAATTTTCCCTATGGAAAATAGTCTACTTAGGTTTAATAGCATAAAATTTGTCCCGTTAAATTTACTAGGTATATAGAGATTCCCTTCTTAGATACTTGTTTGTTAAACATGTCATTTGAAATTTGATGTAAAAATCAATGTTAATAAATTCTTTTAGGAAGATATATCTCTATTACTTTCATAGAGTTGCTTTGTTGGATTTTGTTTCAGAATATCTAACACAACCGAGGTTTTGGTCCATCTGGTGGGAATGGGGTAGCTTCATCCCATGGAAACCAGTAAGTGAGAGAATGCCTGCAAGTAGCCGGATTATTGGTTCTTTTCTAGTTCTATTCAGGCTCCTAGCCTACTAAATGGTCTAGACCACATGGAATTGGGCAGGGGGAGAATTCTCTTAGAAACTTTCTCATAGAAGCACCCAGAGATATATTTTTTACTAATTTTCATATTGTTATTATTATTTAAAGAGGAGTTACAGTTACGTAAGTCAAATAGTGAGAACATTTTTGAACAGTATCCCCTCTTCCCTCCGCTTCTCCCAGTTTTTCCTCCCATCCCCACCCACAAGTTGTGTAGTTCATTTTCCACATAGTGTCTGGTGAGTATCCCTGCTGCATTTGTTCATCCTTCGTCCCACGCTTTCTGTGCCCCTCATTACCCTGCCCATGAAAGATAAACTTACATACAAGACAAAAGGCTCAGAAATTCTTTTAAAAAGTGATAATGGAGAAAAAGCAAAATGAAAAACAAAAAGCAAAATAAAAAAACACTTTGTTACATTTCTTGGAGTTCATTTCAATAAGCATCATTTTATGTAATATTTTGGTAAATTTCTGAGTGCCTCTGAATCCATTGACATCTATCAACCTAAATTATCACAAGTACACAACTTTTCAACTTGATATCCCCACACATCTCCTTAAATCCTAACGTTGTACCCTTGAACCCTAAAGGTTCATATCCATCTCGTAATGCAAAATGCATTCAGTGCATTTCTATATTCTACACAGTTTGAAGTACTACACAAAATCCAAATTGAAAGTCTCTTCTTCTAAGACTGAACACAAACACTTACATGTAAGCCCTTGCTTAGAAACAATATGCCCAAACTTCTAATAGCACAGAGTAAACATTTCTATTCCACAAGGGAAGAAATGGAAGACAAGAAAGGATCAGATCAATATGAAATAGAAGCCCAGCTGGGAAAACAAATCCCAGAATTCATGCCCAGTATCAATGGATTGAGCCAATGGGTCTTATATACTACATTATCTTTATGCATTCATCCAGTGAGGTTGATTTACTATCTTAGCTATTGTAAATGGTGTTAAAATAAATATGAGAATGCAGGAATATCTTTTATTATAATCCTACCTTTCCTTGTAAAATATGAGGTAGTGGGATTGCTGTATCATGATATTTCTACTTTCAATATTCAAAAGGAAGTTTTTTATACTTCTGTTTATCATATGCTCATGCAATCATTCCTTGTTTAGGCAGAGTTCTGAATGCATTCCTTTGGGTTCTGTGTAATATCCAGGGAAGGAAAGTTAGACAGACAACTGCATGAGAACTTAGAGAGTGGCAGATATGACTGGTGCTTCAGTAGTTGGAGCCCAGTTATATTTGCAAGAACATTGAAGACACACCTTGCATAGAGAGCATACTTAAGCATGTGATGGATACATGCATTGGTAGAGACTATCAAGAAATCCTAGGCTGGCACAATACAGCTAAACCACAGCTCCAGTCCTATTGTTCCAATATTTAGGCTGAAAGAAGTCTGGTTTTCTTTATATTTTCTTAGCTGCTAATTCAGTGGCTTTTCTGTCCTAATAATATGCTATATTATGGAAGTCAAATACAGGAACAGTTTTGTTCATTTAGATATAATTATGAGAGAAAAGAATTGAGTCCAGATCTTATATTTATTAAAAGGCAAAGATGAATTAAATAAGATGAAGTGTTAACAGCTGAAGGACATGGGTAATTTTTAGAATTATGCTTTCTTTGAAGAAAATTGCATATAATAAGCTATACTTGCAGGTACTGGAATATATCATGTAAGAAAAAGAAATATACTTGGAAAAATCAACAGAATCATGCCAATAATTTTGATCAAGCAAAGTTGGCAGACTGAAAGCAGTGTCTGTTAAAGTAAACATTGCCAAATGATTTTTATGTTTATTGTAGATGGTTTTCTTAAATATAACTGTGTAGCTCTCTGATGATACAAAAACAGTGGAACTCAGGAAGGATGAGTCAAAAAGAAACAGTCCTTAAAACGGCAGCCATTTTTTTCTAGAACATAAATTTCCATGATGATGAACATACCACCACTAGGCAAATGTTACAAATGGATTAAGGAATGATGCTTAAATGGGCTCACTGTAATGAATTTCTGTATAAATTAGGTACCCAATGTGATTCACAATTACAACATAGGATACTTCAAGAATCTAGACAGACAATCTTGTTCAGATTTAAAGTTCCGTTGGGAAGAGAGAAAAAGAAAGGAAGAGGAGTTTAATTGGAAGGTGGAAATCAAGATTACCTATCTGCCCATCAGAACATGCAACTATGTCTACTCTCATCTATCATCTATTTGCGTGAGAAATGAGAGAGAGAGAGAGAGAGAGAGAGAGAGAGAGAGAGAGAGAGAGAGAGAGAGAGAGGCAGAGACAGAGACAGAGACAGAGACAGAGAGAAGGAGAGGGAGAGAATTAAAAGGAAATGTTGCTTCTTCCTCTTAGGTAAGTCCAAGAATATTCCTACCAAAGTATTTAGGATAATATTTGACAAATCTTGAGGACCTTCAGTTGTTCCTGACATTTTATATTAAACTGTGACACATATATTTATCATATGTATATATTTTCACTAAATACCCCACTGCCACATTCGCCATGTTCAAATTTGTCTTATTCTTTTTTTATTTTTTATTTTTTTTGCCAGTCCTGGGCTTGAGCTCAAGGCCTGAGCACTGTCTTTGGACTTTCTCAAGGCTAGAGCTCTACCACTTGAGCCTCAGCACCACTTCCGGCTTTTTTCTATATGTGGTACCGAGGAATTGAACCCGGGTCTTCATGCTAGGCAAGCACTTTAACCACTAAGCCAAACTCCTGGCCCCAAATTTGTCTTATTCTTAAGCTAACAACTATATACATCTTTGTTCCTCAGATCTGTAGTGACTGATTGGATGAGTTGCCTAGGGATTAAACTAGCATGTAGGACAGACTACCTACCTTTGATTCCTGCTTCCTCCATTTACTAGGAATGTAACTTAAAAAAAATGTAATGTGTAGAGGGGTTACAGTTATATTCTCCAGATAATAGGTGCATTACTTCTCACACATTGATACCCCCTCTTGTGTTTTTGACCCTATTTTCTCTCCCCACTCCCTCCCAATCATTTTGTTTTCCCCCCTTCCCATTCCTATTTCAAATACACAATAAATGTATATACAATATGCCAGGTAACAAAGTCAGATACTGTAACAATATGAGATTAAACTAAGGGCAAAAAAAGAGAAGAGAAATAACAGTACATTATGGACAACAATCACAATGATATAAAGCTCTTGTTTCCATATCCTGGAGATCCTTTCATTTAGTCTCATCCTATATGACCTTATGTACCTAGGTTTTGCACTATTTTAATCTTCTGCTAGGAGAGTCCTAGATGTGTACTAATTATTACAAATGAGGGAAACCATTGAGCCTATGTTCCTTTGGATCTGGCTTACTTCACTTAATATGTTTTTTTTCCAAATCCTTCCATTTAGGAATGTAACTCTTACATCCAGATTCAACCTTTACATTAGTTTCTCATCAGGTTTGTTATGAAGATTAAATGAACTCATGTTTGTAAACATAGATGCACACATCTATGTCTTCTACTGTTTATTAAGCACATTATATTACAATTAAATGCTTCCAGTATTAATAGTATTTTCTCACTCAATAGAGTGTGTTCAAATATCCATCACATTCTAGACAACAAATCTCCCATCAGGTAGTTAGTTTGGTTGGTGCTCTTTGGCGGGCCTCATGTTTGAAGGTTTCTGTCACAGGGGTCTCAGGATGATTGTGTATATTCTTTTTTTTTTAGTTCATCTTTATATTTAATTTTTTTAATTTATTTTATTTTATTTTATTTTATTTTTTTATTTTTTATTGTAATTAGTAAAAGGGTTACATGATATTTGCCAGATAGAAGGTGCATTAATTCACATACATTGATACCCTTTCACATGTCTTGGTAGATTGTGTATATTCTTTTGCTGTCTGTGACTAGGGTAAAAGAGGAAATGTCAGGAATTTTAGGGAGATCAGTTTGAATAACTGAAAATTGGGAAAATATGTCTAACTTCGGCATGAAATGCCTTCCAGTTTAGCAGTCTTGAGACAGATCTGTTTTCACAATGTGAATAGATACCTGGGTTAGGTTGGAGGAATATTCAAAATTCTGTTGCTAAGGCTGTGAGCCTATTCATGGCATCCTATATTTAGAGTGTACAAGAGTGAATCAGAGACCTATAATTAATTATTAATGATTATGATATAACACTGTTGGATGACAGGAGAAAGTTTTAATAACAACTGCTTTGAGGATTACTTTGAACAAACACATAAAAGGAATTTTGAAGTTATATTTACCTCTTTGGACTATTTCTTGCTTTAAAATAGTTTTTTCCTAAATATCTGTAGTGCAGTCCTGTTTTGCAAAGATTCCCTGCAAAAGGAAAAGCTTTAAAATAAAAGTTTATTGCTTCTTATTATCATTCTGACTAATTTCCTAAAATTGGTGAATGTTTGAAAGCCTGTCAGATTAAGACTTAAAAAAATTGTCTTTTAGCACCACAATATTGAGTATGAATAATACTGATTATTTACTAAGTCCTGGCTCTGTTATCTGAGCTAAAAACACAAGTTTTGGCCAGGAGTTTGGCCTAGTGGTAGAGTGCTTGCCTAGCATGCACGAAGACCCAGGTTTGATTCCTTGGTTCCACATACATGGAAAAAAGCCAGAAGTGGTGCTGAGGTGCAAGTGGTAGAGCTCTAGCCTTAAGAAAGCCCAATGGCAGTGCTCAGACCTCGAGCTCAAATAAAAATAATAATAAAAAAAAACACAAGTAGTAAGGAATTGATTTCATCCCAACTATCTAACTCTAGAGTCTATTTGCCTATCCCAATTTTGTTTGGTTGCTGTTTGTTTTGCATTGAGGATTGACTGCAAGGTTTCACACATGCTAGACTAGCACTTTGCTGCTCTACCTCTTCAGTAGCATCTCTTGCCCTTTTGGTGTGTATTTTCTCTGAGATAGGGTCTCACTCACTTTGGCTGGGTTGGCCTCCAACTGTCTCTACATCTGGAGTAGCTGCTATTACTGGCATTAGTCAACAAGCCCACCCTGAGCTTATGCTTCTAATATGGTTTTTTGTTGTGTTTTTGTTTTGGGCTTTTTCTTCCTAGTTCACCCTATATGCCACAATACAGAAAGACTGGATCTTACGTTTAATTGATTATTTTATCACTTGTTTAACACATACTGAACACGCACCATGTTAGTAGTTAATCTAGTTTATTGAGTGTTTATTAGCTAGGATTTCCATGGTACCATTGCTTATGTAACTGTCACATCAATACTATGTGGTTTGGAGACTTTAGCAAGGTGACAGACAAGGTCTCAGCAAGTGACTGTGAAATTGAGTTGAAGGCAGGTGCTCTGACTCAAGGGCTGATATTCTCCATTACCTTTAAGATCAAGTGATTGCGTTCACTGGTGCAGCTCACGAAATCAGCACAAATCACAAAGAACTTGGAATTAAAGCTCATTCAGGCTCATTGGTAGGAAATACACACTAATAGTTTCATACTGCTAGGAGTTTACAGCTGCTAGAGATACTGATAAATGCTTTATTGTTGCTCAGAGAGAACACTCATTTCCGACACAACAAGAAAGACTTAATAGAAAATGCTACTGAGAGGAATAAAGAAAGATAGTGACACTGGGAAACAGCAAGATTTAGGAGATAAAAATTCAGATAGTGAAAACAACCAATAAGTATTGAAAGAAAAAGTCACTTCAGTTTTGCTATTAATAAGCTAAGTTTCACTTTTAAAACATAGCATAGGAATTACTTGCAAAGCTGATGTCTCTGCATTCTTTCCTGTCTTTCTCCCTCTGTCTCCCACTCTCTTCTCTTTCTTTTCCTTCCTCCCCTCCCCCTCCCTTCTTTCTCTCCCTCCCTCCCTTCCTTTCTTCTTTCCTTCCTTCTTCCTTTCTTCCTTCTAGACATGCATGCTGATGCTCACTATTCTTGTAGTAAACATTGAGGATATGCAGTGATCCCAATAAGAGAAAATATTTTCTACTTTGTGCGCACTGTCAGTGAAATGAGAAGGGTCTGACTATAGAATTTAGCTAAGTAATGGCTCATGGTGATGATGTTCCCACCAAACTCAAAGCATTGAGGGAATAAAGGACAGTCACTAAGTCACCATTGGGACTTCACTACCTTGGCCCGGGGATTGTTTCTAATCACAGAAACAATAATCTTGGCCTTTGCTTAAACATTTACTTATTAGTAACATTTATTTGGTTCACTTTTACTTCTTGGTTAGTTCATCCATTTATTCAATTAATAGGCTGATTTCACTCATTGACAGAGTGCTTTGCTTCCCAATAAATTTAGTGTAACAATAACTGATCAAAATGATTGTAACTTGTACAGTGAACAAACTTTATAATTATTTGAGTCACTATTTACTAATGATGCAGATATTATTATTGCTATTATTTGGTGGGATGGCTTAATTTTGTTTAGATTCTGATCTAAAAGCAGATATTTTAGGGAATAATGGGCTATCCATGTAAAAACTATCACCCATCCCATCCTAGCAAGCAGAGAAGGAGGATCCAGTTTCCCCACTTCTTGCCACAGTTGTAAAGGAGGCAGTGGACTTTCTGGATTCGGAGATGGGGCCCTGGGCATCATCTACCATTTATATTTTCCCTCTAGAAGGGACTACGTATTCGGAGATTTTAATCTCCTGGTAGATATCTTTATTAAGTAAAATATTGGTTCACCCATAGTCACTCTTAAACACAGGTATAGACATTTCTAAATAGAAGAAAATGGGAAAATATTGATTCCTTCCTCCTCCTCATTTCTTCCACTAGATTAGAACCCAGGGACGATGGCCTGCCTTAGGCAAAACAAAGCACAGCTAGACACAACTTACATCTTCTGACTTTTTGCAGTGTTGCTGGGAGCATACCTCTATTAAGAAACATTCATTAAATAATCCTGTGGAACTCTGTCGACTCTGACTCAATGCCACTTCACGAGGAACTTCTTCAACACCTCTTCTTTGATTTCTTATTCTCTTTTATCTATGTCAATTACAAAAGATTACATAAAATCCTGCATGTGTATATGTTTACATATACACAATAAGGGATATACGAGGGGTACTCTTAGATATAGTAGCCTATAGAACCCTGAGAAAAGTCTCTGAACCTTCATTGTATTCTAGGTAAGTACAGGATAAAAAACAAACAAACAAACAAACAAACAAAAATCCCACAAGTCTGCCTTGCATGTCCCCGGGTGCTAGAAGTCATTCCTGTAACCTACTGAAGAAAGAAATGAGTTGAATTTGGATAATGGATAATGTGTCACAAGTGGCAATAGGCCACGGAATCAAGGATGCAAAAGGAATAGGGGATGAGGAGGTTTTAGTGAACATACAACTGTACTAGAGCTCAGTCCTCCATTTTTGCTTATCTCTAATTCTTATTACCTGCATATCTCTTGCTTAGTATCATTCTTGGTAGTCACTGACCATTTAAACAGAAATGAATATTTTTATGTAGTTCACTCATGTCACCATTTTCTCATGTTTGCTCTCCTTTTCTCTGTTTTTGTTTATCTCTGTGTCATTGGGTGTTACTGGGTGGAGATCAAAGTAACTTTTCCACCCCTCAGACACTCGTCTAGCTCTTTTCTTTTCTGTTTGTTTTTTTTTAGATAGGATTTTTGAAATAGGTAAAGTGACTAACCTTACCCCCCCTCACCTCTCCCAAGTTGGCCTCAAATACAATACTCTCCTGCTCCAGGTTCTTGAGAAGCTGGGATTATACACAGGCACCACCATGCTCAACTTTTTGAAATACCCCTTCAAGACATTGGACATGCTAAATATGCTGGGTATATTGAAGTGGGGAGAGAGTCTTGATGTAAAATGGAGGTAAACAAAATATTCTGAATCCAAAAGATTCAGGGCTATCAAAATGGAGGGCATACACAGCTATGAAAAAGGAATGCTCTGGACCACAAATCAGAGACTCTTGCCATCTGCCTTTCTCCTAACTTCCAACAACAGAGAACCTTCCTTCCTCCAATCATAGACCAATCTCTCTGTGTCACCATCTCCCAGTGTCTCAAGGGTGACACCTTCTGTGTTGTTCCTCCATTCTCTGCCAGACCTTCTTCCCTCACTGTGGATCCCTTCCTTTCAATGTTCTCAAATCCCTTCCATCTTGAAAGTGGAGTTTCTCCATGCTACAGCACTGCTTCCTTTTTTCTTTTCTGCTGAACTTTTAGAGAGACCCAGGCTTTCTTTTGTAACCCTTCAGTGATGTAAAATTGAACATTAGGCATTTTCTGATTTTTAAATAAACCAGAAAATTATCCAGGTCTGTTTTCACTGTCATTTCCTCCACGCACTTCCTTTCTTAATGAGGTGACCACTGATCTCCAGATGAGCAAAGCAGATGACATTCCTGCTTGCCTGAGCTTCAAACAGCTTCCCTGAAACATTTCTTCTGGCTTGTGAGTGCCAAGTTGTCCTCATTCTTGATTCTCAGTATTTCCTTTCTAATCTCTTCTTTTCCTCCAAGAAATCATCTTCTTTCTAGCTATATAAACTACCACTTTTGTAAACATAATTCCCCAAAGTGATCTCTGCCCAGGTCACTTCATTTGAGCTCTAAATATGCATACTCACTTAAACTACAAGTGCACTTCAGTGTCTCATAGGATTTCAAAGGATTTCATGTTCTTTTCCACAAACTGAGTCACCATCTGGCCATTATTTTTTCCTGTTAAAAACCAGAGCACTTCTTTTTGTCACTTTTCTGCTTTGGTTCCAACACCAAATCCATCACTGAATGAAACTGACTTTTTTCCTAAATGTCTTAAACCTTGTTCATGCCTTTGTACTTTTCTCTTTCTTTCCTTCCTTCCTTCCTTCCTTCCTTCCTTCCTTCCTTCCTTCCTTCCTTCCTTCCTTCCTTTCTTTTTCTTTCTTCTTATTGTACTGTTGATATACAGAGAGTTTACAGTTATGTTAATCAGGTAATGAGTATAATTCTGTTGAATCATGTCTGCCCTTCCCTCACATCCTCAGGTTTTCTCTCTCATCCTCACCACAAGATGTGCAGTTCATGGTCCACAGTGTCTAGTGAGTACCACTGTTGTATTTGTTCACCCTTGTTCCAACTTTTCTGTCCCCCCTACTCCCAAATACAAATAAAAGGAAAAGAAAACAAAAACAATTCATGCCCGTCTTTTCTGTTTTTATTTTTTTCATCTATTTTTATTGTAATTAATAGAAGGATTACATTACATACACCAGATACAGGGTGCCTTACTTCACATATATTGATACCCTTTCTGATGTCTTGGTCCCCATTTCCCTCCCACCATCAAAAACTCTAGTCTGAGAAACCTACTTCACCTGAATGTAGTGGCAAAGATAGCGGGATCAAAGTACCAGCCAATAAAGGACAAAATGATTAGTAGGCCCCTGTGTCAGAAAGTAGGCTGAAGTGGTAGTTCACATCCACAATACCTTCTGTCTGGGAGACAAAGATAGGATGAAGTTGAACATTCGCCTTGGCAAAAGTGGGAGATCTTACCTGAACAAGTATTAAACCTATAGGCTTGGGGATGTGACTCCAGTGGTAGAGTTTAAGCTTTAATGTCTCACTTAGGTGGTTTTAAGTCTTTCTTACTGATCAAGCTAAACAGTTACCTTTCACCTTCTTTTACCACATGACAGATCAAGTGTTACCTTAAGAATCACCAGTAATTAAGAGCACTTCAATATATTGTGCTTTGTGACTGGCTGCTATTCTCTCTATCCTGTTCTATCTTAAATAGGAGTGACTCACATTCTTATCATTTGCTGGAGGGAAATTCTGGAGATTTCAGGAATTCCTTTGTGGAGAAGTGGATAAGGAGCTTCCTCTCTGGCACAGTGCTCACATCCAACAGTATCAGCAAAACAATGCATCTGATATTACTCCTCCCTTTCAGAAATCACAGCCACAGCACTCATAATCACCTTACCCATATTAACTGCCAGTGATAGTCCCCACTAGCAGTTCCAGACAAGCTGAATGGAGAGACCAAGATGCAGGAGCAAAGAAATTCAGGTAATTCTTCTAGGCTCCATTCTGCTTACCCTTCTGTCCTTACACATTGGTCGATGATTGATCCACACTCACTTCACACTAACAAAGCACACAACAGAGATGGAAAACCTTGGCACTACATTTACTGCACTACAGAAAGAGGTTTTACTGTATCTTATATACTCATATCAGGATGTGTTGCCTCCCTAGATAAAAAGCTTCCATGGCTTTCTTTTCTGTTAGTATAAAATCTCTGGTCACATGGGCTGTATGACTTATTTTCAGCCTTAAATGCCTATGGGTATAGTGTCTATAGTGGGGATTAGCCAGTGGGTGGAGAATAAACATTCAGATCCAAATAAAAACCAGACAGAGCAAGCTACAGATGTGCCAATGGGAATGGGAGCAGGAGCTGACAAGCCCCCCATTCTGTCTTTCTCATGGCCTTGTTCATGGCTTTGTCCCATGTTGCAGGTCTGTGAAAATACATGGCTCTTTTCCACTAGGCTGGCCCAGAACCTAACATGCTTCCCTCTCCTTAGACCTGAGAGCCAGTTTCTTACCTTGGAGATCTCATTTCATCTTGAAAGACTACACATTTTGTGCTCCTGCCATGAAGTAAATTCCACATCACTGCTACACCACATTGACCCCTCCCAAACACCCCTATTCTTTATTCATTCCAATAATTCTGGATCTGATAACTGCATTTTCCTCTCTATCTGCCTGTCCAGCCATGTGGTCATCCATTCTGTAAGTCTTACAAAGCATCGCCTTGTCATGAAGAACTTTAAACCTTTTGTAAGCCTGGCATTCCCAACACTGAATAGCTGGAACATAAATATAGTGGTCAGGAGAAAGGAGATTTAAAATAACTTGGATGTTATGAATGGAAAAATAATGAGACTACCCATTATCTAAGATCTAGAAGAATTAGAAAGGAAGTAGGTTTGGAGACAGGGGGAAATAATATTTTATTGTGACACTGTGATGAGTCACTCAAAGATGAATGTCTAATATCCAACAGAATCTAGGGATCCATTGGCTAATCATTTTCAGAGGATTGGTGATGAGCTGTCAGGTAATTTATGATCTCTAAGGCACAAAATATAAGCAGAAAAGAAAGGACTGGCATTCTAGAAAAGCTGGCTCAAAACTGAAAATTTATTTTCCATTCTGTATGTCCTAAAACTTGTCAAAATAGCTTTATTTTTAAGGAAATGGGTATATTTAGCTCCAGTAAACTGGGGAAGTTAGCCATATTCCCTGAGGTATATCATTCCATTACCAAAGAATGGTACAGTATTTTTTTTAAGGTGGAAACACAACACACACACACACACACACACACACACACACACACACACACACACACACAAGTTTAGTTCTTGGACAAGCAATTATTCTGTAATTGTACAAGTTGGAGCTCTAATTAGCCAATTAAATCTTGCTTCCTCATCCTTCCTATTTCTAAATATAGATTTTTGCTCTCTCTTCTGATACTGAAAAGACCTCTCCCATGTTTGAAACAAAGCCTAAAACATTACTGAATAGAAACACATCCACACAGTAACTGAGTCACTGCAATTCTAAATTCCTGGGGTCCGAGGGCAAGGTCTGTGTGTTTGTCACGCTATCCCTCCATTTTCCCCCTATGCTGAGGACCTGAAAGGCTTGTTTGCAAACAAGGGATTTTCTGTGGCGCTATACTGCATTAGGTCACAAGAGGGCAGCAGCCAAGTAGAGTAGGAGCCCCTACACCATGAGTGAGAAAAACCTGAAGCTCTAATTTTGGGCGTAGTGTTTTCAGAAACAGCCTTCAAAAATTGAATCACATGTTTGGCTTTAAAAAAAAATCTCTTTAAACAATCATACTCAATTGATTTCTCTATTCTGCAGCATTAAAAGAAAAAAATCAGATCGTCGTCTAAGAACGGGTAAGTACAAGTGAATTCAAGACTGCAGGGCTTTTATTTGGTTGGCTCAGAATATATCTCTTTTTTTCTTGAGTAGTCACAATTTAACAAATGGTTATTTAGGAATTATCCTATGGTGTTTTTCTAGAGCCTTAACAACTGTAGTACAAACACTAATGAATTATTTTGATACATAAGGAATCATTTATATTAAATGAAATTTGAATAATAGATCAGGAAATTATAGAAGCTTTTTACATTGCACGTGAGAGTTAATTTGGACATGAAGAAAAAAATGATTACTCATGAACTTCAAGGATAGAGGGTCAGGTATTCTCCAGGCTGCAGTCTTCCTGACTCTTGAGAATGTCTTTGTTCTCCTTCCCAGAATGTATTTTTTTCCCAATGTCCTTCCCTTTTGCCCTAGGACCACCTTGGAACTCCGCTGGTCAAAGGGTTGAGGAGCCTCCGCTAGGAGGCTCCCCTAACACCACTCTTCTTTACTTTCATACTACCCTGTAAGCTGCTATGGGAACTATGAATGGGGGTGGGGAGTGAGAAAAACATTTTTTTCAAACTGTGTATCAGATTTTTATCACCCTGCCTATTTTAGGGTGGGTAAGAATTTCACTTATCAGGCCATTACAAAGTTGATCAATAGCCATCTGACAGTCTCAGGGAATACCAGGTAGACTGCAGGTCTGTCAACAGTCAGTGTTAGCCATATGACTCAACACTGATGAGAGCCAGGAGCTTAGAAGAAAGGAAAGTCTGTTTATGAAAATGCTTTATGTGGTGCTGAGTATAGAGGGTGAGCCGTGCATATCTGTAAAAAACAAAGGTAGCTTAGCCTTGAGGGTGATCTCAGCAAAACTGTTCTCTAGGAGTTCTCAGGATGTCAAGGTGATTCTCTCAAGGGCATCCTCTTTGCTGGAGGTCACTGCAGCCTGCAGCAGGGCGGGGAGAGAGCAGGCTTTCTAGAGAGGACCCTGCTCAGCTCTGATTAGCACCTTGTTGCTAGGCAATGGCGCCTCTGTGAAAGCTCATCTCCCTCTTCAAAGAAAGAGTGAGGGAAGTGCAGTTTGTATAAATTGGGCCATATGCAAACAATACTTAGCTCTAGTCCTCATAACCACCTTATCCTACAAGGGAGACAAATAATTTCCACTTAAAATCCTGTCACTTAGCAACCAGATACTAGAACTCTCTCTCTCTCTCTCTCTCTCTCTCTCTCTCTCTCTCTCTCTCTCTCTCTCTCTCTCTCTCTCTCTCTCTCTCTCTCCTCCTGCAAAGCAATATAGCTCCTTTCTAATTTTGTTGATTTATTTTTACCTTTCCACCCATATGCCTTTCCAAATTGATTTAATGAGATTCAGCAGGGCCTTGTTTGTGATAGTATTTCCCTAGATTGCTGAATTAATTTCCATTTGAAAAATTACTTTGGTCTTGCAGCCTCTAGCCAACTCCTAGCCTATTGTTTTTAGTGTGGATTACATAATAAGAAATATAATGGGTTGTCCGTTTTGAAGGGCCAAGGTATAAAGAATGTAGTTTAAAAAAACAGAAAATGAAGAGAAGTCCTACTACTTGCATATATCTGAAAAAAAAACTATATGATTTGTAAGAATCAAAATTATAGAAAAACAATATAGGGTAGTTATCTATTTTTAGAGCTGAAAAATATTCTCAGACTAGGAGAATTGTGTGTAGAGCTTTATGGCTTTAGCTCTATGGCTTGAGCCACAGCTTCACTTTTGGTTTTATAGTGGTTAATTGGAGATAAAGTCTCATGAACTTTCCTTCTCTGAGTGGCTTTAAACCTCAATTCCCTTGTCTCAGCCTCCTGAGTAGCTAGGATTGCAAGCATAAGCCACCTGCACTCAGCCTCTAGATGACTTTATGATTTTGTTAAGTCTTTAATATTTAATCAACAAAAAGATGCAAATTATATTTTTCAATTTTTCCTCTTGTGATAGACTTCTGGAAATGAGTAATTAGATTGATACAGTTCCTTTATATCTGTCTTCTCTTGTAAGCTCTGGAAGAATGGGGTTTAGAATTGATTTTACAGTTATTTTACTAAGGAACTTCAACGCTTCCTCTTACTATCATATGACTTATACACAAAGACTTGTGTTCATCACAAATATTTTTTAATTTTGTTTTCAAATTTATGTTTTCAGGTCTTTCATATGACTCATTTGACATCAATATGTCTGATTAGAAGTCATCAGACTTCCAAATTCATGAGCAAGTTTATGGAGTTTAAAAGGGTTTCCAGCATTACTTGGCTTCATTTTTTCTTCCTCCTTTATTTCTTAATTTATATTTTCTTTCTTTTTTTCTTTTTCTTTTTTGCCAGTCCTGGAGATTGAACTCAGGGCCTGGACACTGTCCCTGGGCCACAGCATAATTTCTGGCTTTTTCTGTGCATGTGGCACCTAGGAATTGAACCCAGGGCTTTGTGCATGCTAGATGAGCACTCAACCACTAGACCATGTACCCAGATCCTATTTTCTTTGTTTTAATAATCTGCCTTCTACCTTTATTTTTGTCCTTTCTTTGTATCTTTCCCAGGAAGATGTGGATGGGCACTGAGAGGGAGTGTGCAATAGTGGAACAAAGGGGAAGGTTTTCAAGATCATGCATATAGCTATGATGACCTGTATCAAATTTTGAGTAACACAAGTGATTCTCTAGCCCAGCAGTTCACCTAAGCAACAACACAAAGAATATAGTGTTTCTGGACTGTGAGAGGTTCAATATGGGTCAGAAAAGGACAGATGAGGAGACCTTCAAAGATAAACAGAAGCAGTATGGTAAAATGGCCTGTTGGGCTGTCATCAGTGATCCCCGTGTATCTTGCATATGGAAAGGAGTCTTGAGAATTTTTTTTTTGGTGAGTCATGGGTCTTGAACTCTGTTCCTGGACACTGTTCCTGAGGCTCTTCAACTCAAAGCTACCTCTCTACCACATTGAGCCACAGCACCGCTTCCAGTCTTGAGAATTTTTAGGTTGAAATGGCAATCAGAAAAGTCTGATGGAGCATTCACATTGATAAGGAAACATCATTGTGCATCAATATGTAAAATGAAAACAGAAAATACACTGGATTTTCTGGTGTTATTTGCATTTTATACCTGTCGAGGGTCACCTGGATTTGATAACCTTAAACACTGTAAGAATTTCCTACAATCAACAGGAAGTAGCTAAACTGGTTGTCATCCTTCTTCCCTCATGGAAGTTAGTACTACCCCTTCAGAGGTGTGTATTATGTGGGTGGGTGGTGGGGGCGAGGAGGATAGGATACAAGTTCGTAGGAAACTAAGCATAAGCCTATATAGCCTGCAGATGGTAAAATATAAACTGATAAAATCTACCCGACAGCAATATGAGGGTATGAGGCTAGAGATCAATGAGGAGGTAAGAAAGATAAAAGAATGAGGAAATAAAGTTTGACATCACAACCTTACAGGAAACAGAAAAGAGACCCACCAAGCAAAAAGCCATCCGATCCTTACTATGTAATACAAGGCCCAGTGGTAGAACAGAGGATAACTGAAGATGGAGATGTGCTAATTGCTGTCCGTGACATATTTATATCTTGCACTATCTTTCTCTATCAAATTTCTCTTTTAATAAACATCTCTATCTTCTCATATAGAATTATTCATTTAAAATAGTATTTTTAATCTAGTCAAGGCTTTGTATATCTGAGGAATAATAGCATTTACACAGAACAATGAGAGTTTCAAGAGGACATTGACAGCCAGCAGTTGCCAGCACATGAACCCCAATCACCTGAGGTTCCATGTGTCTCCTTACACTATGACCCACTTGCTGCAGACCAGAAGAGAAACGCTGGATATCTGACTTAGTTAATGCTTGACCCATGTCTTTCATGATTATATATCATGTGCTTCCTAACAACTAGAAGGTAGTTTTAAAGAACATTGCTTTCTGTTTGTTTGTTTTTGCTGAGGTAGATATTATTACAATTTTGTCTCTATCATAAGGACAAAAGACTAGGAGGACATTGCCATCCAAAATCCTTTTACTGTTCACACTTTCCCATAAGAAGTATGGCATGCAGAGCCAATTAAAGAAGTAGAAGCCATACTGGTCAGAGAGGATATAACAGGAGGGAGGAGACAAAGCCCACAAATGTCTTTGTTGTAGTTCCCACAGGAAAGGACATTTTGGACAGGGCAAGCTAGTTTTTGTACATCCAGTGGGTTGGAAGCATAGAGGCTATGTTTGGTTGCCAGTGGTCTTCACTTGAGATGATCGGGACATGGAGACTGTTGCCTAATAGAAAGGACAGAATAAAAGAGGTAGTCAGGAGTATGAATTATGAATTTTAGCCCCAAAAGTTGTGATCCTAGCAAGTTTACTACTGTACCTACAGTCTCTTCCTCTTGCCAGCAAGGTCCTAAGATGTAAAGGAATCAGAAATGCAGAAAATGGTATTAGTGCAAATTGTAGTGCTTGAACTATCTCTTATGTTTATATACAACATAAATAAGTAGCTTAAAACTACTAAAATTTTCTGAGAAAATAATCCTAAAAAATCATACTATCTATATAATAGATGTTGAAAAAGTATGATTGAGACCTTGACCAAAGGTATTCATATAATTGTGATGAGAATTTTACTAACCATAAATCAGACATCCCTTGTATTGTCTAGTGGCGAAAACGATCCTGGTTTGCTGATAAAATGTTATATGGAACTCAGCTTTGGAATTTTAGTAAACTGTCAGTTATCTCTGGTAGAAAGAGCATTCATTCTCTGAAATACTGAAATACATAATTCAAAGATACCTTACACATGCACATTTTCTTTACCCAATAAATTTTTCCCTAAGTAAGTTTCAATACAAGGTTTTATCTCTTGAGTATCCAGCAGCCAGAGGCAACAGAAATAGACAATGAATGGCATGGTGGATAGAACTAGGAAGCGAATCTGAAATTCCAAGTGCCTAGATGCTTTCATTTTCCCTACACAGTTAACTGGTTCAACATATAAAGACTCTAAATATTATTCTACCCCAAATCAGAAGACATAAAATTTTATGAGGAACTATCAGCATACATGCAATTGAAGTAAAATAATGATTAATACATGTTATTATATTGAGAACTGTATTTGCAGTCTTACCTAATCTAATTCCTACTTAATTGTATCATAATTATTTTCCTGCAGTGACTTTATTTTCCATTTTGCCAATGTTTTTAGATTTTTCTAAGTAATGTACATATCAACCAGAGATATAATCAGAGGAATGCCAAAAACAAATAGGTCTTTGAGCTAAACCAAGACATAAGCAATGACTGTGCTACTTAAAATTCCTGTGTTGGGTCTCTTAGTCTGTTTAGTATAGTAGACTGCAAATAAAACCTGTTATTTCTCAAGTATAGCTAGAAAAATTCTGAACTTATGAAATGCTCGCAATAATCTTACTGGCAACACATCTGCACAGTATGCATTATAAAACCACTTGACTTTTCATTTCATCTTTTCAGAAAGCCGAGGCTTATTAGTTTATGCTTGTACATATTTATTCATTTATTGTGCTGAGGCTTGAACACATAGATCCTTTGTACCACCATATGATCCTTTGCTCAAGGCTGGCTCTCTACCACTTGAGCCACACCTGTACTTTCCAGCTTTTTATGGTTAATTGGAGATAAGAGTGTCATGATTTTTTTCCTGTCCAAAGCCCAGGCTGGCTTTGAACCTAAATTATTAGATCTCAGTGTTGTAAGTAGGATTATAGGCATGAATCACAAATATCTGCCTTCTGTGTACTATTTATCATACTTTTTTTCTGTGAAGTTTACATAGAGATCAATTAGTTTAAGAGAAAAAAGAACTAACTTCTTTTTTACTGACTTAAAAGTTATGTCATGATCTTGTTAGAGATGTTGGCAACATAATCAACTTCAGATTCCTGAAATGTAAGTTGGAGAAAAGCTGTTTGGTTTATCAGACTGGGAATGGGGGGGCACCACTTAACAATGGCTTTAGGCAGGAGAGAGCTTTAAATAATATATTGTGAAAAAAAATCAATGTCATATAGTAATTAAGATTTCAAAGAGGACAAGTTTTCATTAGAAGGCTCAATGGTTTCCCTCATTTGTCATAATCAGTAAAAACCTTGGGCTCTCCTAGCAGAGATTTGCAATAGAGCAAAACCTAGATACATAAGGCCATATAGTATGACGCTAAATGAAAGGACCTCCAGGATATAGAAACAAAAGCCATATAATGAGTGATTGTTTTCCTTAATGTACTATGTTATCGCTCATCTCTTTTGCTGTACCTTGGTTATCTCATATTGTTACAGTATCTCACTTTGTTATCTGATATATTTGTATTTTGGTTATTTGAAATTGGATAGGGAAGGGGGAAAAACAAGATGAGGGGTAGGGGTGGGGGGAGGGAAATGGGGACCAAGACATGAGAAAGGGTATCAATGTATGTGAATTAATGCACCTTCCATCTGGCAAATATAATGCAACTCTTCTATTAATTACAATAAAAATATATGAAAAAAAGAAGTGCATTAGAATTTCACAATCCTAGGTACTTCTGAATTTAAAAGAGTGAAGTATGTTGGAAATGATATTTAGAGTGAATTGCCCAGAATGTGAAGGAAATTAGAGTAGTTCCTTACAGGGAACCTCTAATTATAATGGCAACCTTTAAATAGAATTTGTTTTTTGAGTCTGAATGCATGACACTGTTAATGCAAATGTGCAAATGTTTTATTTGTAATGGAAGAAATGAAAATGTCATGTTAGATCATCTCCTGCCCATGCAAACTAGCCTCCTGAAGCCTGCTTGGAATGACTTTGTTCAGACTACTTTAACATTGTGGGGTCAAATTTAATAGGGATAAGAGAAAAGCTTTTTAATGTAGAAAGTAATTATTTTGATTTGAATGACCTATTAAAAGAGTCAAAGATCACTATTGTGATTTTTCAATAACCCAATTACGTATGACTCACCAGAGTTGTCAATGCCCAAACATCACTCCGGTGCTTCATGAATCTCTGATGCTATTTAAGTGGATATGTAAATTATCTCACTCAGCATATTCAAGGAATAACCATACAACAGCACCAAAGATCAAACGCAATGGGAGTTGCTATTCTGTTGAACTTCAAAGACTAATAAAAATCATGAAGTTAAAAGAAGTTTATATTTAATGTCAGGAATTCAATTATGAGCCACACAGTCATGGTTGAACTAAAAATATTCCAATGGGTCTTTGTTTAAAAGATGGTCAGTTTTCACTGTAGCCTCTCCTGACTTTTGACTTTTTTCTTTGTAATATATGAAGACTCTCTCAAGCATAAAAAATGGACATATAATTTACTGCTAAAGTCTGTCAGGAAGAAAAGAGATTTGAAAGTTTAGGAAACAGACTCTTAACCTTATGGTATTTTACTTTTATTTTAGCTACCTAAAAGGAATAAGGGAAATATACATTATTTTTCTTCTTCAGGTCTCTTTGACACTCATTCTACCAATACTTGGTTTCAGAAAGCCACAACACACAAAAATTCTAGGGCAAAGCTATGATATTTTTTTGACTTGTTGTCTTCAATGTCCCACATCTACCCTGCACACACACACACACACACACACACACACACATATGTGCGTGCACACGTGCAAGCAGCAATCCAATGAGTAACTGTGAAAATCAAACTTGATAATTGACAATTTGCTTTAAAAGGGTTCCTAGGCTCAGAATGAATTATCACAAAGAATTTTTTTTGCTTAGACATACTTGGGCAATACTTCCTTTAAAATTGCAGTGAGGTACAGGGAGCAGTGGCTTACACCTGCAATCCTAGCTACTCACGAGGCTGAGATCTGAGGATCACAGTTCAAAGCCAGTCCCAGAAAAGAAGGTGAGACTCTCATCTCCAATTAATCACTAGAAAATGGGAAGTGGGGCTGTGGCTCAGGTGTAGGGTGGAAGCCTTGAGCTGAAAAGCTCAGGGACAATCCCCAGGCCCAGGGGAAGGGTGGTAGCCTTGAGCTGAAAAGCTCAGGGACAGCACCAAGGCCCAGAGTTCAAGCTCCATGATCTCCCCCCCACACACACACACAAATCAAATGATGTAACATTATGTGAAGTACTGCATCTTCTATCTGGAGAATATCATGTAACCCCTCTATGAATTACAATAAAAATATATGAAAAAAATCTCGACTTCAAAACCATTGAAATCATACAAAGCAACCTGTTTTGTAACAGAGTAAAAGTGACAATGGCATTGGGAAAAACCTCAAATCCAAAAAGATATGAAACTTGTTAGCTTGTTAGTATTTTCTATAAGATTTAAAGGAAAAGGGCATAATCTAAGGATTTTATACAAAATAATGAATAAAGTAACAGAAAGCAATTTTACAGAAACATGTACTCAGAAAATATCTTAACTTGTATGCTTTGAAACATAATGTAAAAATAGATACTTGCAAACACAAAAGACCAATCCTAATTAAGAATTCAAAATGTACAGTGGCATATAAGATAGTAATTAAGTTTGCCCATATATCTATCTATTGACAATTCATAAATTCCATGAACCATGCAGCATGATGCTTTCACAAGCATCCTATTTACAAAGGGCTTCTTAGCAACACTAGATCTGCAACCAGACTGTGCTGGCTAATTCAGGGTGCTGAAAATTTGTTTCCATGGAAAAAATAGCTTCATGTATCTGTGCTTGGTTTCTTCATATGTAAAATGAGAGCAATTATAGTACCTATTTTTTATTATAATAATAATTAAATAAATCAACAGATCTTTATTATCATCTTTTCCACATAGAAAAGTAATACAGTATCTATTATTACACGATTTTGTGAGCAATTTATGTAAATGAATGGAAAACAACAGAAGCTTCTGTAATGAACAGAGAATATACTGCAATGTTTAGGAATTGAGGCCAGACAGACCATGAATACCTTCTTTGCCACTTTTTTCTGCATGAACTTGAACACGTAATCAAATCTCTCTAAGCCTCAATTGCTTTATGTTTTCAAAACTGAGAAGATAGGATTTAATATAGACGCAGGTTATAGCTGGACTCAGGTGATTTATATCTGGAATGTTAAAGCTACATGAGAGGCTGAGATTTTCAGAACTGCATTCTGAGGCCAACCCAGGCATATACATTAACCCAAGCAAGCCTTCTTTTGATCAATAGATGGGTTTGGCAGTGTGTTACCATAGGATGCCTAAAATAGATAAGCATATCTTGGTCTATGTGCATGCCTGGACAAAAATAAGACGCTCTGTCTCTCTCAGCAAAAAAAAAAAACAGTACAAAAATGAAAGGGGGCCGGGAGTTTGGCCTAATGGTAAGAGTGCTTGCCTAGCATGCATGAAGACCCAGGTTCAGTTCCTCAGTACAACATACATAGAAAAAAAGCCAGAAGTGGTGCTGTGGCTCAAGTGGTAGAGCTCTAACCCTGAGAAAAAGACCCAAGGATAGTGCTCAGGCCCTGAGTCTAAGCCCAGGACTGGCAAAAAAAAAAAAAAAAGCAAAAAGAAAGAAAAAAGAAAAAAACATGAACTAGAGGATTGGCTGAGCACCTACCTGACAACTGTTGAAAAAACCCCAGTACTTCACAGTTTTTTACATAAGTTGCCACAGCTGGCTCTTAGCTGCCATATTGGATGGTATAGTTCAAGGTGGATGTTGGACTTAGTGAAAGAAGAGATTTGAGGTGCTTTCACAAAATAAGTTCATTTCTGTGGCAAGGAAATGATTGTCCCATGACCCACACACACAAAAAGAATATGATTGTTTTTTCACCTTCCTTATTTCATATGTTCACTCAAAAATTATAATCCATGACTTTTCTTGCAAAGCCATATAAAATATTTCAAAGTTGGTGATGTTGCACAAAGGTGATAGTTTATCACCTTTGAAATCATCTAAAACTATGAAAATATTATATATATGTATATGTGTTGTTTTATTCAACAATTTCCCTGAGAGAACCCAGGTAGGAAAGTCTGTAGTCCTTCCTTCTTTCCTTTTCCTTCCTTCCTTCCTTCCTTCCTTCCTTCCTTCCTTCCTTCCTTCCTTTCTTCCTTCCATCCTTCCTTCTTTCCTTCCTTCTTTTCTCCTTCCCTTCCTCCCTCTCTCCCTCCCTGCCCCCCCTTTTGTTCTTTCTTAGAAAAGGATTTAAACTTTTACGCAGGGCAAGCCTCATACTGTACTTCCAACTTTTACCTCCCACACAGCTAAGTCCACGGATGTGAACCATCTTGCTTGACTTAGTAGTTGAGATAGGCTTTCACCTGTATTTTGCTTGGGCTAGCTTTGAGTACAATTCTAATCCTCACCTCCCAAGTAGCTAGGATTCCAGGTGTGAGTCACTGCATTCAGCTAATGCTCAGTAATTTTTAAAAAAAGTCTTTCATACTAAGTCTCTATTCAGAAAGTATTCTAAACATGCTTGAGTAAACCTCTGATCAATCTTGGTTTGAAATAATGTTTACCTAAAAACATGAAATTATTGAAGCTCAATTTTAATGGTTTTCTTTTTTCTAAATTTTATTTTATTGTCACGGTGATGCATAGAGTGGTTACAGTTACATTCATTAGATAGTGCATACATTACTTCTTGAATATTGTTGCCCATTCCCATGTTTTCCTTCTATCTCCCCTCCTCCCACCCCTTCCAAATTACAAGGTTCATGTTCAATATGTTTTTCTTATTTCTATGAGTTTTTGATAATGCATGGCTTGGTCATAAAGAGATATATTTGTTTTATGATATGGCTGGGTGTTAAAAACCATTCAGACTCCCATTGCTAAATATTTGGCTTCTTATGATTTATGGACTCTATGTCTATACAGCCAATAATAATATAATTAAGTAATAAGAGCAATAAAGTTTTGTCTTCCATTGCTTTTGAATCCTGATAAGAGTATACAATTAGAATCATACCCTCTTTGCTTACCTTTCATCATATCCATTTAATAAAAGAATTACTAATCCATACTAGACTTAGAACTTCCCAGACATTTTAAAATCTACAACAATCTGAAATCTAGTCTCTGATTATTTCTGTTTATTTTAGATAAAAGGCATAGAAAGAAGACAATCTGCCCCAGGGTGGCAAGTTGCTCCTCAACTGCCAACCCTAATTAATGATTAGTAGCTGGAAAGAACACTCTACTAAAGAGAACTGGGAGATCTGGACCGTTCTTGGTGAAAAACCAACTAAAGATATCAACAGGAGCAGAAATTGGGGACACTGGTACACATCAGGTCACTGTCAATAGTAGGCCTCAGAAATGTGATAGAGATTGAATAATTATTGCCTCAGACTGGAGCTGTAGGCAGTATCTTGTAAGAAAGCAGGGCATTCATACACTAAGCCTGAAAGGACTATTTTTCTTTTCCAATTGGGGATTCTGCAAAATAAGATGGAATCCTGGGATCATAGGCTCACAGGTGCAATTTACTGGAAAGCAACTTACCTATGCAGAGTACAGAGAGTAGTGTTTGTTATTTGTTTATATCGCAATGCCATTAGCCACATTTGGCATGACGATACAAAAAAAATCATTAAAAAAGAAGTCTCTTAAAATATCAGATGATTGCAAATGATCAATTTTATCATCAGATCATATTAAGATCTTAGAAAAAAGATATTTGAAATGTATTATTACGGACTTTCAAAACTAGAAGTGGTTTAACTACTTTAATCTCATCATTGGACAGATCAGGTAAGTGGTGTGTAGAGCTCCCTGGTAGGCTGATCATAAGGCATCCAGGAAGTGGAGGCTCAATCTTAGCCCTGTAAGAAGCAACAACAACAACACAAAAGCCCAAAGTAAAAGAGAAAAACAAAATCCAAGATCTGAGAGTTTATGTGTATCAAAATTGTGTTGAAAATTAAGGCCTCCTGTTTCTACAAGTATTTTATAGTTATGAGAGAATATGTTTCTCAGAAGCCTCCTGGGACCCAGTGGAAGCTACTTCCCTTTTACTTGTTTTTGTTTTCCAGTTTTCTATTGCTGTATATTAGTTGTTCACAGGGGTTTCATTATATTTGAATACATTCATGTAATGCACATGTAATGAACAAATTAACTCCCCTTTACTCTTTCTTGTCCCTTCCTCCCCCTTTTAAACATAGCCTTAATGGGTTTCATTATTTGATTTTCATACATAAAAATGAAGTACTTAAATCCTATTTACCACCTACTTCACCTTCTCTTTCCTCTCCACTCCCACTGGTTTGAATCCTCACACAGTTCACCACCCCCGTTTTACATGCCTGTCATTTTTAAAGGTCTAAGATTGTGCATTCTCATCTTACATCTTACTGATGGAACTTTCTTAAAATTACTTTGGACAGATAAGTTATTGTTGGTATTAGATCTCCACAGTATTCTGTTGTTTTTCTCTCTTACAAATGAAAGAAATATCATTGGCCCTTACCTCTATCTCATTTACCCCCTTTTCTCAAATTGAGTGTTACTCTCTCTCTCTCTTTTTTTTTTTTTTTTTTTTTTTGTCAGTCCTGGGCTTGAGCTCAGGGCCTGAGCACTGTCCTTGGACTTTCTCAAGTATGGAGCTCTACCACTTGAGTCTTAGCACCACTTCCAGCTGTTTTCTATGTATATGGTACTGAGGAATCAAACCTGGGTCTTTGAGCATGCTAGGTGAGTACTCTACCACTAGGCCAAACTCCCGGTCCATGTTACTCAGTTTTTATTGGTTACAAACTCTGAGGAAAAGCTCCCAATGGGAAGAAAGGATAATTTTTGGCTCACAGTTTCAGAATTTCTGTTGATACTCAGCTGGCTTCTTATTTTATGCTCATGGCATGGGAGAAACAACACAGTGATGGAGAGCTAATCACCTCTAAACAGCCATGAAACAGACAGGGAGAAAGGCATAGGACAAGGTTTACATTTCAAGGACACATTCCTACTGACCTATTTTTTTCAAACTAGATCCTACATCTTAGATTCCATTATTTCCCAATAATGTCATCAATTTTTGAAGATGATGAATCCATTCATGGGACCAGAAATCTCCTGATTCAACAATTTTCCAAATTCCCCAACTCCAAACATTGAATTGGGATATAATATCAACAACACTTGAGTTTCGGGGGACATTTTATATCCAAATAGTAACAAATCCTTGCATCAAAATGTCTCATATATCTTCACCTTCTCTACATACATTCATCTTTTTTATGGGGGGGGGTCAGTCATGGGACTTGAAGTCTGGGCCTTGGCGCTATCTCTGTGCTCTTTAGCTCAAGGCTAGTGCTTTATTACTTGAGCTACAGTACTACTTGTTTTCTGGAGGTTAATTGGATATAAGCGTCTCATGAACTTCAGGGCTGTCTTTGACCATGATCCTCAGATCTCAGGCTTCTGAGTAGCTAGGATTACAGGTGAGCAACCAGCACCTGGAAAAATTATATTTATTTTTACCAGTCCTGGGCTTGAGCTCAGGGCCTGAGCACTGTCCTTGGACTTTCTCAAGGCTAGAGCTTTACCACTTGAGCCTCAGCACCACTTCTGGCTTCTTTCTATGTATGTGATACCGAGGAATCAAACCTGGATCTTCGTGCATGCTAGGCAAGCACTCTACCACTAGGCAAAACTCCCGGCCCCCATAATGTTATCAATCAGTTTTGCCATGATTTTAGACAAAAATTCATGAAGCATTTTTAGTTATCTACAATATGTTCTAGATACAGTTAAGATATGGAACCAACCCAGATGCCCCTCAGGTGATGAGTGGATCAACAAGATGTGATATTTATACACAATGGAATTCTATGCTGCTGTCAGAAAGAGTGACATTGCCCCATTTGTAAGGACATGGAAAGACTTAGAAAAAATCATATTAAGTGAAGTAAGCCAGACTCAAAAGAACATAGGCTCAGTGATTTCCCTCATTTGTCATAATCAGTAGAAACCTTGAGCTCTTATAGCAGAGATTTACAATAGAGCAAAACCTAGATACATAAGGCCATATAGAATGACAGTAATGAAAGGACCTCCAGTATATAGAAACAAACACCATATAATGAGTGATTTTTGTCCCTAATGTACTGTTATTTCTCATCTCTTTTGCTGTACCTTCGTTATCTCATATTGTTACAGTATTTCACTTTGTTATCTGATATATTGGATATATGTGTATTTGGTTATTTGAAGTCGGATAGGGAAAGGAGGAAAACAAAATGAATGGGTGGGGGTGGAGGGAGGGAAATGGGGACCAAGACATGAGAAAGGGTATCAATGTATGTGAAGTAATGCACCTTCTATCTGGTGAATATAATGTAACCCTTCTATTAATTACAATAAAATATATGAAAAATAAGAATGGAATCATGAGGGGCAGGAAGTATGATTCAAGAAGTAGACCACTTGTCTGGAGCACCCAGCACTCAGATCTCAGACCGCATTACTGGAAAACCTAAAATTAAATTAAAAAAAAACTTCACATGTAAAAATATATGAAAAAAAACTTCACATGAAATGGTCACATAATAATCATAATTTGGAGGGTAAAATGCATAAGTACTACTATACATTAACATGTTGAATATGTTACATGTCAAGATTGCATGCTGTATAAATAAATGGAAAAAGTAGTGCTAGAATCTTGACCATATAGTGTTCATATCTTATGAATAGAATAAGCTTTGAGGTCTATAGCAAATCTGAGGGTTGGTGATGAATAGATGGAAAAAGGCTACAGGGAAAAGAAAGGAGACACAGTGAAATGTTATTTTTAAAGAACATTAAGCAGACTGCATGATTGAGATACAGGGTATATAAGAAATTATATGCCAGAGGATGATCTTTAAAAGCTACATTGTATAGTAGGACTATATTCTTAAAGCCTGGACAGTTAGCAAAGTGTTTTATCTAATTGAAAAGTGATATAATAACATCTGTATTCATGGAGATAATGCCAGTGTAAGCATGGAAAATAGGTTAGAAAGGAGATATAGATCATATCCTCAAGGAACTGAAGCTGGGAAGTTGGAGGAAGAAGGATTGCCAGGGCTCCATGGATGCACATTTCTTCACACACTCTTTATTGTTGCTCTTCTTTTGGGTCACTTACACATCATCCCAGTTCTTTAGCATAGTACAAGAGTTGTCATTATTTGGCTCCTTTCTGTATTTAGAACATAGACCTAATCTTCTCTTTCCATTTGGCATTCATCTCCAGCGTGTGGCTCTTCCTGTCCTTATTCTCATGCTGCCTCATTGAGTACTTTCTACCTGTACCATTTATTTCCTTACACATTGCATAGCCAACTATTGTTTGTAAGTTGAAGCTTGAAATTACTTCCTTGAGTGATCTATCTCTAACATCTCCCTCAAAACATGCATGTATGCATGTACAAGCCTATATTGCTTCTAATCTTACATCCTCTTACAGCTTTATCTATTACTCTTAGGTCATATGACAAGATAGAGTTGCATTTAAGATACTTTTGTAATTGCTGTATAGCATTGTGCTTTTTATATGACTTTACGAGACCCTGTCTAATTGCAGAGACTTTGTATATCTGTAAATCTGAGGTAACTGCATAGTACACATGCTACAAAATATGTGTATTATATTGACACTCTGGTGAAGTCATTAAGTGAATAACTACATTCTGGCATGATAGAAATACTAACAAATGACTACGATATGCACCATTTTGAAAGAAGTGGCCTGACCTGGATTGCTGTGTGTTCTAAACTCCAGTTTCTTCTTTGCTTAATGGCCCTGGAAGAATTCTCAGGGGTGAAATAGACACTGTGAGGCAGTGACTAGCTTCTGATTGCACTTTGGTTATTCAGCAACCCATCTTATTCCCAGGATCATTGTTCCCATGGTCTATATTCATTAGTTGCACAACTGGGGACAAATGGTTAGATGGGCCAGCTGTGCTCACATTAGCTTAGAGAACTTGAAAAGACTGTGACAGGAGACGGTTACATATTTAAAGATAACTACAACAAAAATCAACACAGATTCACATTGTAATTAAAAGTCATTAAATTTAAAAAATCATCTCAACATTTTTGTGTAGTGTTCTTTGTGTAGGTTTTCTATGTGATTATGCAAAAAAATGTTTACTTCTTATGGGAGAACAGGTCATCCAGCATAGGGGAATTAAATGCATTTTGTTATTTTTGATTGTAAAATGGAAGCACACTGACTATTAAACTGTGCAGACCATAGTCTTTTGCAGAAAGTGAAAATCAAAAGGGCTATTCCCCCATGTTTGTTTAAAGTTTATTTGCATTTTGAAGAAATGCAGCAGCTTCTAGACAAGGTTTGCAGATATTAGAATCTAGGTCATTTCTCACACACAAATTTCATTTGTAGGACTGTACAATGTTTAGAATAAGTGATTTAAATGTCTTTTTTCTTGCTCTTTACTAAATCAGTAAAATTATTTTGTGAAACATAAGGGTTAATCCTGCTCATTGCATTCTGTATATTCTTTTTGGTGCCTGCTTGGATGCACATGGTTGAAAAGGCATATTTCATTAATAATTGCTAGAGCTCCTGATTGAAAATGTAGACTTTGGACTCATTTCCTTTATATTACCCTGCAAAAGGCTACAGTTCAGGTTTTTTTTTTAATCAAGTCAATCCAACTTGATTAAGAGAACAAACTTTTTAAAAATGATACTTTTTAATTTAAATGTGTGTTAGACTAAATTAGACATAGCTATAACTTTAATTATTTGTTTTTATTATTTATTTTCTTGATTTATTCCTATTTCTTATTTTATTCCTACCTGAATGTCAAAGCAGAAAGGCTGGAGGGTATTAATTTTTCCAATTTTATAGGATAGTCTCACTTTTAGGATTTTATTTACAATTAATATTTCTTTTAGGGAGAATTTCAGTAAGCAGAGAAGCACAATCTTATGATAAGTACATTTTAAGTATTTCCAATTCATACTATTAATTTAATTTAAAACTTTATTGTGTACCAACTATGTGATAACCATGGGAGCAGAAGTGTTATCAACATGAATGCATGAATAATAAAAATGCTTCCAATAAAAGACTACATCTTAATTTTATGATAGTCATTGAATTTTATATGTGTGAAATGTAAATTCAGTGAAACTAATGATGATATTTAAAAGTTTCAGATAAATATTTACATTCCTAGATCTTGTCTTTGAATCGTTATGTTTCCCTGATATTCCTGCTGTACAGTAATACAAATATCAAATAATAGAAACTTCTATAAAACTAGTCTTTTCTTATTTTGATCATGAGGCTTAAACTCAGGTCCTAAGCACTGTCTCTGAACTCTTTTTGTAAGGCTAGATCTCTACCACTATGAGCCAAAACTTCCTTTCCAGGTTTTTGAGTGATTAATTGGAGATAAGAAACTCATGGGGACTTTGCTATCCTGGCTAGCTTTGAACTGAAATCCTCAGATCTCAGCCTCCTGAGTAGCTAGGATTACAAACATGAGCCACGGGGCCTGGTAAATCTTGTTATTTTTACTTTTTAACTCCTTCAGAGAGCCTAACAGAGAGACTACACAGCAGAAAAGAAAGTTTTGAGCTGTATGTTCCAGTAAGATCTTGTTTTGGGGTTAAAATAATCAAAATACAATCTTGACACTATTAATGAAGACTTTTAGCTTCCTGTCCATATAAATAATGGCAGCAAAGTTCCAGTGAGAATCTTCATTGACATACTCTCAACTCTTTATATCATTGCCACATTTAATCTTTATAACGGCTTGATAGGGTGCCAAGATTTTAGGGGTTAATACTTTTTTCTTATGCTAGTTGGTCTCACCAAAATAGAGCTACCCTAGACCCAGCAATTCCATCCTGGCATTTATCCAATACAGCACAAATGAGTCTGTACTAAAGCTTTCAGCACATCCATATAGGGTGTTGTTACCCTAGTCAATATATGGAATCAAACACAATGCCCCTCCGAGGATGAATGGATCAAGAAAATGAGGCATATATACGCACAATGGTATTCTACTCATCCATCTAAAAGAATTATATTGTACCATTCATAAAGAAATGGCGTGGCTTGGAAAAATTATATTAAGCAAAGTAAGTCAGACCCAGAAAAACATAGGCTGAATGGTTTCCCTTATTTGTGGTAGAGAAAATATGGCTATAAATCTACAAGTCACCTGGGTGATAAGCAAGGGATTACAATTGATCCAAGCGAAGTTTAGTGGACTTCTGGATGGTGCAAATATCATAATTATTTTAAAAGGCTATGTCAAAGCCCAACAAAATAAGTGCCAGGAAATGGGTACTGGAAAGAGAGGAAGATGGGGCCATAGAGAGAGGAGTAGAAAAATAAAATGGGAAAGGGGAAAGAATGAAAACAAGAAGTCATTGCATGTACCATAGAATTGAGGAATATAAGAAAAGAGTCGGTCAAAAAGGGGAAGTGATTTCAAATAACCGAATACACATACATACAACGTATCAGATAATCAGGTGAAATACTGTAACAATATGAGATAACCAAAGGACAGCAAAAGAGATGAGAGATAACATAGTACACTAAGGACAACAATCACTTCATTATATGGCCTTTGTTTCTATATCCTGGAAGTGAAGTAATGCACCTTCTATCTGGTGAATATAATGTAACCTTTCTATTAATTATAATAAAAATATATTTTAAAAGGGAGAAGCGATGTCACAGATCAAGATGCATTTCATACACAAACCACAAACAGCCTTGTTTATTTTCCAATGCTGGGGCTTGAACTTAGGGTCTGAACACTGTCCTTGGGTACTTTTTACTCGAGGCTAGCACTCTGCCTCTTGAGCCGCAGTGCCATTTCTGGCTTTTTCTTAGTATGTGGTTACTGAGGAATCTAATTCAGGGCTTCGTGAATGCTAGCTGAGCACTCTTACCACTAGGCTATGCTCCTAGCTTGCACAAATTGCTTTTTAAAAGGCCGAATAACTGAACTAATAACCTAAAATTAAGACAGGTAGGAAAAGTGGTGAGTTGGGAGAGGTGATTGTGAACGTGATCAAGATACACTGAATTCAAAAACTGTTTTGATGAATGACAACTGATTTATATAACTACTTAAAGAAAATAATACTATTGTTTTTTAAAAAAAGTTACAAAAGTATTCCAAGAAAAACCTTCCCAAAGGTGATTTATTGTTCTCACCATTCGGTAACCCTTCCTTATTTAAATTTGAAATGGTACTAAATATGAATACAGTCATTTATGCAGTCACCAAGTGCAAACTTGGAAGTCATTTTTAAACCTATCACTTAACTTTCAGTGACATATGTTCAAAAGGAATCTTTTTCCCTTTTCAGATTCCAACACCATTGCATTCACTGTAACTTCCAACTATGTAGGCCTTTTCACTGATTTCTTCTCTTCAGTCTTGTCCCAGTGTGATATATAACTGTGAAATCATCCCACAAATCTGGTAATATGATAAACTTGAATCAAAATTCTTAGATTGGGGATGGGAATATAGTTCAGTAGTAGAATAATTGCTTAAAAACTGAATTCGGGCTTTGACAACACATGTACACATATGTAGAGACACACACACACATACACGTGCGCACTTTGATTTCCTCTTCACCTTCAGATAATTCATAGATAAATTACTTTACAAAAGTTTGGAAGATGTGTATTTAAAATATTGCTATTGGACTTGTGGATTTTGTGTTATATCTCCAACTTCTTAACTGGCTTTCTGCAAAAGAGCAAAGGGTGATACAAAGGAGCAGAGGCAATCCAATGTAGAAAAGGCAACCTTTTGTAGAAATGATGGTGGGACAATTGAGTATGCACATCAAAAATGAGAACAGGGCTGGGAGAATGGCATAGTGGTAGAGTGCTTCCCTCACAGGCACGAAGACCCAGGTTTGATTCCTCCATACCATATACACAGAAAAAGCCAGAAATGGTGCTGTGTTTCAAGTGGTAGAGCGCTAGCCTTCAGCAAAAGAAATTCAGGGGCAGTGCCCAGGCTCTGAGTTCAAGCACCAGGATTGGCAAAAAAAAAAAAAAATGAGAACATAAATTCAGACTTTAATCCTTTCATGAAACACTATAGATAGAGTATATGGTTAAGTATAAAATATAAAACAACAAAGCACTTGAAAGATACTGTAAAAGAAATCCTAGATGACCTAGAGTTTGGTGATGGCTTTTTGTACAACATCAAAGGTATAACACTTGTGAGAAATAATGATGTTTAACTTCATTAAAATTTAAAAATGTACTCTGTGAATGAGAATGGAAGACAAACACAGATTGTAAGAAAATATTTGCAAAACACCTATCTAATATGGGAATATTATGCAAAACATACAAAAAACTTTTCAAACTCATCAATAGGGGAGGGAAAAATCTAATTTTAAAAGTAGCCAAAAGCACTGCTGGTGGGAATATAAATTAGTACAACCACTCTGAAAGGCAGTTTGGAGGTGCCTCAACAAAGCAAAAATAGACCTTCTCTACGACCCAGCCATACCACTCTACCCTGAGCAGAATATGATAAGGACACCTGCACAGCCATTTTCATTGCTGCACTATACCCAATAAATAGCCAGGTGATGGTAACAACCCAGATGCCCCACTACAGATGAATGGATACAAAAAATGTGGTTCATATATACAATGGAGCTCTATATAGCCCCAGGCAAGATAAAATCATCACAATCGCTGGGAAGTGGATTAAACTAGAGCAAATCATGCTCAGTGAGACAAGTCAAAACCAAAGGAACAAAAGATACATGGTCTCTTTGATATGTGGCTATTAGATCCAAGCAGTGCAAGAGCAATGACTCAATACTCAGTACTCAAGGTCATTGACTTGGAGATAAAAATATAATGATATAGACATATAAATCCATGATGGGATATATATTCTATAAACATATTGATATATAGATCAATATATACTTATGACATAAACTTTCAGCTTATTTAAACTTTCTTTTTAAATTTATGTGCCAGCGATTACATATAGAGATTCCATTCTTGAATACTTGTTTGTTAAACTTGACACTTGAAATATAATGTAAAACATCAGTGTTAATAAAATCATTTAATTTAAAAAGTAGGCAGAAGACACAAAGACACATCTTATCAAAGAAAATATTCGTAAACCAAATAAGATTTTTGTGTCCTTGGAGAATTGTAAATTAAGCAATAATGAGATGGAGCCATTAGAATGAGTAAAAATATAAACACTAAGATGTTCTGTCTATGCATGGATAAGTAAAGTGTGGTACATCCAGGTACATATCAGCCCTACCACGGCATTGAGTAATCCTAAATCCAAATCACTAGATAAAGAAACCAATCTGAAAAGATTGTATATTATATATATTCATATATATGTCATTGTAGAAAAGATAAAGCTATGAAAACAGTAAGAGATCAGTAGTTGTCAGGTTGAGGGTGAGGAGCAGAAAGAGCACAGAGGAGTTTTAGATCAGGAAACCGTGTCTGCACAACAGAACAAACAGGAGACACTTACCACTCATTAACCATTTCTTAAAACATATAGGCTGGCCAAGAGCAGCCTATTAATTTTAAACTCTATAAAATAAAATTGTCAGCCGGGCACGGTGGCTCACTCCTGTAATATTAGCTACTCAGGAGGCTGAGAGATGAGGATCATGGTTCAAAGCCAGCTCGGGCACAAAAGGACCTGAGACTCTTCAAATTAACCTCTAGAAAACGGGAAGTGGGGCTTGGTTCAAGAGTAGGGCAGTAGATTTGAGCTGAGGAGCTCAGGGACAGCATCCAGGCCCGGTTCAAGCCCGATGACCCATTAAAAAAAAAAGCGAAGAAAAGAAAAAGAAAAATGTCACTTTGCAGACACATCCTTGGTAATTTGCTATACTACCTTATAGGGGGCACCTTGGGGATTGCCTATACCTTCTTCTTGTTTTGCTTTGTACATAAACTGCTTCAAAAATAAAATATATTAATGCAAAACTTAGTATTCTTTTATCTACTGTGGAAACAAATGGATACTCTTAATTCAAATCAAAATAATTTGACAGCTTTTCCTTTACCTCCCCAGGGAAGGGAGTAGTTCTTGAATTAGCCAGCAGCTTTGCATTTGTATTCATGTAACTGCATGTGCACTTGAAGTGGTAACTGTATTCCCCAGCTTGCAGGCAGAACCAGATACTCTTATTTGTTTGCCATGGTAACATTATCTTGATGCAATAAGGGCCCCTTATTGAAATGAGTCATACTTCTGGTAACCACAATGTGATTCTCTTCCCAGGGCACTGAAGCGACTGATTTCTGTGGTAGCAAAAGAGGATGTTTCATGACTGTGTGGGTTGTAAACAGAACAAAGGGGTTATCTGCGATTCTGACTAAAAATAGATTGCAGTGTTAGCAGCAGCATTCTGGAGCTTTGCTGAAACAAAGCATCAGAGAAAATTATGTGTCAGAAATTTTCCTATAGAAGAATCCAAGCATCACACAAATAATGCATTTTCTAGGACCTTTTCTTCCTTAAGACCTTTATGTTCTATATAATCTATTTCAGGTAGATGTATTCGTTACCGCACCTAATAATAAGATCTGAAGGATGTGGTTCCAGAACATTAAGTGTCTGTACTCAATGAATTAAATCCACTTTCCTGCCAGCAACTAACAGAAACACTCTATGCAGATCTGCTGTCAACCCCCCAAAAATATTTTAAATGTGAATCAGGGGTTTATGCTTTATCTTCCTGTTTAGTGCAAATAGGACACAATGAAAGAAAATGTTAAGTCTGTTTCTCTGTGTGCAAACATGAATTGTGAAGTTTTTGTGTAGAGCTAGCATGCAGAGGTTATCCTTTATGCAGAGTTGTTAAATGCACTGATTAAAACCACAACTAGAGATATGTGTCTAATAGATGATCATTCTGCACTATATAAACTTCTCTTATGATGCTGTCTGCAGAAGGTGTTTATAGGCTCATTTCTCTTTCTGGGCGTCTTTGTTGCCTAAACCAGAGAGTCAGTTCTTCATGATGAATGTGAAAGTAGATTGTGTTTGTATATGTGGCAGAGGAAATGATACTTTATATAAGGATTGTGTCATCCTTTTGAATATCAGGGATCCTCTATATACTTAGAATGGTTGAACAGTCCAATATGATTTTGGTTTGTATATGTCAAATTTATTGCCATTTACTTTATTAGAAATTGAAAATAAAAATAGATTATATACTTGCTGATTGAGTATAAAATAACAGCAGCACAAGTTTCTGAAAAACAACTCTATTTCCTTATTAAGGTTTAGTAAGAAGAGTAACATAGTCAAATTTTTTGCCAGTCATGGGGCTTGAACTCTGGGCCTGGGTACTGTCCTTGAGCTTTCTCAAGGGTAGTGCTCTATCACTCGAACCACAGTGCCACTTCCAACTTTCCCTGTGTATGTGGTACTGAGGAATCAAACCTAGGGCTTCATGCGTGCTAGGCAAGCACTCTACCAATAGCCCAAACTCCTGCCCCTCACTGTCACATTTTTGCAAATATATTTTATGCCTTATTTCATAACAAAACATCTAGATTATAATATCTGCTTCTACATGTTATGTCTATCAGTCCATTGCTTCAGCTGAAGTGTATGAAGAAATCACAGCCTTGCATAATAGATAGGTCAATGTAATTGAAAAAGGGGAGGGATTCTTGTTATGCTTGACAATGTTTAAGGTCTCCTACTTGTACTACCACTTGAGCAGCAAACATTTCTTTGTTATTTTAAAAATTTTATTGGCAGGATAATGTATAGAGGGGTTAAAGTTATATTTGTCAGGTAGTAGGTACATTACTTCTCGCACATTGATACCCCTTCTCATGTTTTTGTCTCTGTTTCCCTCCCCCTCCCCTCTCCCAATCATCTTGCTTCCCCCCTTCCCTTCCCTATTTCAAATAAACAGATGAACGTATATACAAGATACCAGGTAACCAAGTCAGATAAGGTAACAATATAAGATTAACTATAAGAGCAAAAAAAAAAAAGAGAGAAGAGAAATAACATCACAACAATCACACAAGATAAACCTCTTGTTTCCATATCCTGGAGTTCATTTCATTTACAAATGCTTCTTTTCACGTCTAAGATCAGGGTATCATGCGTTTGCCTTAAATGGACATGGTTCCAGTTTCTACTACATGTGAAAGTAACTGTGATTACAGGTGTGAACCATTACAACTGACTCACACCAGCACAGCAAACTTCGTTTTGGGATATAGGGTCTTTCTTGCCCCAGTTGACGCTGAACCATGATTTTCCATCTTTTCTTCCTTCAATGGAGGAGTACTGATAGATTTTCAGATTCTCTGGTATTATTCTAAGACTTGGCAAATCATTAGAAGTTCATTAGAAGTTGATATGGATCCCGAAATTATATCAAAACTTTACATACCCTGATACCAGTAAAATCTATTTTGTTCTTTGGATTTTTTGACTCATATGTGACTTTTTACCTCCGTGGAATGGTCAGAAAAATACTGCTTTGTTGATTGATGTATACTTTCTAAATATTAATGCGTTTCACTATTCAGTGTCAACGATTACATTTTTAGTATCTCCCTGGATTTATCAGGAAAAAAATTTAAGCACTAAGAATCTGTCAAGCTCATGGCAGCAAATATAAGTTTCAAATTTTTTATTTTGCCTTGAAAGCTTGAACTTTATCATTGGCAAAAAAATTGTGCTGGCTGTTTTCCTTGAGGTGACAGTCTTATTCCATTCATTTTCAAGAAAACGCCTGTCAAATGCAAGAATCGGAATAACGATAGCTTGCCTGTCAGTTGTTTTTTCAGGTAAAAGTGGTGTTCCATGAAAAATGTAGCTAGTTTATCTTGCAGCTCAGTCACCAGCTCTTGCTTTTCCTCAGATGGTAGGCATGGATGAAGAGTTTGTGCACTGGTATTCTTTGCAAGAGCTTATGCAAGATCTTGGCCAAATCAAAATTCAAAATTTATAAATTAACTTTTCCCGACTTTTCAGGTACATTTGGGATGCTATGGTTACAGAGCTCAGTCATATAGCTTGATCAAGGTTATTTTCTCAACACTTAGCACCCTATCAGACACAGTAGGTGCTCAATGAATGTGTCAAGTGTGAATCCCTGGATCATCTTGCTTGCATTTCATTCTGACCACTTCACTGTATTTATATACTGCATTATGTCTTTTTACTCTAGGTGTTTAATTATCTCTTTGGTGTTTGTCAGTGACGCCTGGCCCTACTTGGATAAGACATCAATTTGTCCAGAATATCTAGATCAGAATAGCTCAGAATAACTCAGAATATTTTTTAAGCTCAATGGCAAGAATGGGAAGGATTTCTTTTATGTTCTCTTACCCTTTCTGATTTTCTTCATAAAAGGATATCCAGTAAATGTTAGGTAATATATTAAATGTGACTTCAGAAAAAAATTGATGAAAGAGACCAGTAGAATAGGTAAATGTCTGATAGCTTTGTATTAAACGCAGACTTGCCTATCATCAGGTATGGGCACCAGCGAGACTCGGATTGACTAGCATTTACTTTCTGGTGTTCAACCCAACTTTCTCCATCTCTAAAATATGATAGACAAGATTTATCTCATTGGGCTTATATGAATAATAAAAGAATATAAAAATGTGAACCGGGAGTTTGGCCTAGTGGTTAAAGTGCTTGCCTAGCATGCACGAAGACCTAGGTTCAATTCCTCGGTACCACATACATAGAAAAAAAAGCTGGAAGTGGTGCTGAGGCTCAAGTGGTAGAGCTCTAGCCTTGAGAAAGTCCAAGGACAGTGCTCAGGTCCTGAGTCCAAGCCCCAGGACTGGCAAAAAAAAAGAATATAAAAATGTATAAACCTTGGAGAGATAGCGTTGTGGTCTGTAATAGTTGTTTTAGTACTTTCCTGCTGACCAATTTTCAATCAATGTTAAGAAAATGTAGCAGATTCACGGCATTTGTATATTATACATGCATACCTATTGGCTTATTTTCCTCCATACAAAAAGGTATTATAGGATGTGCAAGTTTCTAACTATTTCTAATTCTGGACAAATAAAGAATTTATGTAGTAAATACCTAAACTCTATATTGTTGCATCTCCCAGAAATGGACACACTTAGAAACTGGAGTGGCAAATAAAGAGAATCTGGCTACAGAGAGCCTGTGTCCAACTGGTCTGTCCTCAGCTCAGTTGTACAATACCTTGTAGAAATAACAATTCATGTTAAGGTAGGATGCCTACTGTAAGTTAGAGTGTATAATCTACCAACTGTTTTCTAGATTATTGTTCCTATCAAAGTATTTTCAAAACACAATGTTCACACTTGAAAACAAATCTTTTTTATAGCACTGCACACAAACCTATGTATAATTTATTATATAACATATATTTCCATAATTCATTACATAGTATATGTAAAACATTCAGACCTACATTTATCCATTTCTCTCTGATTTAAAAGTCTCAGTTAAAATATAATTTCTCTCTACTAAGTACTGCTCTGCTTTTCCTGTAAATATTAAGTAAAATAATGTTTTTAGCATCATCTAAAAATGAATATTTAACCCTAATTTTGTTTCAAACACACATAAATAATTCAATAAACTTGAATATAATTGCACTTTTCTGTCAACTGCATTTTGATAGGCTACCCTACACAATCAAATTTTGCTATCTTACTAATTGTTTTACTTTCTACCACATGGTACACTAGATCTTTTTAATAATTTACAAAACTATAGTATCATTTGGCAAGATTTGTATAAGAAAATTGACCTCTAGTTTAGTGAAACTGTTCTTTATGAAAGTCATAAGTAAATTATGCATTGTGTTAAAATTTACTTGGAAAACAAATCTTTTTAAAAGAATTATCAAAATTATGTTATTTGGAGTGGAGACTAAATTTGGAAATGCATCACCCTACAATCTAGCTCTTGAGATCCATTACCATGTGTCCACTCAAATGGCAGAATTATATCTCAAAATATTGTTTGCTTAAAATACACATTAAAAATAGCGTAATTTTAGGCTGGGAGTTGGGCCTAGTGGTAGAATGCTTGCCTAACATGTACAAAAACCTGGGTACACATACATAGAAGATCTTGGTACCACATACATAGAAAAAGCCAGAAGTGGTGCTGTGGCTCAAGTGCCAGAGTATTAGCTTTGAGGAAAAAGCGCAAGGACAGTGGTCAGGCCCTAAATTCAAACCCCAGGACTGACACAAAGAAAACAGCATAATTTCATGGGCTGGGAGCCTGGTGGAGTGCTTGCCTAGCATGCATGAAGCCCTGAGTTTGATTCCTTGATACTATATACATTGAAAAAAAAAGCCAGAAGTTGTTCTGTAGAGTGCTAGCCTTGAGGAAAAGCCTGAGGGATGGCAAAAACAAAGCTTAATTTCAATGTTCATCTTCCTATGGTATTCTGTTTTGAAATTTAAAAAATGGCAAATATAATGTAACCCTTCTATTAATTACAATAAAAATATATGAAAAAAATTAAAAATATAAAATATATTAAAAAAGATCTAACAAAGTTAATGAAATTCTGGTCTTTTAATTCCACGTATGATATGTATGATACTGAAAAAAAAATCATTAAATATTTAACATTGTGTTAGACTCTTGGAATAAAATTTAAGAGGGTAAAGGACGTGGACACACACATATCAAGTGATAAAAATAAGATAAACTTATTCGCTTCATTACGAGCACAATTGGACCGTTACAATCTTTTGCTGCGATAATTATCCTACAACATTTTCTGTTTCTCACCTCTCCTACTTTTCTTCTTTAAGACTGGATCTAGCTATATATGAATTGTCTTTTGTAATGTTTTCCATTCACATTATTATTTCAACTCATATTAAATATTTTACATGTAAATTACATTCAAATTTATTTTGTACTTTACAAATTTTATTAGCTTTTTACACTTACATATTCTTTTTTTTACTATTTACATTCTTTGTTGAAGTTATGTGGTGATAGGTGTATAAGTGGTGATATGTGTATATATTGAAAATATGACACCAGATTTTTGCAAGAAAATATCTCTGTGATTTGAATTTAATTACTACAAAAGAAAGTGTCACTTGTACTTTTCTAGGCATCTGAATGAACACTACTTAATATCACTGGATTACATTTTCATTTAGATCACACTTAAGTTCTAATTTAATGTATTTAGTTTGTAATATAAATAGAGCATATTTATAAAACAGAATGCATTCTTGGCCATTACTAAGAATGCATATTTTTATGTTTCTTTGAATCATTCTTAAGTTTAGTATTAGCTCAAACTTACACATTTTTGCACATAAATTGATATTTAATGACTGAAAGATACCAGTAACTCTAATGATATATAATCTTCTTAAAGAATGTAATATTCTTGTTGTCATGCTATTTGTTTATTTTTACTACTCATAAGCATTTGTTTCTATATAGAAAGATTGAATTGTTTCAACATAGGAGTAGCCTTATCTATATATTGGACTATAGGGGAAAAGGATTTTCAAAAGTTAGCATTTTGGTCTATTTAAAATTTAGCTAAGTAAATGGATGATTGAAGAGTTTCTTTATAGTTCCCTAATATCATGTACTGGTGTGTGTGTGTGTGTGTGTGTGTGTGTGTGTGTGTAGCAGAAGAGTGATTTATTTGTATTTTTTTCTCTTCCAATATACTAGATCATAGCTTCCTGTCTACTGCCAGCAGCAAAAGATTCACTATTGTGTTCCATGCTTGCTTGCTCCCAACCAGCCCTGCTGTTTCAGCTCAGAGGGTAGAGGAGGAAGGCCCTCCTGTCTCCATGACAACAGTGTGTCCTCTGGGAAGTTGCTTAGAGCTAAACATCTTCTGAGAGCAGGCTGAGGGGCCTTTGCCGAGGAAAATTTCACCTCATTTCCCCTCTTTCCAGTGCAATTTGATAAATTATATATGCTTTTATGTAATACAATGTGTTTCCCCATAATTTTATTAACTCAAATCTGCACACACAAATCTTATTTCAGCAAGGAAAAAAAAGCCTGGGGGGAAAGAAAGTGAGAGAAAAACATGGGAAGAGATAACAACGTTCAAGAGAAACATACTCACTGCCTTACTTATGTAATTGTTACCCCTCTGTCAATCATCCTGATAATAATAAAAAAATTAAAAAATAAAGCAATATCACAAGGATTTTTCTAGCATTTAGTATACAGTTTCACATCCCCTTTTCTGTGTTAGCTGTAATTCTGTTTCTAGTTCTCCAATTCCCTGAAGTAATCCAAATATTAATGATCATTGGAAAGCTAATATTCCCTTAGCCTGATAATATTGTGATGCATTATGAATCTTTGAAACAAAAAACTGTCTTTGTTTTCTGCTTCAAAAAAGAACAGAATTACGGCCGGGAGGTTGGCCTAGTGGGAGAGTGCTTGCCTAGCATGCATGAAGACCTGGGTTCGATTCCTCAGTACCACATACATAGCAAAAAGCCAGAAGTGGTGCTGAGGCTCAAGTGGTAGCCTTGAGAAAGTCCAAGGACAGTGCTCAAGCCCTGAGCCCAAGCCCAGGACTGGCAAAAAAAACCCCAGAATTACAAAAAAAAAACCAGAATTATTTGAAATTGAACACTTAAAAATGCTGTCTTGCCATCCCATTAAAATGTGGGCTAAAGACTTACAGAGAGACTTCTCTGAAGAGGAAATAAGAATGGCCTACACACAAGAAGAAAGGCTCCATATCTCTGGCTATAAAAGAAATGCAAATCAAAGTAATCTTGAGATTCTACCTTCACTCCAGTTAGAATGGCCAGGATCAAGAAATCTAATAACAACAGATGCTGATGGGATGTGTTTAGGAGAGATCACTAGTACACTGTTGGTGGGAGTGCAAACTTGTTCAACCACTATGGAAAGCAGTATGGCAGTTCCTCAAAAGACTAAACATAGAACTCCCCTATGACCCAGCAATTCCACTTCTTTGCATTTACCCAATCGTCCAGAAACAAGGACATACTAAATCCACTAGCACAACAATGTTCACTGCAGCACTATTTACAATAGCGAAGATATGGAACCAACCCAGATGCCCCTAAGTTGATGGTTGGATCAACAAGATATGGTACTTACACAATGGAATTCTATGCTGCCATCAGAAAGAATGACATCACCCCATTTGTAAGGAAATAGAAAGACTTGGAAAGAATTATATTAAGTGAAGTAAGCCAGACTCAAAGGAACATGGGCTTAATGGTTTCCCTCATTCGTAATTAGTACAAACCTAGGACTCTCCTAGCAGAGGATTACAATAGCACTAAAGATCATATAGGATGAGACTAAATAAAAGGATCTCTAAGATTTGGAAACAAGAGCATTATCTTTGTGATAGTTGTTCTCAAAGTACTATGCTATTTCTCTTCTCTCTCTTTTTTTTGCCCTTATGGTTAATCTCATGTTGTTACTGTAACTGACTTTGTTACCTGGTACATTGTATATATGTTTATTTGTTTATTTGAAATAGGGAAGGGAAGGGAAGGGAGGAAACAAGATGATTGAGAGGGCATGGGGGAGGGAAATGGACAAAAATATGAGAAAGGGTATCAATGTGTGAGAAGTAATGCACCTACTAACTGATGAATGTAACTGCAACCCCTTTATACATTATTTTGCCACTAAAATATAAAAAATGCTGCCTTGCCTTTAGATGATACAGATTATATCATACATTATCATCATCATCATCATCATCATCATCATTATTATTCTTATTAGCCAATCCTGGGGCTTGAACTCAGGGCATAAGCACTGTCCCTGGGCTTTCCTCAAGGCTAGTGCTCTACCATGTGAGCCGCAGCACCACTTCCAGCTTTTTTTTTCTATGTATATGGTACCAAGGAATTGAACCCAGGTTTTCATGCATGCTAGACAAGCACTCTACGACTAGGTCAAATTCCTGGCCCCACATATTATTTTTTGTCAGTATTTGCCAGTCCTTGGGCTTGAACTCAGGGCCTGGGCATTATCCTTGAGCTTTTGTGCTCAAGGATAATATTCTACCATTTGAGCCACGCTCCCTATTTGGTTTTTTGGTGGTTAACTGCAGATAAGAATCATACAGATTTTCTTGCCTAGACTGGCTTTGAACTTCAACCCTCAGATCTCAGCCTTCTGGGTAGCTAGGATTATAGACATGAGTAACTGGAACCTGGCTTTTCATATATATCATTAAGAAACTCCAATTTTCAAAATTAATTCAGTAGGGAGTGAGGACTAGGTTTATAACTACCTCACATTACAAGTAACATTTTATACCCACTAATTAAAAAAAAACAGTTTCTAGAAAATAAGTACTTAAACTCTTTTGCTTGTTTATACCATGTTGTAGTATAGTTAAATGCCTTCTATTTCTCTACCCTTCCCATGGACATCTCTCCCGGTCATGAGGCTTCAATTGCATCTGTATTCAACTGAATAACCATGCTTTACAGGTGTCTCAACTGTGGCCTTAGCAAGGTATGGTGACTTTAAACATGGAACACCATCTCTAAGAATCCCCTTTGTGGTCTAGCCTTGTCTGCTGGACAGACTGGAAGAACCACCATATTATTTCTTTACTTCTGGATAGTGGATCATAGGCTCAGCAAATGTGTTATGTGGAACCACTTATTGTCACTATTCATCTGTGACATGCATGGTGCAAAAATCATTTGATTCCTTTAGGTGTACTGCATTTCCTCCTTTCCCTTTTCTGAGGCTGATGTCAAGCTTCACCTTGCAGAATGTCAGATTTTGTTGCATATTCCCCACTCCTCTGATCTTCCTTTTAACCTCTCAGAGAGGTATGTGTAGAAGAAATGTGAGTACATTCAACAGGAAAATAGATGTGCACTTGCATAAAAGACTTTTAACATATTTTTTCCAGTCATAGAAACAATAAAGACTTAACAAATGCACACATGAGTAAATATTTTACTCTGTAGATCATTTTACTTCAAAAGTTGAGAACAGATACTGTTTTAAATGTATACAGAACATGCACTGAAGATTGTATACCATCTATAAAGTAAGTCTTAAATAGAATTGTAAAGAATTTCCTGATGTGATGGTGTACCTGAAGAATTCCAGCTATTCCGGAAGCTGAGAGAGGAATATTATAAATTTGAGGCCAGTCTGGAAAAAATATTGAGCATATTTTTCAGTAAATTGAAAGGGCTTATGATTTCTGCTTTCAGTGGGACTAAACTAGCAGTTGACAAAATTTATTAGAAAATTCTGACATTTTTGAAAGCAAGTGTATATGTCAAAGAAAAATTACAATTAAAATGAAATATTTGGAAAGTATGATAATAAAAATACTACATGCAAAACTTGTGGGTTGCAACTTGTATGGTTTGGATATAAAATGTACCTCCCAATGCGCATGTGTTGTGGGCTTTGCCCCTGCTTGTGATCCTAAATTGGAAGGTTCTAGAGGCTTTAAGAGGAGGTGTAACTAGAAGGAATAGGTCACAGTGATAAGTTCCTGAGAACCATGTCTACCCTAGCCCCTTGCTACATTCATTTCTTTGTTTCCTGTTCATTGTGAGGTAAAATCCTTTTTAGCTTCATGCTCCCACTTGCATAGTTTTCCACACAAATGCATGAGGTCAAGTGATCATGACCTCAACTCTTTGAATCCATGAGTCAACATAAATAATTCCTCCTTTAGGCTTATCTTGCCATTTCTGAGAGATGAGATGTGTTAACTGATGCAGAAAAACAGTGTAAAAATGGTTTGGTGCTGTGACTAGCCTTACCATGGGTTCTCACAGCATTGGAACTGGCTTATAGGAGGCTGTAGAAAAAGTTAAAGAACCAGGCCAGACAAAGCCAATCATGTTATAAAGGTGACTTGACATCTGGTCTCAGACTGCAGATAGGAATGTAGAGCATCAAAGCTGTGCTCACAAGGATTTGGATTGGGATGAACTTCTTTGTGAGTCAGATGAAAGGTCATGCATGTCACATTCTGGGAAAGATTTTGTCTACATATTTTCTATGTCCTGAGACTCGGAGTAAGGCTGAATTTAAAATTAATGGTCTGAATTTCAAACTAACAGTCTGGTTATCAGAGGGAATTCCAAAACATCAGAGGACTCTGGCTCACTGGCAATGACAAAAATGAACTTACAATGAAAGAATGAAAAAAAAATGTTCCAGCAAATGGAACTCCAAAATAAGCAGGAGTAGCTATACTAATATCTTTCTGACACGGGAGACCTTAAACCAAAATTAGCCAAAAGGGACAAATCAGACCACTTTATAGTGACAAAGGGAATCATCCATCAAGAGGCGATAACAATTGTGAATGTATATTCATGGAATGTTGCTGCCCAGTTTCATAAAACAAATACTATTGGATATAAAAGCACAGATATGTCCTGACACAGTAATAGTGGGTGACTTTAATATCCTTCTCTCACCAATAGATAAATCATCCAGACAGAAGAATAGCAACAAGAATTCAGAAATAAATGACACTATAGATTAAATGGACTTAACCGGAATCTATGGAACATTCCTTCCAACAGCTGCAGAATGCACATTCTTCATAGCTGCCCGCATATTTTTCTCCAAAATAGATCATGTGATGTGACACAAAGCTATTCTCACCAAATACAAAAACAAAACAAACAAAAAAACCCTGAAATTACTTCCTGTATTTTGTCACACCACAATGAAGTACAACTTGAAATCATTATCAAGGGAAAGTGTAGGAAGAATCCAAACACATAGAAATGAAATAACTGACTTTGGAATGATTCTTGGGTCACTGAGGAAGAAGGGAGGATCTAAATTCCTAAAAATCAAATGATAATGAAAATACAAATCTGAGACTCAGCAAAGGCAGTTTGAAGAAGAAAATGGTTATAATTTTAAAAGCAATTATCAGTTCCAATGCAATGCCCATCAAAATTCAAGTGGAATTTTTCAAAGATAGAAAAAAAATAATCCTAATATTTATATAGAGTCACTGCAAAGACTAAATAGCCAAAGCAATCATGAATAACAAAAACAATGCTATCGGTATCACAATACTTATCTTCAAATTATTCTTCAGAAACTCAGAAACTCAGCCAGGTTTATGTTAAATCAGCATAATTTCATCTCAGAAGTAGACATGTGGACCAATGGAACAGAGCCGAAGAGCGAAATAAGGCCATGGACAGCCAGTCATTTAACTTACTTAAAAAAAGGACAAACTGAATGTAATAAAACAAAATTTATAAAAAATACATTAAAAAATAGAATTTTTGAAACCGCCAAAGGAAAATATAGGGAAAACTCTTGAAGAAATAGGATTTCAACGACTCAGAAAATAAGAGTGGGAATTGGGAAGTGGAATTACATTGGATTTAAAAGCTTGTGCACATAAAATGAAACAATCATCAGAATCAAGAAATCATCTATAGAATGGAAGAAAATCTTGACAAGCAATTCATTAAAATATTAATATTCAAAACATCTAAACATCATGAAAGGAGCAAATAACCCAATTAATAAATAGATGAATTAATTGAACTGTTTTTCAAAGAAGTACAAATGTTAGATACATGAAATAATGTAACATCTTTAGCTACAAAAGAAATGCAAATAAAAACAATACTGAAATTCTCTTCCACCAATCAGAATGGCTACCACAAAAAACACAAATGGCGAATGTTATCAAAGATGTGAGATGGGAAGGAATTCTCACAAAACATATTGGCAGCAATACAAATGAATACAGCCACTATAAAAAGCCGTGTGGACTTTTCCCATAAAACTAAAATTAGAATACTCTAGTATCCTTCTCTCTCACTCCTGGGCATTTACCTGAATACTTGCAGGCCAGGACTGTGAACATTAGGGATATTTACAAAAGTGCTACTTATAATAGCTGAGGGATGGACTCAGAATGGGTGACCACAGATTGAAAAATGTTGAGAATGTTGAGTGTATACACAATGCAGTTTTACTCAGCCATGACAAATGAAAGTGTGCCCTTCGCAGGAAACTAAAGATCATTAGGTTGAAGAAGAGAAACAAAGTTCAAAGAACTAAATAGTGCATTATTTTGCTCATGTATGCAATCTAAACATAAAATGATATGATGAGGGATTATCTACTGATTATCATTTGCATGTAGGAAAGCTAGATGTACATTTTCAAGGCACAAAGTATATATTCTTTCTTTCTTTCTTTCTTTCTTTCTTTCTTTCTTTCTTTCTTTCTTTCTTTCTTTCTTTCTTTCTTTCTTCCTTTCTTTCTTTTTCCAGTCCTGGAACTTTGAGTGTCTGGACCTGGGCACTGTCCTTGGACACTTCTTTTACTCAAGGCTAGAACCCTGTCACTTGAGCCACAACACCACTTCTGGAATTTTCCGTACATGTGATACCAAGGAATCAAATCCAGGACTTCGTGAATGCTAGGCGAGCACTCTACCATAAGGCCAAACTCCTGGCTAAGAATATTCTTTAAAGCCAGATTCCTAATGATTTCCTAAATGATTGTTGATAATAATTATATTACACTAGCACATAGGTGTCTTGGACACTCAGGGGGTGGGTAATGTGAAAATAAGGTGTCCTGGAGAGTTTAGAAGTCTGAAGTATGTAATGCAAGTATGCGATGATAGCATAAAGAAAAGCAAGAACATTTTCTGATAAAAGGGTTGATAAAAGAGAGGAGAGTTTAAGGGAATATAATATATTAGGTAAAATCATCTTAAGTACACTGCACACATCAATGGGATTATAAAATCAAAGTGCCTTGGATTATTAATTTATGTTAATAAAATACTGCTCATGCTAAAATAAATAGTTTTAAATTTTTAACTACCAAAAAAAGGCTGAAATCATCTGAAATCAGAAATCATTGAGAGGACTTGAACTTTTGCATATCAATAATCATGCATTTAAAATAAATTTTTACAGTTCAGTATTAATGAGTATACAAAAATTAGCAGAACATAATGTCCTGAATTTATATTTATCTGACTATTCTTTTACTATAAAGCATTATGGGAAAGCCATATTTCTTTAAATGATGCTAGATAACATGGCTATCTGTAGAAGAAAAAAATGCATCTTGAAACCCATCACATACCACATACAGATTGATTTGAAATAAATTCATGTGTCCTGTTATGACTTTGGGGGTCAATGACAGACCATATGTGTGATGGAAGTCCCAAAGAACTATAGTAAAGCCTAAGTTTATAGGAAGCTACAGTATGTAGGTCTGCATATGTTCTCTCTAAAATGTTTGCCTAATGATGAAGTAGTGTATTCATGAATTTCTCAAAATGGAGCTCCGCCTCTAAGCAAGCATAACTATTCTAATCACTCACAAATCAAGAAGGTGAGAAATTAACCATACTTTGGAACACTCCGCCTCAATTTCTTTGATAATTAATGTCTTGGTAATTCTCTAGGCTCTAATTCTAGGATGTTTATATCTGTTTACATAGTTTTTAATGAATGCTTTATATGTTTTTATAACAATTGCTAGATAATTTAAATAATTGTTCATAGTAAATTTTATTTCTTAAATTATTGTTTTGTAATAAAAAGGCCCTCTGAGTTTTTAAATCTACAATTGTATAACACCTACATATTTTGTGTTGGATATTTATTTCTAGATTTGGTTTTCATATTGATTATAATAAAATTATGTGCTTAATTGTTCAGTTATTTTTTTTCTGTCACTATCTTTTTCAAGCTGGGGTATTTCATTTTCTCAGGGCTTCTAGGTCAGTTTTAGGAATGTCTCCTAATTTTCTTGTCTTCCAAAAATGCTATAGTGATTATTGTTTCCTGTGTGCTTTGTCTCTCTTTGTGTTGCAAGATGATTTTATCTGGGGACTAAATGAATTAAAGATTTGAGTTTTTTTTAAATGATATTTTGTTTTCTGTGTAAATGTATATGATCTCTCAAAATACATTCAATTTGTTTCTCAAAACTTTAAAAATGAATTGGCTTTTTCAAATCTTTAAACTTAAATGTTTTTTAATTTTTTTATTATTTTATATTTGTTTGGTGATGTTGTGATTTAATCTCATGATCTCATGATTGCTTTTTCTACTCCTTGAGGAATAGCCTCACCTGCAAATATTTTATTATTATAATCTCACCAATATTTGTGTTTTTTCTAGTTTTATTATTTGTATTGTTTATTTATTTTAAATTAATCTGGCCAAATGTTTAATGCATATAATATTTTTCACAATCTATGTATGTTGTATCACCTGTCTCTAAATATAACTATTAGCTCATTGTTTCTTGTGCTTGGGGGGGATTATTCTCTTTTGTTTTTGCATGATTCTTCAGTTCACTACATTTTTAGCCATATTAGTTTTTTTTAGTTCAAAGATTTCTGACTATGTTTTTATCTAAAATACTGTTTGTTCCGCCTATGAATTTCTATATTGTAGTGTTTTTAGATTTTTTGTTTTGTTTTTCAAATTTACTGCAACTCTTTTCTTCTGTAATTTCCAATATGCTATGTTAAGTTGCTGGCCTTTTTGCCAATGTTTGGACTTTGATTCAGGGCCTTACATTCTCCCTCTCTCCCTTAGGTTTTCTGTTCAAATCTGGTGTCATTTTATGTGTTTGTTTGTTTTCTGGGTAATTGGAGATCATAATCTCTTGGATTTGTTTGACAAACTGACTTCAAACTTTCTCTAGTCTCTTGAGTAGCTAGGATTATAGATATGAAACTCAGACAGGTTTATGTTGTTTTGATATTAAGAATTCTATTTTTCAAATTTTATCTATTCATTATGAACACATACTAAAGTGTACTTGAGCATATAATCAATCATAGGTAAAATGACAGGTTTTTTAAAATTCTTACCTACTAATCTTAACACTGGAATTTCTGTTCTTTGCCTTTTGTGCCTTCCTCCTTCAGCTGGGCCCCACTTCGTATCTTACACTGTCTCTCAGCAATGGAATCTATCAAAGGACTAATTTGTTGATTAAGTCTGAGCCATTATGATCTAATTCTCTAATTTATCTGCTCTTGTAGACATACCTACATTTATGTTCTACTAATCTCCTTGGCTTTTATTAAGCCAATGAAGTTAAAATCAAAACTAAGCATCACACCTGGTAGTCAAAATCAAGCTAGGCCTCTGGAATCAGTAGGAAATCATAGAACATGCCTCTAATTTCAGTGCAGGCTTACCATTATCTATTGGTCCCAGAAAAATTGCCTTCTGTCTTTGAAGTCAATCTGTAACATTAAAATTGTCTTTAAATAAATCTTGTCTCTATAGTTAGGTATTTTATAAGAGGAAAGTTTTAGATTAATTGTTTTACCACATGATTGAAATATGTATACATAAGGTTAAATTCAAAGGTTAACAGTGCATTACTGGTATATCAATATTGACTTAAATTATTAATATAAAGAATATCTACACAATAAGATTCCAAAGCAAAACCAAGCATGCTTTTTGTTTGGGTACCATGTTTCTAATTGAGAACAAAATCAATAGAACTATATTTTCATTGATAGAATTCATATAAATCAGTTTTACTACAATACTTCCTGTTAGATTGTAGCTATTACTACAGGATACATAGCATTTCTAAGTTATGTGAATATATTTTAGTTATTTTAAGTAGTGATTATCTGATTACTGTATACATTAATGAATTTGAGAGTAATCTTTGATACATACTGAATGACTGATGTTATTTTGTATAATGTATAAATATTTTTGTATGTCCCACAAGGAATAATTTTTAGTTATATATCTGAATGCTGTCACTTTCTTTTTGTAGTCACAAGGAATGAAAGGATAGAGAGGCAACACAACTAACATGGACTAGTTCTTGGATACACTCTAATCGTGGAGGAGAGATGGGTGTACAGGTCATTATGACCGGGTATGATGAGCAACACCATGAATACACACTAGAAATCTTGAGGCGAAATAATTTTCCTCTCTTGGAGAATTTTAAGGGAAATACTCTAAAAGGTGGTGGCATTCAATACAGTTATAGAAAAGTGGCAATGGTTTCCTAGGAAAAGAGTGATGGAAGAGCATCCCAGGTGAAGTGTAGCAGATTCCAAGAAGAGAGAGATGAAAACATTGCCACACTGGAGGTTGTGTAACTTGCGAAGAGGTCATATATTGTGAAGTGGTGGATAGATGATGGTAGTGGGATACATGAAGAACAACTTACATAGCTTATTTCTTATTCCATAGTGACAAAAGGAATATGATTCCCTGGATAATGGTATACCTTCAGATTTGGAAACTTTTGTATGCAAGTTTTAGTGTATTATGGAAGATTATGGAAGACAAAAATATAATGAAGAGAAGAGATGATTAAGAGATGTTGTAGGGGAAGAACTCATAAAACTCAGTTTAAGATGCATCAATTATTACTTTTTTTCTGCAATAGAATGCAATGTCCTTGAAGTTACTATGAGAAGAAGGTGAATATTTTATTCTTTTATGATTTAAAACAGTGTTCCAGGAATTGTCCCTGGAGCCTTAGGGTACCTTATTGGGCTGTTAACAACAAATGTTATAATTGCAAAATTTGTGTTCTGAGAAAATTTTACAAATTGTCGGTAACATGTTCACTTTAATGTGTTTTATTACATAGCAGATACTGTCTTTTAGTTATTAGTGGTAGTGTAGAAAAGAAATAACAATCTGTTAATTATTTAAAGTATTCTTAAGCTTTGTGGAATTTTTCTTTATAATAAGGTGAATTTTCCTTAATAGAATTTAAAATCTGGTCAAGTCTTATTTTTCTTTTAACAGTATTTTGATAACATAACTTTATTAATTATTATCCATGTTGAGGAAACTACTTGTTTTTAATAAGGGATTTGATACGGAACATGTAATTAAAGGAATACTAGAGTCAAGACTCAGGTTCAACATCCTCTTATAATTCAGCAGGAATCTGAAACAGGGCTAAAATTTGATTTCCTTGAATTACTTAGTTAACTTGATGCCCAAATCGCACAAAAATCAAATGTCACAAGTGGCTTAGCCAGTTCCTTTTATATTCTCATAAGAATAGTCAGCGCTTTAAAAATAATTACTGAGTTGTTGAAAAATTAAAAAAAACAGTGATTGTCATTTTAATTTATTGTATCCTACCTATTTGAAAGTTTATAAGATGTGTAAATTTACATAGTCATTATTTGTGGGATACAATATTTTAAAATAAATATTTTCATTTTTCTTTCAATGTATTTTATTTTTTGTCAGTTGTGAAGCTTGAACTCTGGGCCTAGGCACTGTCCTTGAGCTCTTCAGCTCAAGGCTACCAACTTTCCCCTTGAGCCATAGCACCACTTTTGGTTTTCTAGTGGTTAATTGGAGATAAGAGTCTCAGCCCCCTGTGTACCTAGGATTACAGGTGTGAGCCACCATGTCCAGCTCCAATGTACTTTTTTAAAGACTAACCCTTTAAATCAAGAAAGCAACTCCTTTTGCAATAGCCTCAAAGAAAATAAAGTACCTAGGAATTAACTAAGATTGTAAAGAACCTTTTCAGTGAAAACTTTAAAACCCTGAAAAAGGAAATTAAAGCACTGTTGGGGTTTTTAGTCCTCGGTCCCTCCCGACCTGCAGGAGGGATAGACAGAACGTGCCGCAACCAGGATGAGCCAAGAAAGGAGAAGGCCAACTGACCACCCTTACCCAGTCCTCTCTCCCCAGAGGACAATCAGACAATCAGGGAGAAGAGTCAAGTCAGGAACTCATTTATTGAGGAAGTCCATTAAGCTAACATAGGTTTCAGGAGCCTATCAGCACAAAGGTGGGCAGGCAGGAGGAGGTACTCTCACTGAGAAAGTCCATTCAGCTAACATAGGAATCATGTGCTGTCTGAGAGGGCAGAAGAGCTGGGGCCTATCCCAGAGGTAGCCTTACTTTACATCACAAACCACAGCCACACCTTCCAACCAGGCAGCACACACCATCTCAGCCAGGTGCTGTCCCAAGACCAGGGAATAATCACTGGGGCTCCAGTTAGGCCTCCTTTTACAGCACAGGTTTCCATTTCCCTGATGTGACATGCTCCACAAAGCAGAACTGAGGAAATGGAAAAACCTCCCATGCTCCTGGATTGGAAGAATTAACATCGTGAAAATGGCAATCTTGTCAAGAGCTATCTACAAATTCAATGCAATATCCCATCAATAACCCAATGTCATTCTTTAAAGAAACAGAAGAGGCAATCCAAAATTTCATATGGAATAATAAAAGACCCCATATAGCAAAAACAATTCTCAGCAGAAAGAACAGCACAGGAGGAATTTCAGTACCAAACTTTAGACTCTATTACAGAACCATATTAAGAAAAACAGCTTGGTACTGGCAAATGAACAGACATGAGGACCAATGGAATAGAGCTGAGGATCCAGATATTAACCCATAGATCTATGACCATCTAATCTTCAATAAAGGAGCCAAAAAAATAGAATGGAAGAAAGACAGCATCTTCAACAAGTGATGCTGGCAGAACTGGTTAAGCACCTGTAGAAAACTAAATTTGAATTCTTCTTTGTCACCCTGCCCCAGGATTAACTGCAAATGGATCAAACACCTCGAGATAAAAGCAGATATACTGAAAATTTTACAGGAAGGAATAGGAAATGCACTAGGTATTCTTGGCACTGGTCAAAACTATCTTAATAAGGACCTAGAAACACAACAACTCAAATAATGTCTGGGTAAGTGAGAATGCATTAAACTACAGAGCTTCTGTATGGCAAAGGACATAGGTAGAAAACTAACTAGAAAGCCTACAGAGTGGGAGAATCTTCACTAACCATATAACAAACAAAGGCCTCATATCTAAAATATATCAACAGCTCATAAAATTGAATCTCTCCAAAACTAATCTCAAAGAAATAACCATCCCATTAAAAGATGGGCCAAAGACTTAAAGAGAGTATTCTCTGAAGAAGAAATAAAAATGTCCTATAGACACATAAAGAAATGCTTGACATCTCTGGTCATAAAAGAAATGCAAATCAAAGCAACTCTAAGATTCCACCTCACTCCAGTTAGAATGGCCAGGATCAAGAAAACTAATAACAACAGATGCTGGAGGGGATGTGGCCAGGAGGAATCACTACTACATTGTTGGTGGGAGTGCAAATTTGTTCAACCACTATGGAAAGCAGTATGGCAGTGCCTCAAAAGACTAAACATAGAGCTCCTCTATGACCCAGCAATTCCACTACTTGGCATTTACCCAACCATCCAGAAACAAGGACATACTAAATCCACTAGCACAATGATGTTCACTGCAGCACTATTTACCATAGCAAAGATATGGAACCAACCTAGATGCCCCTCAGTTGATGAGTGGATCAACAAGATGTGGTATTTTTTTTTTGCATTTTTTATTGTAATTAGTAAAAGGGTTACATGATATTTGCCAGATATAAGGTGCATTAATTCCCATACATTGATACCTTTTCACATGTCTTGGTACCCATTTCCCTCCCCCCCCCACACCCCCCACCCATCTTGGTTTTCCCCCCTTCCCTATCAAATTTCAAATAACCAAATACAAATAAATTCAATATATCAGATAACAAAGTGAGATACTATAACAATATGAGATGACCAAGGGACAGCAAAGGAGATGAGAGACAACATAGTACATTAAGGACAACAATCATTCGTTATATGGCTTTTGTTTCGATATCCTGGAGGTCCTTTCAATTAGCTTCATAGTATATGGCCTTATGTATCAAGATTATGCTCTATTGCAGATCTCTGCTAGTAGAGCCCAAGGTTTCTACTGATTATGACGAATGAGGGAAACCATTGAGCCTAAGTTCCTTTGAGTCTGGCTTACTTCACTTAATATGATTTTTTCTAAGTCTTTCCATTTCCTAACAAATGGGGCGATGTCATTCTTTCTGAACCACTATGGAAAGCAGTGTGGCAGTGCCTCAAAAGGCTAAACATAGAACTCCCCTATGACCCAGCAATTCCACTACTTGGCATTTACCTAATCATCCAGAAACAAGGGCATACTAAATCCACCAGCACAACAATGTTCATTGCAGCACTATTCACCATAGCAAAGACATGGAACCAACCTAGATGTCCCTCAGTTGATGAGTGGATCAACAAGTTGTGGTATTTGTACACAATGGAATTCTATGCTGCTGTCAGCAAGATGTGGTATTTATACACAATGGAATTCTATGCTGTTGTCAGAAAGAATGACATAACCCCATTTGTAAGGAAATGGAAATACTTAGAAAAAATCTAGTAAGTGAAGTAAGCCAGACTCAAAGGAACATAGGCTCAATGATTTCCCTCATTTGTCATAATCAGTAGAAACCTTGGGCTCTCCTACAGAGATTTGCAATAGAGCAAAACCTACATATATAAGGCCATATACTATGACGCTAAATGAAAGGACCTCCAGGATATGGAAAGAAAAGCCATATAAGTGATTGTTGTCCTTAATGTAATATGTTATCTCTCATCTCTTGGTGTCCCTTGGTTATCTCACATGTTTACAGTATTTCACCTTGTTATGTGATATATTCTATATATGTTTATTTGGTTATTTGAAAGAGGATAGGGAATGGGGAAGAACAAGATGAGGGGTTGGGGGTGGGGGAGGGAAATGGGGACCAAGACATGAGAAAGGGTATCAATGTTTGTGAAGTAATGCACCTTCTATCTGGTGAATATAATGTAACCCTTCTATTAATTACAATAAAAATATATGAAAAAATTTGAAAAGACTAGACCTTTAGTGTCACTTGATGGAGTTGTTTCCTTCATTTCATGGTATAGTTATTCCTAAGGTCACCTTAATTGTTTCTACTACTGATTTCCCAGGCAGAATTTTATCATGAAATCTATGAATAGAAGAATTTTTCTTATGAAATTATAGTTTCGTTTCTTCCTTTCTTCCTTGTCCCTCTCTTTCTCTTTTCCTCCCCACTTCTTCCTTCTTCCCTCTTTCCTTGCTCTTCTTCTCTTCTTCTCTTCTCTTGTCTTCTCTCTCTCTCTCTCTCTCTCTCTCTCTCTCTCTCTCTCTCTCTCTCTCTTTCTCAGTGATCAAACTTGGGACTTAATTATGATAGTCATTGTATAACTTAGCCCTGGAAGCAGTAATTTAAAAAAAAATCAATCAATTTGTACTGATGATTCTATATTCTGAACAATAACCATCTCTACTAAAGGTGGGGTATTTTTAATCTATTATCTTTTCAAAGAATGGCTCTTTAGAATATTTTGAAGATAATATAATCCATCCTAATTAATAGATTACTTAAAGAATGCTTTGTGTATGATTATATATCAGGATACATAAAAAAGTAAGGATTTTACAAAGCAAATACTCTGCTCCTCCGTGATGACAGCAAGACCTGTAAGTTTACTTGAAAGGATAGAACTCAAGTGAATTCCACTTATCACATTATATAATTTATTTTGTGGTAATAATTAATTGCAGATGAAATTCAAGTTGTCTTAAAATATGAGCTTTCCACTGAGAATAAAAGTTTGGTTTTGACCTGACAAAAATAAAAGAGATCGTAAAAGACTTAACCAAATTTTTCAGTTTAAGACTTAACCAAATTTATCAATAATACTTTATGTATGAATAGTTCATAGAGACCATTGAAGTACCAAAGTACATAATATTTGTTAGTTACCAAAAAATTAGATGGCATCAGTTTTACCAAAGGAACTGGGAGTAGAATACTAATCATCAAAGGAATCAACTGGAATTGACAGCCATTAGTTGTGATTATTATTCTACAGGCTACTATACTATTTTTAATCCAAAATTTGTATGTATGGCCTGATGATTTGTACTCATAATGTTTATAAGACAGCTTTTTATTAGCCTTCATTCTGATGAAATTTAATAGGGCAGTGTAAAATTTATGTAAGCAATTATGTTTTACAAATATCACGTGAAATGAAAGTTTGGTTAATTATGCATAATTGTAACTGCCAAGAAAAAAAAAGAATCAGAGGCCAACAAATGAGATAAAATAAAAAAAGAAATATTTATTCTTTTGGCTCAATAATGAAGTAGATCATCATTCTTTTAGTAATAGCAATTCCCTGCATGCAGTTTATCAGTACACTACAGTAAATAGTTTTGTAAAAGGAAGTAACATTAGACTTTTGGTTTGTGCAAGAAACAAAAAAAATTATATCATTAAATAATTGCACAACATTGCCATTTTGTTCATGGCTAAAAAGGACAGCGCCCATGTTATATCTGTAATAGCTTCAGTACAGCAGGAATTAAAAAAATAAGCCTAGTCTGCATATGCAAATACTACAAAAGTTGAGTTAAAAAAACAAACAAACTTCCATGAATGAATGGTTATCTGGAGGCAGCCATAGTTGGTAGAAAACTGTCTAGGTTAAGGTCTTGACCAATATGTCACTTATTAGAATGATAGAAAATATATTATAACAAAGGAATCCATAAAACCCATAGTCTAGCTTTTATCTTAGGAAATTATCTGCTGAAAAGTCTACAGATTCAAAAGACTTGAATTCTGATTAAAAATAGAAAGCAAAAAGCATAAAGTTAAATTAAATATTCATGTCATTAACCTCAAAATAATTTTCTTATATACAAATGCTGACAAATAAAATTGAGCCTATTTTTACATTATTCAAAAGTTTTGGACATTTTTGCAAAACATGATGTATAGGTTTTGAGTATAGGCCATATGCAGTATATTTGTTCAAAAGAGACATAATCCCAAAGTAGAATTACAAATGCAAAACTAAATGTGTGTGTAAATAACTGTGAAATGGTCTTCTTCACATAGAGACAGAGAGCAAGTTGGATTCATTCTACCACCAGCATGTAACTCTTTTAACTAAGACTGTGAAAAATGGGTTGAATAAAATAGGAGTATAGACAATATTAACATGCGTTAGTGATAGCTTTCAAACTATTTCTGTGTGACGATGTTACAGGTTATATCCCTGCTGGAAGCTCGCAAAAGACACATACACTGTGGTACATATTTGATTTAATAGAAGTTGTTTATCAGGCTATATATATGCATATATATATATATTTGCCCAAACGTGCACCACAGGATAAAATAACTATTTACATAGTTGTCAGCCTTGCTGAGAGCAGAGTATGGCAAAGCAATACTGCAGCTGAACGTAGGACAACTATTCTAAAGTGATACTTTAGATATACCTTTCTTTTTTTAGAACAGATTTATTGTTACTATTTTGGAGGGTTGGGGAACATTTAGCAAAAATTAAATATATAGAGCTCTGGAACTTAGATTAAAATTTGCACTTGCTGAAACAGAATACTTTGCATAAAAATAACCCTTTAAATATCAGAAGAGACTTTACAGGCACGTAACTGCTCAGATAAAAACAAACAATGAATAAACACTTAAATAGTTAAAGCCATGTAGAAAATGGAAGTAATTGAAACTAGCTAACATTAGAATTTTTTTTTCTGGTTTTGAGAAGAATTTTATCCGAGAGACATTGGGGTAGGAACATGGGTTCTTATATAATTTCCCCTTAACATAAACCTCAGTTTACAAAAATAGTGACATTGCCTCATGAATAAACTATAAATTAGGAACCACTGGAACAAATTCTTTAAAAATACGGCAGATATGGAGTTAAAAATCAGGTGGATGAGAGAGCTGTACTAATAATTGTGTTTGGTGTCATTACAATGATCATTTTGCACACTATCATTTTCATCTAGGTAGCCTTGACTTCCCCTCAGCAGTGTCAGCTGGTAATGAAAACAGCAATCTCTTGTCAGTGTTGAACCCTAACAGTGTGAGAGCAACAGAGAGATTACTGTCTTGTGTAGGCACTGACCATGAGTGTGTGTTGCAACAGTCAGTTTGGCATGGATCTCCTCTGGGAGTCTAGTTGACACATATTTTACCTTCATAGGCTGTAAACAATTGATTACAGAGAGACATCCTTTGCTTATTCTTCTTTTCTTTCTTTCTTTTTTTTTTTTTTACTTTTGATTTTCTCTGGTCTCTTTCCCTTTGCTTTCTTTTTCTGTTTTGTCTTTCTCAAATTTCTCTTTGTCTGGTTTTGTGACGCTGTCATAGGAAGGAGGAGAAGTGGTAGAGGAACTTCCATCTGTTTTTTCTGGAGTGGAATTCCCATTTAGTTTGTCAATAATCATGTCTCCCTTGATAGGTAAGTCAATCCTCCCTTTGATTGTCTCTTTGTTATAGTGACCTGATATATTTTTTAATCTTTGCTTGAGAAGATAACATCTGTAATTACGCTGGATAATAGCAGCAGACACCTCCTCTTGCTTGCGTTTCAGAGTGGTTGTGATGGGCTCGTATGACACCTTGGAGGGGTTCGATGCCATGAAACGATCCTCCATCTGTATTCGAAGGGCGTCCATCTCTCCACTCTCACCCAGCACACGCTTTGTAAAAGCAAACAAGATGTCGAGGCAGTGGATCCGGTCTCCACTGACCATGGGCAGGTCCATGGCAATGAGCTGGACTTTGTTTGGTTTTGCTATGAGAAGGGGAGGATCCAGGGCGGCTGCAAAGTCAGACAGCTTGGCAAATTCTATGAACTGGGTGGCATCGGGGTCGAACTTCTCCCAGACCTCATAGAACATCTCGAAGTCATCCTCGCTCAGAGGCTCTGTACTTTCTTCCGTGGCCACGCTGAAATTCTCCAGGATGACAGCGATGTACATGTTCACCACCACCAGGAAGGAGATGATGATGTAGCTGACGAAGAAGAAAATGCCCACTGAGGGGTTCCCACAGTCTCCCTTCACCGAGCTTCCTGGGTGAATTGCATCAGGGTCACAGTCTGGGGGTCCACTGTTAAGAATCGGGGCTAGCAGCCCATCCCAGCCCGCAGACGTGGTAATCTGGAACAGGCAGATCATGCTGTTGCCAAACGTCTCAAAGTTGAACATGTCATCGATTCCAGCTTCCCTTTTCACGTAGGCAAAGTTGGACATCCCGAAGATGGCGTAGATGAACATGACGAGGAAGAGCAGCAGGCCGATGTTGAACAAGGCGGGAAGGGACATCATGAGAGCGAAGAGCAGCGTGCGGATCCCCTTGGCCCCTTTGATGAGGCGGAGGATTCGGCCAATCCGGGCAAGGCGGATCACTCGGAACAGGGTAGGGGACACGAAATACTTTTCTATCAGATCTGCTAGAAACATGCCTACGGGAAAAATATAGAACTCAAATAGTGCATATCTTGTGTTTATATGAATGATCTATCATTTGTTTTGCATATTCTACGAAAACAACATCATGATGTAGCTCTTTACTGAACATTTAACACCCTCTTTGTTAGCAATTAAATATTATTGAGTTGACCTAGTCTATAATGTCATATGTAATACGGATTTGTGAAATAGCTAAAATAATGTTAATATTAATATGGCAATTTAAAATTCTGTACTATCCACACATGTAAAATGTGTCTATAACAAAGGGAAATTATGAATATTTTGTTTCCTATGTTTGAATAATGACATTTTCATTAGAAAAAAGCACCATCTTTAACCTAATGTTTCTCAATTAGGTTTTCTATAATATCCCTGTGTGCTGTTTTATTGTTAAATCTCTACCCTTCTTTCAGGACCAAGCTTAGATGTCATTATTCTTACTTCTAGAAAGATTGTGTTAACTGCAGGGAGAAGAATTACTTGATTCTCAGTACCTCTTAAAGAACTATTTTATTTTTTATTCATTCATCCATCCATTCATTCATTTCTTGCCTGTCTTGGAATTTGAACTCTGGATCTGGATACTGTCCCTGAGCTAGCACTCTACCACTTGTGCCATGGCTCCATTGCTGGATTTATTTATGTGATTAATCAGAGATAAGACTGTCTACCCTGTCTTTAAACTGCAATCCTCAAATCTCTTTTTCAAAGATACATGCCTCATCTCCCAGCTTATCACTTTGGTAAAGGGTGGGAGAGGATCTGATAATTTTTGTTTCCTGATTTAGTCACCCTTTCTCTCAAAATCTATCATTTATAACATTTATCACCTAGTTTTTAGATAGTTTTGTCCAATAGCCAAGGTTTCAAACTTTTTATTCAAATATATTAGCGGTGAACTGAGTAGTTTTTAGAGTTGTTCTTTTTTTTTCTATTGGACTCTCTTGCCCTGATTAATCTCAAACAACAATCCTCAAATCTCAGCCTCCTGAGTAGCTAGGATGAGAGTCATGATTCATCATGTGTTCTGTATTTTGCCTGTTCTTACCTACAATGGAGAGAATCACAACCACAAAGTCAAAGATGTTCCAGCCTATTGTGAAGTAGTAGTATCTAAGAGAGATGAGCTTCAGGACAAACTCTCCAGTGAACAGAACAATGAAGACAAGGTTGATTCGGGACAAAACTAACGTCATGTATTTGCTCTGGTCGTCTGTCTCTACCATCATGGTGACCATGTTGAGGCAGATGAGAATCATGATGCTGATATCGAAGACTTGCCTTGTTACAAAATCAAAGACCATTCCTTGAAATTTGTTCTAAGAGAGAGAGAGGAGGGGGGAGGGAGAGAGAGAGAGAGAGAGTAGAGAGTAAACATACATAGGTATATAATGGATCCAAAGTACATAATGGATCATAAACAATGATCCAGTAAAATTTCTGATAAAGTTCCACCTAGGGTCAAGATATATGTATCCTTTTTGTACTTTCTTCAACAATCTGGTGCTCCATTTTGCTCCATGTTAAAAAAAAACAGCAATTCTTCATGTTTAAAACAACAAAAAATAACAAAGCATTTTTTTTCGTATTGTTTAGTCTCAGGAAAAGACAAAGCTAAATAAGCTGTAATTTGACAGTAACTGGCATATAATATGCAGAGACTTGCTTAATTTTATTAACCATGATAATTCTTATAAAAATAAGGACATCTGGTAATGAAAATGTATAAAGTAGGTGAATATAGATAGAATCTATGATTATCTTAAGAATTTGGGATTATCTGTTATTTCCTCAGTTCAGTTCTACCATTACTAGGTCTGTGTGACTATGTATTTTTTTCTTACATATATGGCATTCTCCTGTATCTATCCTTCAACAACTTCAACAAAAATACATGACTTTATTTTTTGTCTTCTTGGTATAATTAGCAACCATTTCAACAATCATGTTTTCAAATATTCCTATACCGACATGACTATTAGTATAATTGTATTCATTAAAGTATTTAAAAATAATTTAGAAAAAATACATTCCATGGATTACTGCAAAATCAACTGTAATGAACTCATCATCTTCCCAAACTTAAATAACTAACAGTAAATACATCTTAAAATGAAGCCACTTAGGGAACAGGAGGGTAGCAAACTGATAGAGTGCTGGCCTAGCATGGTGAAAGCCCCGGGTTTGATGGCACAGTACCACAAACACAAAAAAAGCTGGAAGCGGTGCTATGGCTCAAGCAGTAGAGTGCTAGCCTTGAGAAAGCTCAAGGACAATACTCAGGCACTGAGTTCAAGCTCCAGGGCTGGCAAAAAAAAAGAAGAAAAAAATGAAATAATTTATAGGATTTTTTTGAACTTCTGAAGTCCCAGTTCTGTAAATCAGTCTTTGTGATCTGGGCTACAATAATTATATTCAGTAGACTCCAACCTCATTCCTTTTAATCAAATTTAAGGGTATAAATGAGTTGGAGTGCAGCTCTATGAACATAGTTTGTCATTGTTATGCCATTCCATTGTTATGAAATTATTTATACAATGCTTTCTGAACAAGTCTCCTTTTTTCTTTTTTTTTATTACCAGAATAATGTATAGAGGGATTACATTTATATCCCTCAGCTATTAGCTGCATTATTTATCACACATTGATACCCCTTCTCATGTTTTTGTCCCCATTTCCCTACCCCATGCCCTCCCAATCATCTTGTTTTCCCCCATTTTTTCTTGTTTCAAATAAACATATATACAATATACCAGATAATGAAGTCAGATATAGTAACAGCATTAGATTAATCATAAGGGCAAAAAAAGAGAAGAGAAATAATATGGTACATTAAAAACAACAATCACACAGATAAAGCTCTTGTGTCCATATCCTAGAATTCATTTCATTTAGTCTCATCCTAGATGACCTATGTTTTGAACTATTGTAATTCTCTGCTAGGGGAGTCTAGATATGTACTAGTTATTACAATTGAGGGAATCCATTGAGCCTATTTTCCTTTGGGTCGGGCTTCACTTAATATGATTTTTTCCAAGTCGTTCCATTTCCTATATTTGTGGAAACAATCTTCCTTTCTAAAATTGTTGAGAATATTTTCAAGTCTTAAGTATAAAAGAAACAGGGGAAGCCTGCAAAGGTAGTTGAGCAGTCTAGAAATAATCGTCAACATAAAGGATGAGAGAATGCTAAATAATGAGAAATCAGAGGAGCAGAAACCAGAGTGCTTTTGGCAATAGCTGGGACAACCTTGGTTTGACAACCTTGACTTGTTGTCAACTTACAAGTCATAAAAATAATTTTCTTTTGTTTCTATATCCTGTACGTCCTTTCATTTAGCATCATACTATATGGCCTTATGTATCTAGGTTTTGCTCTATTGTAACAAAAGCCATATAATGAGTGATTGTTGTCCTTAATGTACTATGTTATCTCTCACCTCCTTTTCTGTCCCTTGGTTATCTCATATTGTTACAATATTTTACCTTGTTATCTGATATATTGTATATATGTTTATTTGGTTATTTGAAAGAGGATAGAGAAGGGGGAAAACAAGATGAGGGATGAGTGTGGGGGGAGGGAAACGTATGCGAAGTAATGCACCTTCTATCTGGTGCATATAATGTAACCCTTCTATTAATTGCAATACAAAATATATGAAAAAAATAATTTTCTTATTTTTGAGCTTGGCAACTCATCATTCTTGCGGATTTGCTACACAATATGTAATTTATAATTAGAGTTGTATATTAATGATATCACTTAATATGTCATGATCCAAGTCATTGCCCAGGTTGATTATAAAAGACATATGACCACATCAGACTTTTAAAGAATCTGAGTTATTCTTACTGCAGGACGGGGTATAGGTTTCTGGGGTTTCTTGGATCCAAGTTTCTTCATGGCATTATAATATTTTTTCTGTTCCTCTGTCATGAAGATATCTTGACCTCCAAAGTAAAAACATAGTATAAAAACTGGTTACAATCCCAACATATGTAACAATAACACTTTGATCAAAATATTTGAGCTATATTTTGCTTGTTTCTCAGTTTTTAATTTGATCCTGCTAAATAGAGATTTTTTTCTGTTTATCATATGTATGCAAAGTTCTGAATACTTTAATATTATTCATTGCCTATAAGCCCATACACTTCTGACTAGTACAGAGTCCTAACTTGATTAAGTGTGAAAAGGAGAAAAGTTAAGGATTCAGTTCTATTTTCATGAGGCAAAATGATTTCCTAGTACATTTTAGTATGGATTGTTTTACTACATGGGAGCATGTTTATGTTCCAAACAACAAGCACAGCATCACAACTATATACTCTCTTGCTCCTGAATGAGGCAGAAAGTGGAGAGATGTAAGCAAAAGTGTATAATGATATACAAAACTGACATAAGGCAGGGGGTACAATACATTTAAATTCTGAGACTCAGAAACAGACTTTACAAAGAAAGTATCCTTAAGTCTAGGCTTTAAACAATGATCAGAAATTTTCTGGGCCAATAACCCAGAAAGAGAAAATATCCCAGATAAAGCCATAGAGATGTAAGAGCAGGGCTTGTTCGGAAGTTTTCAGCAAAAGTGATGTAGCTGCATGTGGCAAAGTTGCCACAGTGGGAGGGTGGTAAATATGAGGCAAGATAGTAGAGAGACAATCACATCTAGAATAAAATGAAGTTGGATAAATGGGTGGAGTAGTCCCTGAAACTGTGGTCATATTTTGGTATGAGATGGAAACTATATCAGCTCTGCAGTAGACAGTTCTGAATAGGAATTTCTGAACAAACTGGTAGGTTAACAGACTATGTAGTGAACTGTAAATAGTATACACATGACTTAATTTATCATGGCTACAAAAATTCCAATTATTTTGGTTATGTGTCAGTCAAAATTTCAGAATAAAGAAAGATGGAGGCTGAGGTATACTTATCTTCTTTTTCTGCTGGTTGAAGTTATCTATGATGACACCAATGAATAAATTCAGAGTGAAGAAAGATCCAAAGATGATAAAGATGACAAAATATAAATACATGTACAGATTTTCTTCATATACAGGCTGAAGCTTAACCTAAATAATATTATAAATGTTAAGTATTTTACAATAACATAGTGATGCTAGTCCTTAATATTAAACTGTTTTACCTTGTTTATATAAAAGTATTTTTCTAGGTAACATGAGAATATGAGAATTGTACTCTTCCTTTTCTTCTTCTTCTTCTTCTTCTTCTTCTTCTTCTTCTTCTTCTTCTTCTTCTTCTTCTTCTTCTTCTCCTCCTTCTCCTTCTCCTTCTCCTTCTCCTTCTCCTTCTCCTTCTTTGAGACAGGGTCTCATTATGTAGCCCAAACTCACCTCTGACTCATGACCCTCAGGCCTCTTAAGTGTGATTCCAAGCATGTACCTATATGCTCAACTTACAATTGTTCTTGGATCTATTTTCCTATTTTATCTTACTGGTAAAACATTCTTTAGCATAAACAGCAAAAATATAAAGAAGACCAACATTTTATGCCTATTATTAGTCTCATTATCATAACTGCATGCAATAATTTCAAAGTGGTTTTTAGAAATGCTGTTCTTAGAAATATTGCTTTAAGTAAAGGCAGAACATCACCTCCTGAAAGGAAAATAAAGCATAGCTATGTTCTTAGGAATGACTTGAATTTCTGTTTTAAAAAGTGAGTTTTCTTGAAACTTGCTTGCTCTGCTATGTCATACGGCTTAGGTCTTGTTTCAGAGATTGGTTGATCATACTCTCCATGGTACAAGAAACAACTTCCTTCTCAGTGAGTCACTAAAGCTCTGGGTATTTCATTTATGGGAGTCATTTGGTGTCTCAAATTAGATGTTTACAGTTGACACACATCTTTTATTACATAGATCTGTATAAAATACATAACCATTACTGAAGTATAGTAATATTCCAATTTCATTTAGTAAATTCTGAGTCTTTCAGTTAAATTATCACTCTGGTTGTCATGGAAAATCTAGTAGGTATAAATAATATTTGAGCCACACTTACCTCTCGTGAATCAACAGCTGCATACATAATATCCATCCAGCCCTTGAACGTGGCCTGTAAACAATATATACCATAAATAACTGATCCAAAACAATGATATCTTACCACAAAAAAGTTCTGAGCAACATTGTGAAAGTCTGTATGAAGAGCCTTAAATGAATTGATTGAAGAAACAAAATGAAATTGAAAAATATTATGTGTATGTAGAGTTTGAAACTTGTTTCCTTTATTTCTCTTGATAGGCAGGAAATATTTAATGAGTGGTTTGATTAATTTTAACCATATCTTAGTCATTTTGTATTAAGATAAACTCTGTGATTCAAACCTATTGTTATATTTAGACACAATACAATTTTACTAGTTATCAATTAATTGAGTAAAACTTTATGTTTTGTGAAATTTTGTATATTTTAAGTTCTACTGTATGTATGTCCAAATACTATAGAATTAGATTTTAAAACATTAATACAATAAACTTCTCAATTAATAATTTATTACTTTTATCTCATCACTACCATGCATACATTGCTATCTTAATATTTAAAATTGATTCTTTGGAAACAACTACCACACAAAAATAAAAGTGGCAATATTACTTAATATAGACAAGAAAAATAACCAAAAGTGATATGTAATTACATAAAGGCCTGTTTAACTTCAGGATAAACATTAAATAACTCTAATATCTTCTTTAAGTACAGTTAAACTAGCAGTATATATTTTATCATCAACTACTTCCTTACTGTCAAATGTAAGTCATTCCAAGAATGAGTGTCAAAGAAACCATCTTTTGTGAAGTATTCAGGAAGCTCATAGAGAAGCCACTTACCACCTGAAGCAAAGCGAGGTAGCCGGCACCAACATTGTCGAAGTTTACTTTAACGTTTTTCCATCGGGCTTGCTTGCCAAGAGCCTGACAATCACTGAAATTATTCACTACACCAACATCAAATTTGTCACCTGTTGTCATGTTAACACAATGGTAGAACTTGCCCGCAAACAGATTCACACCCATAATGCTAAAAATGAGCCAGAAGATGAGACAAACCAGGAGCACATTCATGATGGAGGGAATGGCTCCCACAAGTGCATTCACAACCACCTAGAGCGGGACATGAACAGAAGAGAAGGTAAAGATTCTTGATTTGGAAACCATCCTGTTAATTAGTGTGTTTAGTTCTAAGAGGTATGTGGAAGGAGTTGAGGAATAATATGAGGAGACTTCTACTTTTAATATGTTTCTTCTAATATTTTCTAGTACAAATTTGGTAAGGAGCAACAAATGGTGACACAACTAAAGTGCTAAGGATTTAAGGAAAGCTGAAAAGCTGAATATGCAAGAATGAAATAAAGTATGAAAATAAATAAACAAAAACCTGATATGGCAAGGTGGAATCAGAAAACATATACATGCTGGGGAGAAAAGAAAGAAAGAAAACAGCATTAAACAACAATCAGGAAATAATCATTGTTCAGCAATATACATTAGTCTTCTAGAGCAATAATGAATGATGATTTGACAAAAAGGAAACTTTTACACATAAGTAAAGTGTTGCAATGCCTTAAGTCACTCTTCTCAGGTTAAGAGAGCTTTTTTTTAATCACTAGGAAGAGTAGAATTATAAACATCAAAGGTTTTTTATTTCCTTTAATTTAAAAAGAACTATATTAAATTAGGGATATTTTAATTAATTATTTACTAAGTGAAATAATTGCTTTAAAATTCTTAAACAAGCTAGGTATGGGGGGTTTATATGAGTAATCCAAGCTACTCAGGATGCTAAGGAGATAAGACTAATTTTAGTCATAACAATAGTGAATATGTTATCAATATTATTATTTCACAATTTCCCTTTGGGGAAAATGATGTTTCATTCAACCAGTCTATTTTATTTTGTAGAGCAGGAATAAAACCACCTGGAATTTCTTCAAATTCAGAAGTGATTAAGATGAATCTAAAAATCTCTAAAGAGCCCAACAGCAAGTTTTCTTACCTAATTTAATATACCTAGTATTGGTTTATTTTTTGTTAAGCATTTGATAAGTGGAACAATTATTTCATTTAAAAATTCTTAAGTAAGCTAGGTACTGACAACACAGCATGTAAGTCTTGCTACTCAAGATGTAAAGATGCAAAGATCAAGATTCAAAGCTAGTATGGTTAAGAAAGTCTATTAGAGTCTTATCTCCAATACACTATCAAAAATCCAGAAGTCGAGCTCAAATGGTAATCTTGAACAAAAGGCTCAGGAACCCAGAACCCCCAAGGCACTGATTTCAAGCCCTAGGACACACACACACACACACACACACACACACACACACACACACACACACACACACACGAAAACCTAAAACATTATTTTAGAACTCATTTCCAAAGAATTTTTTTTTGCCAGTCCTGGGCTTGGGCTCAGGGTTTGAGCACTGTCCTTGGGCTTTCTCAAGGCTAGACCTCTACCACTTGAGCCTCAGCACCACTTCCGGCTTTTTGCTATGTATGTGGGATACTGAGGAATTGAACCCGGGTCTTTGTGCATGCTAGGCAAGCACTCTACCACTAGGCCAAACTCCTGGCCCCATTTCCAAAGAATTTTAAATTGACACCACAATCTAAAGTCAAAACATTGCTTAAAATTTTCTGTGTGTTGTCACTTTTTGTTTTAATTTTGGTACCCTTTTTATTGTATGTAAGTTTATCTGATTTGAGGATGGGAAGGGTCACCACAGAAATGGTGAAAAAGGACAAAGTGATGAACCACTGCATCAATGATACTCACAAGGCACTGTTGGACATGAACTTTATAACTTGAGGGGGAGGAGAAGGGAAGTCAGGGGGATGGGAAATGGGAGAAAATGAGAGACAGGGTAACAATGTTGCACAAGAATTATGCTCACAACCCCTCTATACACCACCCCAATAATAAAATAAAAAGTAAATATAAATAAATAAATAAAAATTTCTGTGCTAATTGAATTGTGACCCCTTCAGAAATTAGGTCATACATGTTATATTGGACAGGGAAGTTTTTAAATGAAAGTTTCTGTAAAATTGGTTCTGTGGTTTTATAAAGTCTCTTAGCTTCAAACCAATTGTAAATTTAGCTGAAATGTTGATTTTCCATATGAATGAATTACAGATTTTTTGGGGGGGGGTAAGGGCAAATTTATAAGCTTTCCATAATATACAAGTGCTTCTTCTGTTCAGAAATGAACTATTAACATAAATCCACATGAGGGCTCAATGAATAGCAATAAAGATAGAATGAATGTTGTGAAAATAAGTTGAAATGGTGTGGTAATTGTTATATATTTGTTAACAGTAGCCATGAAATAAAATTGTAGTGCAAGAACCAAAGGTAAAGTTCCCAGAGTGTCTGGAGAGTTGCTTTCTTTCTTTCTTTCTTTCTTTCTTTCTTTCTTTCTTTCTTTCTTTCTTTCTTTCTTTCTTTCTTTCCTTCTTTCTTTCTGCTGTCTCCCCAATGAACAAATTTTGCATTCAAGACTGAAGGGTTTTTATTGCCCCAAGCAAACCACCTCCTAATGTAAAAACCTTCTGGCCTTGAAGAAATTCAATATCCATGTGCATTTGCGAGGCAGATTAACCTATGCTGGCTTTGTGCAAAATAATACTGAGAGGGGTGTGACAAGTGTGCATGTAATGTTTAGATGCATGATGTAACTGCTAGGAAGGGGACCACAGAAAAAATTCCAAATGCTTTGGAAAAAGTGAAGCTTATTCAACTTGTATCCTCAAATTTGAGATCTGTAAATGGAAGTTTAGGCTTGCCTGAAATACTTATCAAGCAATTTACTTCAGTCACTTACAATGTGCAGATTTTGTTGGGTACTATGGCTTAATGTTGTTTCCTTATCCAAAACAAATTTAAAAAAAAGATATAATGCATATACAATAACATTTTGCTTTTCTTTCATTTATTTTTGTAGTAGGGCTTTGTGGCTGCTAGACAGTTGCTCTACTGCTGAGATACTTCTCCAACTTTCTTTTGCACACTTTATTTAACATAGGGTGTCACTTTTTTACCTGGGCCAGTGCCTGAATCTCAATTCAGTTTTTTGAACTTTCCTGAATAAAATTGTTCCTGTCCAACTTCAAGGGTTTCATTGGTAGCTAGGATTGCATGTATGAGCCACAACACCTAGTTCTTGTACATTTTGAGGAATCAACAGTAGGACTGAAAGTCCTCCTGCAATGAATATCAGCAGTCAATAGTAATTTCAAAGTGGCTAAGTAATAAAAAGAAACAACTGGGTCTGAGCGCCTTAAATTCCAGATACTTAAGAGGTTGAGGTAGGAAGATTTCTATCTGATGCCAGTCCTAGGAAAAGTATGAGATTCTGTCTGAAAAGTAGACCCAATGCCAAGGGATTGGGGACACTATTCAAGTGGTAGAGCAGATGCCTAGCAAGTATGAGTCTCAGAGTTCAAACACTAATATAATCAGAAAAAGGAGAAGGAGAAAGAGAAGGAGAAACAGAAGGAGGAGGAGAAGGAGAAGGAGACTGAGAGACTAACTGGCTCGACTTTAAACTGTGGCCCCACAATTTAGATTCTAGCCTAAATTGTGCCCTACGTTCTGAGGGTCTGTTTAAATACATTTGGTTTTAGTAAGCAAGGTTTAGTAATTTCGTGATTCTTGCTCTGCTATTTTGTAACCCTATAAAATAATGATTAGGAGGGTGTGTCTTTCTCCTGTATCACAACCTCCATTTAGATTTGACATGAAGCTTAGGCTGCATCTAGTCATCATACCCTCATGCCTTCAAACCGGGATAAGGCTCTCAGCGGTCGCAAAGCTCTTAGTGTCCTGAGGGATTTGATGGCACCAAGTTCTGAATATCCCAGAGCAGTGGCTACCAAGCTCACCAGAGAAACCTGTAAAAGGAAAATAAAGTCATTAGTCCACCAGGAAATAAACCACTGAGTAGTCATAGATTGTGTTGTCTATTCTTTGGTACTAACCAAAGACTTTTAAACTTTCAAGACTTCCCTTATTCTATTACTCTCATCTAATATTATTGCTCTCTCTCTCTCTCTCTCTCTCTCTCTCTCTCTCTCTCTCTCTCTCTCTCTCTCTCTCTCTCTCTCTCTCTCTGTGTGTGTGTGTGTGTGTGTGTGTGTGTGTGTGTGTGTGTGTGTGTGTGTGCTGGTCTTGGAATTTGAACTCAGACTTTGTTCCTGTTCTTTTTTGCTCAAGACTAGCACTCTACCACTTGAGCCACAGACTCCCTTTTGGCTTTCTGGTGATTAACTGGAGATAAGAGTCTTATAAATTTTCCATTGGAAGGGGGTGGGAGGGAAATGGGAACAAAAATAAAAGAAAGGTCTCAGCCTTTTAAAAAAATGTTTTATTGTAATAGAAGGGTTAGAGTTATATTCGCCAGATAGAAGGTGCAATACTTTTTTTTAATTTTTCTTTATATATACTTTCATACCTACTTACAAAAATCACATGAAGTAGATTATATGACCTTTTCCTTGGTGAAAAACTCAAAAACTTCCTACCCTCTACATTAACCACTTTCAGTAGAAACAAGAAAAAAGAAAAGCACAGGTAATAAGGAGGGGAACTAGAAGGTTAAACCAAAATGATGTGACTTCTAAAGCATATCTTAGTCTTTTGTGTATCTTTATACTCCTAAAATATACTCCTACTCTGAACCATGAAACACAAAAGCAATTTTAATGACCATTTTCATATTTTTATGAATATGACATGTACTTAGTGCTTGCCTTAAGGCAGCAGACAAAAACTGATTTGTTGTATCCATGAAGTGATTTCAGGAGCTAATGTTATACTGGAAAAATATGTTTCAAATAAATCAAACTAAATTTTCCCAATAATCCTGGGAATTAAGATGAAATCAATTATCTATTTAAGAACACATGGTCACAACATGACACCAAAACTAGAACCTGTGCTTTCAAGGTAAATGGATCTATTGCCTTCTCACTAAATTAATTGAGCATGGAGTTAGGCAGACCCATACGTGACTTGAGTGTAGAACTTGATCAATGACAGGATAATTCATAAAGCTACTCATTTCTTGGACTTGATATCACAGAATACTGAAAAGATTTGAAAAGCTGTTAGATAACTCACAGAATTCTATATTCTAGGATTCTCTTTTGTCTAAGAGGTATAAAAAGATTTCTTTTAAAAGTATTTTTGCCATTGCCCTGAAGACTTCTTCCTTCAACAAAGTTCTTTTGTTAAGATTGGGTCTTTAAAAAAAAAGTGCCTCTAAATTTTTCAAGATCCTAAAGTATGGAAGCTCCTGTTTTAAAAAGTAAAGACAGGTCCTATGGAGAGCCAGTGAGCCCTGGAACAATATGAATAATTCACCTTTCAAAGACTATAAGGTATCACTTGCTCTTATCCATTCTTCAGAGGTTTAAAAAAACCCTGATTTTTAGAGAAACCAGGTATTACAGAAACTTTGATTTATAGCATTGATCTTTTGGCTCAGAGGACAAAATGCCAGAGAGTCAGCCCCAATATCAGGATATTCACACAGTTTGTTACTATTTTCTTAGGCTGCAGTACCTTGAGCCTTTGAAAGTTCCAAAAGGAAAACTTAAAATTGCCTAATATTGAATTTCCTGAAAACTTAATTGCTGGAATTTGTGGCATATTAATGTTAAAAGTATTTGGATGTTGAGGCTATTCAGTAAAGATTCATTTAATCAATATTATAATTAGGTCTTAAATCGATCTTAAATGCTAATGCTAATTTGAAATGTTATATAAGTTTGTTGGCTAATGAAGAAGCACTTGTATCATGAACAGAAAAAAAAAAAGGCCTATAATCCGAGCTTCTCAGGGGGCTGATATCTGAGGATCATAGTTCCAGGCCAATCAACACAGGAAAGTCTGTGAGACTCTTATTGCCAATAAACTACCAACAAAGCAGGAAAGTAAGCTGTGACTCAAGTGGTAGAGCATTAGCCTTAGTAAAAAAGCACAGTGACAGCACATAAGTCCTGAGTTCAAGCCCCAGGATTGGCACACACACACACACACACACACACACACACACACACGAATATTTCCATCACAAATATTAGTATTTGTTACTTTCTGGAAAAAATAGAAGTTATAAGGAACAGAAAATTAGGGAAAGTAATTTTTACCAGATATTATTTTCTTGTATCAAAAATTTCAGGAAATGAAATCGTAAATGATCATCTAATAATTTCAGGTGATAGACTAATGCATTTTTATATTACCTTTTAAGAAAGTTTGTTCTTTATACAAGTGGAAAAAGTTATGAGAGCACAAAATAATTTATGCTACTATTTTTAAAAAGACATTTACCTGAGGGGAGAATTAATTGTAAGTCCCTAGTACTTACAGCCTTTCCTCTTCCTACATACATATTCACAGAGGGGAATGACAGAGAAAGAAAGAGAGGGGAAACTAATGAATACAAATAAAAATTCAAACTAATATCAGCATATACTAAGAGTTAGCATGTGGATAAAGATACGGCTGAAAATAAGTGGGCAAACCAACTCTACTTATTTAATCAAATGTGAAACCATTTGGAGTGGAATCATATTGATGAATTACACATTCTTCACCAAATTAATTTACAGATTGATCAAAATTTAAAACATAAATATAAACAAATTAGCAAATAAAACTCTTTAAACTACAAGCTAGAAAAACAAAGCAATATTCAGAGTGATTTGATATGAGAGGGTCTTCATATACATGAGAAAAACCAAGAAGAAAAATCTGACAAATCTGACTAAAAAAATTACTGCATCACAGAAACATTATCACACATCTAGGAAAAATATTTTTGTCACCTGTGAAAATACAGAAATCCTTTTCATAGAAAGTATGTTCCTACAAATCCACAAATAAGATGTCATTCATTAAATAGCACCACTGAATTCTTGAATTTTGTTTTATATGCTTGATTAGCATATTATGCTCTCTAAGGGATGAAATCAACTAGAAGAAAGGCAACTGCATACAAAGGAAATGACAGAAGTGTCATTAAAATGAATTATGCTAAGGAGTTCTGGATTATACCAAGACCAAGTATGATCAGTGTCTCAGCTGAGGGAAGCAGCAGAAGCCTAGGTGCCTGCAGAAGCAGGTAAATTGCTTCTGTGAGTACCTGAAGATCTCTGGGGCTTGGAACCACTGGCTTCCTGTTAATGAGGCACAAATAGAACTGATTAAAAGTCTCTATTTAGAAAAGCTAGGCACTCCAACCCATCTCCAGCCTTTTGAGAGTACAGTGAAATACATCTTCATAGTGAAGAGAGTGCCATCTAGACCTGCCACAGAGGTCAGCGCATAGAAACTGTAATCTACATTGTGGTTGGATTGCCCTGTGAGACCACGAAAGCCTCTTTAATATATCGTGTACTTGAGGTACATTATCCTACTATATTAAAAGCATCGAAGGGTTTGAATAACATGGCCAGTGCACTTGGAATTTCACATTGCAACATTGCACACCTCGCTACTTCCATTCCAGACCAGCTCTATTTCCTGTTTGCTGCACAACTGCTAGATAGGCATTCAGGTAAGGGACACTTGCTATGGGAGTAGAAGTAAAAATTATTGGTGAAGACTGGAGTTTGGGTTGCTGGGGACAAAGGAATTTGGTGACTTCTGGTTAGGAATACAGTAAAAATAAAGTAAAGGTGGCAGTGGCCTGGAAAAAAGCAAAATAGTGCTTAACTTTACATATAATTAAAATATTTAGAAAGTTCCTGAATGATTTGAAGACAAAGCAAACATCTTGGGCATTCTGTTATGTGGCAGTAGAAATCAGTTCTAATTGCTTATTTCTAGGAAAGGAGATAAAGGAGCTGTGGGTGTATCACTGAGACTGCTATGTGGCAAACAGAAGTCATGGATTCTACAATCATTTCATAGAATTGCTCTAAACATCCATTTTTAAAGCTTATTTTCAAAGGAAGAGTAGGGATCAGATAATCTTTCTAAACTTTACTTCCTTGTCTGGAATCTTAATTCTTTTAATTTCAAGATCAATAAAGGAAAATTGTACTATATGTTAATCACACCAAAAAAGAAGAATACATTAGTGTCTTTATTAATAGACATACCATCTTTCAGCAAGCACATGACTGGAAAAGTACCAGAAATGCTGCTTTGATTGAGAGTGAGCATGATTTCTTCTGTTTATGGAGTGTGTAACTGTGTGAACATACACTTAACTTTATTTTTATGAAAAGTCACATTTTAGGTAATGTATGGATGGCATATGGACAATTAGAATTTGCTTACTACTCTATACTTTAGTTTCCTCATCTAATAAAAGAATATTAGTAGTTATTTCGTCCATTGTGCTGAACATAAAATCAATTAGGACATACCAAGGACAAGTCAGTTTATGGCCCACTAAAGATCACTCATTATTAACAATACAAATGAGAAGCCATATCTGTCTATATTATCAGTGCTCATGAGTACTCATGAGATGCATTCTTTGAAGAGTGCTTTAAGAAAATGTACAGCTATGTGGATCTTCTGAAAGGAGACATTTGATGAAGTTGTGACAGGAGGCAGGGAGCACAATTAGAAAGTCACTGCTTGGCCTGTCTTGTGATTATAGCTTTAAAGATGTAGTGCTAAAGAGGAATACCAAAACATCAACTGTTTTATTTGTTGGTAACATAGAACAGACCTTACTGTTGATTAGCTATGAGAGGTGAAAGAATGTGAAGTTGAGATGGCACTTGGCTCAGCATCTTATGTAAACTTCCACAAGACTCTTAAGAAGGAATGCAGGAAGAAATCCATGTTTGATAGGAAAAACAGAAAGGAGTATGTATAGCTATTTTCTAGGAAACAATTAGCAAGTAGTGTAGGTTGGAATTTAAGAAAAGACCATAGTTGGAGAATAAAAGTCATATCTTATAAAAATAAATGGAGTATAGAAATGAATATCTAAATTAATTGGATTATCTTCTTAAAATCTGCTCAGTGTTTTTTTGCCTTGGGAGAAAAAAAAATCTTTGTGACTCTTATCTGCAATTAATAAGCAAACTACCTTATTGGATGGAAGAAAGGTTCAAGTGTTAGAGCACCAGCTATAGTTTAATCAAGCACGGGTACCCACACAAGAGACCAAAAAACTAATTTTAAATATAAGGCAACTTGACAATCTACCACCACTATACTACTCTGAATGTCTTTCATCCACCTAAAAACACTGGCAACAGATTTGTCATGAGCTTGAGGGATAGGAAACATTTGGTTACAAAACTTTGGGCACTATTTGTCATATGGAAGATAATAAATAGAACTTTGACAGACTTAGATTTGTCAAAGATGATATAAAATAATGAATGTACACACATGCAACAATTATTGATTCATGTTCGCAAGTGTGAAAGTTAAAAATAAAGTGCTTCATGATTGCTAGGAAACAGAGTGCTTGAAGACCTTTGCTATGGGAGAAAGCCACAAAGCATGTACACTGGAATATCATGGGCTACCAAGAACCAGATGGCTATCAATTTGGCCCAGTGTTTTTCCTGCATTTTAAATAAAAAATAAGTTGTAAGTTAGATAGATTCTTTTTTCTTTTTAAATATATTTTTATTGTAATTAATAGAAGGGTTACATGATATTTGCCAGACAGAAGGTGCAGTAATTCACATACATTGATACCCTTCCACCTGTCTTGGTCCCCATTTCCCTCCTCCCCACCCCCACCCCTCATCTTGTTTTTCCCCCTTCCCTATCCAATTTCAAAGTTAGATAGATTTTATAATTGAACTGTTTCTATAACTACTTACCACAGAGTAATCAGATTTAGAGCACTTCTACACCTAACTCTACGTGGTAAAGACATTATTAGTCATCACTGATTACTGATTTAAAAATCAAAGTAGCCAGGCACTAGTGGCTCATGCTTTTACTTTGAGCCACTTAAGAGACCAGGATCTGTCGGTACATTTTGAAATCAGCAAGGAAAAATCTGTCCGACTGTGATCACCAATTAATCACCAAAATGCCAGATATGAAACTGTTGCTCAAGTGCAGTGTTAACCTTGAGTGGAAAAGGTGAGGGATGATGCTCATGCCCTGAGTTCAAGCACCATTAGTGACACAAATAGCAGGAGGGGAAGATGGGGAGGAAGAATTTTGCTATTTCGCTATGTCTGAGTACATAGCTTAAGAAATACAGAAAAGTGGGTTAATTTAATCCTCTTTAGCTTCACATAGCCCAGTAAAGATGGGAAGTCCATGCTGATTTTTCCCCATCATCTATGGTGATACTTTCTTGAGCTGTGAATAAGCGAGGTTATTAGATATATTAATTAACAATACCTTTTTAGCTATTACTTACCTTATGTCCTTTATTTTCAGAAAAAGAAGAGCCGTCTGTTGGTGATAAGGAGCAATGTATTCTGCTCTACTCTTTTCTGAGAGACATCCAGCATTGGTGGAATTATTGTAACTAACAATCAAAACCTTGTACAATTGTGTCAGCATTAATGAAATTATGTTCTGTCAAGGTTTTGGTTGAATTCGGATATTTTAGAAAATATCTTTATAGAAAGAATTTAGGATACTTACATCAACAATCAAAAAATCTAGCCAGCACCATGCATTCGTGAAATATGTTTGAAACCCATATGCTACCCATTTGAGAAGCATTTCCAGAATGAAGATATACGTGAAAACCTTGTCAGCATATTCTAGCATGGTTTTGATGGTTTTTCGTTGTTCAATGTATATATCTTCAAAAGCCTGAGAATAAAGATAATGTTAATTTACCTTAATGGTTTGACTCCCCTAAATTCTTCAAGTATGCTTAACATATTTTAAGTACAAAGAAATAATTTGATAAGTATTGACAAGTATCTTACAGACATTGAACAACAGGGAAAAAAAGCCCCAAGGATTGAAAGTAACTAGGAAAATATTGGGAAGGAAATTTCAACATCTTTATTGCTTTACTTTTTCAAAAATTATATTGTTATTTTTTTATAACTAATAGAAGGGTTACAGTTCTATTCACCAGATAGAAGGTGTATTACTTCACACACATTGATACCCTTTCTAGTGTTTGTCCCCATTTTCCTCCCCGAACCATCTTCCCTTATAATGCTATTTTAAAGGTGATTTGAAGAGGGATTAACATTACATGAGTCAAGTAATAACTATATTTCTTTTGCTTTATTGCTTTTACATATGCTGTAATCCCTGAATCTCACTCATTTGAGTCATTATCTCAATTACTAATAAAAAGACATGCTTTCAGTGAAATGACATGAATTAAAAAAATAACTAGAGGTTCTAAGGCTAATATGTGCTTATTCTAACATTACTTTCTTTCATTCACTGAATTATCTAGCTTATTTTGAGGGAATAAGTTGATTACACATGAAGAAAGCAAGATACAATTTTCATCCATAAACGTTAACATAATTATTAGGGAAAACAAGATGGCATTTGACAGGGAAGGTAATGTAGCCATAGAACATTTCTGCGCATGGTTGTCTCAATGAGGAAAAACATCTGCTAGATAAACACCAGATGAAAAATTCCATCTGGCTCTTTCATCTGATTTGTTTCCAATAGAATTTTGCATAGAGGACTCGGGTCTGCAAAGCAACAGCTATCACTTCTCTTTTGATTCTTAAACTCAGCATGAATTTGTGGAATTTTAATAGAATGAGATACTTCACTAGAGCCTGCCTCTGCCCAGCATGCATTTCACTTACCAAAGCACCACTACTCAGAAGAATCATGAAAACGATGAAAGTCTCAAACCAGTTGTGCTCTACAATACTGTAGCAGGTTTTCCGAAGATTCCACCAGATCTTTCCTTTGCCTTCTTCTGTACTTACTTGACAGAAGGGAAACTTTTTAATACATCCTAAAAAGCAATGGTTAAATATAACAGGAAAAATATTAATCTTAAATAGGAAAAGCATAATATGTCTTGCTCGCTCTCCACCTCCATCCCAGTCCCAGTTTATCACTTTAGAGGGTCTCCTCCAACATCTCTCCTATGCAATAAAATATTGTTAGATTTACAATCTTGGAATATAAGACACTTCTTTACTCATATTTGCTTCAATGTATATCTATGTATATATTTCAATATGCATCAGGAGTTGTTTTCCCTAGAACATCTCAAGATAGAGGCAAATTGCAAGTCCAGTTTATTCATATTTTCATGAAGTCCCGAATTTCTTTTCAAGACAGAAAACACCACTGTCTTCCCAGGTATCAGCTGCTGTCAGTTTTCTCCAGCTAATTTATTTTCAGCTTCAGTGCTTTTCTTAGTCTCACTATGACTCACCTTGTCAGTGTCTCCTAATTCCTTTGTCTTCTGCCACCTAGATTTCACTTTTCAGTTTTACTTCTCTCCCCTGTTCTGCTCTTCCTGTCTTAGCCACTACTCATCAGATTAAATCCAATTATGAGTCAATATATCTCTATTGATTTGTGTACAAGATGCTGTAAGTTGATGCAAGAACAGCTGTGACTCTCCCTGCCAAAGCTCTACAATAAGGTTCAGTCTCCAAACAGCTCTGGTCAAAGCAAAAACTAATCATATTTGAAGCTATAGGAGGTGGAATGTGATTATCATAGCCTCTAGAAATCAAATCACACAATTGGTGATATAGTGTAAAGGGATTGTAATATCAGCAACATGACATTTTAGAGTGGCAAATATGTCATGGAATCTGGATCCTTGCAATCTTTAGGATGAAGATTAAAACAAATTCTACTCTTATTTTTTTCCCCAGGCATAGTTGTTTCTGCTACGGAACAATCTGGAAACATAAGTTGAGTTTAGAAAAGCAAAGATAAGCCTGTCTTCACTGATTTTTTATTTCCTTGCCTATCCTGGGCTTAAGCTTAGGGCCTGAGCACTGTCCTTGGACTTTCTCAAGGCTAGAGCTCTACCACTGGAGCCTCAGCACCACTGCGGCTTTTTTCTATGTATATGGTACCAAGGAATCGAACCTGGGTCTTCATACATGCTAGGCAAGCACTCTACCACTAGGCTAACCTCCCGGCCCTGTCTCCACTGTTTTAAATACTTCCCTTGAAAACGTTTGGAAGGACTGAGTGGGAAATTTCTCACACCTTATGTGTTTGTTTACCTTCAGTGAAACAAGCTTCTGGCTTAAGGTCTTCCTCAGGTTCAATTTCAGGTTCACCTTCTCGGGGTGGAGCAACATCTACTGTGCTTCCTTCTGATGAGCTGGTCACATTTAATTTCTGGAAACACAATCCCATTTCCAAGATGTGAATTTTGTCCCCATTTATTCAAATAATTGGAAATGCTCTCCCACAGTGCAAAATATAACAGTGCTTGCATTTGACTTGAGTAGTGATACTGATGATCTTATACTAATAATTTCACATAATTAAATTTCTACTGATCACAACAATGTGATGAGTAACCTCATTCAGGCAAATAAAAATTAAACTGCCATTACTGTAGATGATTTGAAAGGGCTTATTATACTGATTAATTTGTTTTATCATCTCCAGTTATGTATGAATGCCATAGGAAAATAACCTGATAACATTAATATTCTGGCTACACCAAAAATAGTTTGAGAAGAACTTAGTATGTTAACATCTACTCATGATTATATTAATTAAATGCAACAAATCAAGCTATAATGTGCACCTCTTCAGATAGAAATTTTCAGAGGGCAGAGAACATTACCGGTTGTGTCTAAATGCTGTCCATGTTTCTGTAATTTTCAAAAGGGAGAACAGCACATTAACATTAGTTACAGTCATTATATTTCAACTTTGAGCTATATTTTTCTCTGGCTTATATAATTTTCTCCTTACTTTACAAGCACAAAGTGATGGATCATTCTTTCTCCCCTTTTTGCAACTGAATAAATGAATCCAACACTTGCTGAAGAATTCTAAATGAAATGGAAATTTCTTCAAAAATGACATCATCTAGATGCTATATAGACTTTCTACAGGGGTTATTTCTTATATTCAACATGTGATCAGGCTGCAAATTTCTCCTTGAAACAAATCACTGTGATATGCTGCATCGTGAAACAGGCTACTTTAATGTTACAGTAATAAAGATCTGTAAATTTCCTGAGATCATTTGAGGAGACATTATGGATGTGTGATGCTTGCAGAGAATGAGGCGAAGACATGATGACATACAGTGCAATCAGACAATGTAAAGTTTTTAGGATGAAAGAACATCTTCTGCATGTATGAATGGGGTTGAAGCCCCCATTATTTGTATCAGTAGCTCAGTGTAAGAGGCACTCAGCCTTAACCTCTCAAGTCAAGGTCCTATTTTGAAGAGGGCTAATGACAAGTCCTATTGGAAGAAATTTAGCTCAAAAATTATGATTTATTGAAATCATAATGTCAATGTGAGCTTAATATTTTATAATGTGAACTAAAATTGAAGAGTGATGTCCAAATGGTGTGACTTTGAAAGTGATATTAATCATGTCCCACTAAATATGTTATGAGAATTTCAAGTCAAAATATAATACCACAATATAATTCCTTCTACTATGGAATTTCCTAAGAAGAAAAGGTAGGCCAATACTGTGGCTGGTGGCTCTTAGTACTATTAGAGAATATGAACTTTTGCAGAATTCTTTTTTTTGAAACCTGAGAATTACAGATACATTTCCCCCTAGAAATTTTCTGCTTCCTACATCTAGAATATATTTATAATATTTTAACCTAGTGAAGCCAGGAGTGGGCATAGTCATACAGCTTTTGGAATAATGAAGATAATACTGGGTAATAATTTGGTCCCAACAACTAACTTTTCCAATTTCACTGATGGCGGCCCATAGGTTGGACACTACAGCTTTTGGTGACAGACAACAATTATAGACACTTCATAAATGAAATCAAATTAGTTTAAGATGCTATGTAAAAAAATCCATGCTTCACCTTCTTCCTCTTGCATGAATATTTTCTTTACCATCAATATTTTTCTGACCATTATGTAACCCTAGTGCACCTTTTTCACAAATTCTATCTTGCATGCTTTTTAGTTTATTATACTTGCTCTCTTTGTTCAAATATATCCTATATATGTATATACTTATATATGCATGCACACATATATACTGTGAATATACATATGCATATATTTACACATATATAACAAATTAACACGCTTATATAAAAAGATCCAATACATCATCATGTATAGAACAACATTCAGTAGTTATGCCACACAAAGAGTAAATAAATAAATGTATCTTATATTTTTTAAAGATAATTATGATAGCTGAACAAATTTTATCTCTCATTCTCATAATACATAACATTCAGAAATTGCCTTGACAGAAAACTACTTGTAACAGAAAATGAATTATCTTATTAAATAAGAAATGATTTCATCAATAATAATTTATATACATTTCCATACATTTCATATGTCCAACAAGGAAGTATGAGAGAAGAAATTCAAAGAGTTATATGCATTCCAACTTGAAAACTTTACACTTACCTTTCATATCTCATCTTACCACTGATAAAGTACTTGAAATTGGAATTGTTTAATTTTCACTTTATGGTTGCCATATACTCTACTGGTGTCATATATTTTACTTAAAACTAATAATGCACAGTACAAAGTATAGCAGCCAAAAATGAGAATGAAAGTTCAATCAACTGTTTACCAAGTACGAACAACAGGATGTGTTTTTGTTACTGTTTTTCCTTTAGATTACAAACATTTGTGAATGTGACTAACACGATTGTTTGTGAATAATCATACTATCCCAGTTAGCTCTGGGATACATTTGTATACACTAAAGTGGAACTAAAGTGGAGAGGGGCAGTGTTCAGTTGAGTTACCACTATACTCTGAAGGTTATATCACTGAAAACAGACAAGAGAAAGACCTGACTCCATCCTGCCTTTTCTCCTAGGAAAAGAATCTTTTTTTTTCCGTCATCAGCTATGGGGCTTGAACATAGGCCTGCACTTACCCTTGAGTTCTTTTGCTCAAGGCTAGTGTTCTACCACTGTAGCTACTATGGCATTTCTGGTTTTGTAGTGCTTAATTTGAAATAAGAGTCTCACAGACTTTTCTTTTAGAGCTGACATTGAGCCATGATCCTCAGATCTCAGCCCCCTGAGTAGCTAGGATTATAGTCATGAGCCATCAGTGCTCGGCTAAGACTATATGGACAATTACTTTAATACTATCCAGAAATTTTTCTTAGGATGAGCTTTGTAAGCTAAGTCTCTGGAAAATTCCAAAGGGATTTTTCAGAGCGTATATTCCCAATCTCCAAGAACTCCTGAATAAAGCCCCAAGATGTTAGGCAAGTGATCTCTTTGCTAGCAAATGTCTTATGAGATTCCTTCTTCCCTATGTGGTTAACACAAAGTCATTTCTCTTCAGGTGGAATTCACTTTTTAAATTGCACCAATCAGAAATGCCACTACATTGTTTTCAGTTCATAGGCCACATTTTCAGTCAAAGGGCAGTATTTATATTTTATTCTGTATTGTTATGAAATATTATATGGGAACTATGAAAATTTCAAAGCTGTGCCTCTATGTACATTAATGAGCTAAATTTTAAATTTGGATCCTATCAATTATGTCACCTGAGCAATTCACAGGCTTCAGTGCCTCAGTTATTGCTTGCATAAAGTTTCCTGAAAAGGGGATTATTTTGACTAAAACATAATGCATATGTTGAAATACAATTTTTCTGTCCAATTAATATACACTAAAGATAATGAACACAAGATTATATAAAATAGAAATCATTTCACCAATTTAATGTAAAACATACATTCCAAATTGTGTTAGGTGCCTGACAATTAAGTAAGAGAGAAGGAACTCATAAACATCATATGTATGAACACACAGACTTACACACTATGTTCAATTGTGACATAGTTAAGAGTGGGAATGAAGAGAATGATGGAGAGGTGAAGGATAGTAAACAAGGTTGAAATACCTCATAGACGTGTGTGAGAAGAGAATACTGAATCCTATGATGTGGTTTTAAGAAGAGAACATGATGGACCACTAGTGATAGATTGAATTTAATCGGGTACACTGTATGGAAACAGAATGGAAACCTATGTATATCCATATACAAATAGACATATATATGTGTGTGTGTGTATATATGTCTATATATTTGTTTTGTTTGTTATGTGCTTCTTGCACTAATGCGCACTCCATATTACTGTTTAATCATTTAAAATTCTGCACATTGGTGTAATAGCAATTTGTTGATTTTATAAATTAATATAGTCTAAATAATACATTAACACTGGCATTCATACTCTAGTAGAAGGTAGTTTGTGTTAGTCTTATTAAAGCCATACCAAAATCACTCTCAAATTTTTGAAGCATAAAACTAACTTAAGCTCAAGTGACTGATGATAAGCACAAAGGATAACTTATTTTATGCTGCCATGGTTATGTTACTATATGATATAAAAATTTACAAAAACAAAGAAACCTGTAATAAAATGTATCATATTAAGAAACTTAATGACTGCACTAAATAGCAACTTAATTCTTGTTCTGAACTATTTAAAAATAGAAAGAAAGCTTCCATATTAAAAAAAAGTCATATAGTACAAGTCCCAACTTGCTTTCTTGTACTATTTTTTTCCTAATGCCTTCACTCTTTCATGGCACTTAAGTTTAGATTTTTCCATCCCTTGTAGAAACTAATTGCGTCTACAGAGGGATGATGGCATATGCTCTACAAATGCACTTGGAAAGCAGGTTTTAAGATGCAACATTCTCCAGGTCTAATTGAGCCACAGAAAACATGCCTGGCTGTAGCAGAAGCCTGGCGCAATGCTGTGGAAGCTGCACTCTGACCCAAGAACCATGCTCTCAAACACATGGTACCTGACATGAAGGTTTCAAGAAAGTTAACCACTATCACCACTCAGAGGAATGGGTTACTTCAAATAAGGAATGACAGAATTAGCGACCACAAAGGCCATGGAACCATTCCCCACGCCCATAGCAACATGACCTTATGTATAAATTTCCCCTTGTGACAGATAGTGCTCTTGATTTTTACCCAATTAAAGAATGAATTTTAACTTTCAGAAGTAGAAGAGAATGTTAGCAACTGGCCTACTTCCACTGAAATGCGCTCACATTTCATTTATTTTCAGTCAGCTCTCACATGTTTGACTCACAAATTGCCGTATGACTCAAGAGACAAAATAAAAGATTCAGCCATTACAGATAGCTTTTAAAATCTAGTCATTTCTCTAAAAAATGTATCTTACTAGTAGAAAAGGAAAACCTTTTGGTCACACCTACTACCAGGGCCTTAGTCTGATGTTTCAGATATGCCCAGTCATATCTTAAGATATTTCACTTAAATTACAGGCGGCCACATACTGAAGTTATTGGATGCTTCTCTGGGGCAAAAGAATATGACAAAACAGCTCTTTTTTATTTTGTGATCAGTTATTGAGTGGTTAAAAATATCAACTGCCGCCACCTGTTTTTTTTCCCTGACATATGTTAACTGTATAACACCCGTACTGCTGCTTTTTTTCCCTAAACCTAGCCTGAATAAGAGCATGATCTTTGAAACAGAAAATCATTATGTAGAAATTGAAGAACAGGGCCAAAGAACATCCAGAAGGCAAAATGAAAAGGCCATTTGTCTTAAGAAAGGGTACAACAACTTCCATCTAAACCAGCTTAATCAGTTTTTTTCAGCAGAAGGCCACTAAAGCACCAACATAGTTCACTGAAGGTTAAAATGTTGCAATGGCTTTTCACGTCCTCATCTGTGCCTCTCAGAAAGGACGTTCTGAGACACTGGCAGAAACTGAGAGCTAAAGTCCTTGTCTTGTTGCTCTTCCAAGTCTCAAAACAGCACAGCACCTATTCTAGAAAGTCTTCTGCTAAGGACCTTAGTCAAACATCTACTTTCATAGTTTCTACCAAAGCTTCACAAAGAAGGATGTTATGTGATAATTGTGTAAAAGCCACCTTGCCAGCACCATTGCATTTTATTGATTGTGTAGACAAGAGAAATCAGATTTTCTTCCATAAATAATAATGTAGTTTCACAACTACATTGGTGATAAGTGAAAATGACACAGATCACTAAGGATTCTTTTTAAATCTATTTTTAATTAGAAATTTTAGTTCTGATTTGGTTGTATTATACCACTAATTATTAAGTTTCTCTAAGAAAAATGAAGGTACATGCAAATTAAACTTAGAGACAACTTCTCTCTTCAATTAGGTATTCATTTTCACCAATACTCTTGAAATGGGTCAATACCTGTGAACTTGATACCTTTGCCTCATAAATTCCCTATACTGTTTGGGATTACAGAAGGCTAGGATTTCAACAGGAAAAAGTCGTTCAAGCGACTAAAACCTTAGTTAATAAACTCAGCTACAATAGTCTTAGGAGAGATCATTTTCTCCTTATGAAAATATAAGAATTAATACTCAAAAACATTGACTATTCCATGACCAGTTTGAGGTAGAGATTTGGGAAGAAATCAATGTACATGAAAGAAATTCTGAATCAAAAATAATTCACTAGGCCAATCAATGATCAAGACACATTCCGTTTTCCCTCCGCAGGGTAGATATTTTCCTTATTTCAATTACAGTAATAATGTTTTGTTTTATTTTCAGACACCTGATTTAACTTTCCTAAACTGCTGAAAACCCAAGATATGTGGTGCCCAAATGCATAAACAGACTGTGGCCCTTCTTCAAAAACTTAGCATCATTGTCTTCTTTTACTAAGCCTCTTCCTTAAATATGAAAAGCAAACATTTTAATCTGGAGCACAAGAATTGTTGGGTTGGAAATAATCTTTATGGATCTGAAAATAATGAACTAAAATGACATTGCCATTAGAAAAAACAAATGTATGAGGCTCATTTTGGTAATAAAACTAATAAATGTATATAATTATATATAAGGGCTGAATCATCAACAAAAAGTTGTGGTCTTATTTTAATGAAATTAAAGCAGAGAAATAAAAATTGCATGCTCTCTTAAGTCCTAGACTATATTGAATCTTAAACATTTCTATTATGCCTCAAAATAGAGAGTATAAATCCTCTAAAGCATGCAATTATTGCTTTTTAAAGTCTATGAGATTAAACTGGAAAGCCCATTAGCAGAGCTAAATAAGATATTGGGACTGCCAGTCTTGCCTGACCATGCTGTGAAGTGTCACACATAAGCACAGAGCAGCTGCGCCAGTCTAGCACTTCCTTGCCACGGCAGGGGAAGGAATATAGCTGAGTAGCATGCAGGCCAGTCAAAAGTCATTGAGAAAGTGATTGTACATGTGCAACTTGCTTGGGTAACCTGGGCAAAAGTGGTGGCACGAGTCTCTGGCTGGTTAAAAAACCCCAGAGCTGCATTCTTGATGGCTCCAGCTTGATTTTACCCCTGTGAGAAGTAAGAAGGGTAAGCAGTGAGGGTCATGGTACGATATTGCTAGTTGAGCTTGGAATTCAACCACAATTAACAACTGTTAAACCCATATTAAGAGATATTGTCTAAAGATTTAAAATTATGTAAAGCATCAAGGATGACTTTAACTTTGAGAATGCAAATCAAACAATGGTTATATTTGTTTTTCACAAGGTTTATATGTCTCTGTTTTTCCAAGATAAAAAAATCCATGCCTTCAACTGCTTTACATTTTCTTCATGCATAGCTGTATATTTACATTTATGCCAGCCTGCTTATATCAGTGATATATGTCTATTCAGATACAATACACATATACATATATAATATATTTACCATATTTTGAATTACAACAATCCACATTTTTATACTCTAAAAATATCAAGGGTCAAGTGTCCTTGGCTTCACTTGTCAGGAGTGTTTTATTATTGACTAAAAAGAAAATTATAGAGTATACCACCTAATTAATTATTAATCTACATTTTCCTTTTAAGGCAGAAAATTTATATACTTTTGAGGGATTTTGCTTTTTAGTAAAAATTGCACAGCTCAGTTGGATTTAACCTTTATGACCGATTGCTTGTATTCTGTGAGAAAAAAATAACCTGTGTTCACCAAATCGTACCTTGACATGCTACTGCCTTTGTGGTTAAAATAAAACAAACAAACAAAAAAAGAAAACTAAAGGAAATGGACTAAAACACTGCTTTACAATGTGTGTGTGTGTGTGTGTGTGTGTGTGTGTGTGTGTGTGTGTGTGTGTGTTCACATGCGAGCTTTAAAAAAAAAAGAATAACCCAGCTAAAGTAAGTATGTATCTGAAGTAGGATCCATAGTCAAAATTGGTACTTTGGAAGATTTTGGAACAAATTATATGTAGCTAAAATTTATGTAAATCCACCTGAAAGAACATGCCATTTTTTTTGCTTTTACTTTTAAAACTGTACTTTCCTTTCTGTGTATGAATCCAAATGAGAATTATCCTATTACATCTTGGGTTTGATAGGCACTAATTTACACAGTGCATCTGTATAAAATATATGGTTTAATTTAATAATCACCAGGCAATATCATGTGAAATTTCAAAACAGCTTTGTTAAAATACAAAATTTACATTCACTTTGGTGATTTTCCCCTAGTATATCTATGTATTTTAAGCAATTTTACCACATTTTGTAATCATACTTCATGTATAAAAAATTAGCTTAATATACAATAGACTGGTGATAAAAATCACACAATATGGATATTTAGCTTAGCTAATCAATGTTTTTCTAAGACTTGGTAATGGAGCAAGAGATTGTATCTCAATATTTCGAATTAGTGATGTGTGAGCCATTAAAAAGAAATGACCAAGGGCCTTTCAAAGTCAACTGAAGTATTTTAGAAACTGCTTGAAAGAAGCAAGTGAAGAATACATTTACTTTCCATGAAAGCCATGCCATACACCTGTGGCATTCATCTTGTAAAAGTCCATTGACTTTTTTTACCTTTTATTTTGGCTGTACATCTAACTTTTCCTGATCCTAAATCTTGTCCATGTTTCCCCCCCTCACTTTTGCCTTATACTCACTTTTTTCTTGATCTCTTCTATTTTCAGGTAACAAAATAACTATAAAATCTACAATTTCAAGTCTGTTTTCAACCCTGACTTTCCATCCAGGCCTCTGTTCTCTGATTACTTCTCCAGCACTGTCATGCCTTGGTATCTGTGGAGGAGTCGACCCGAGCCCTATAAACACCAGAACATCAGCAGGTGCTGTAGTGTCTCCCTGAGAAAGGCCCTCATATTTGCATATTACCAAACATAACTGAAATTAATTAGTACAATGAAACACTATGTAAAGAGTTGTTACATTGTATTTTTAGGGAATAAAAAGAAGAAAATTCTGTAAATATTAAGTATAGATGTCTTAGTAGTTTTGATTCATCATTGATTTACTACATAGATGTGAAATACACCGATGTTAAGAGTTGGTCACATACCTCAATTGAACCTTTCAGCTCGAATAAATTTTGTAACCTTTACGAAAGGATCATTTCAGACAGTGATGTCTTTCCATTTTCTGATTGTTTAGGTTTGTTAAATTGTCAGTTAATCACAGTTGCTTTTTGAAAATCATAGCAGAGAAATTTATCATCTCATTGCTATCAAATGTTGTTTATCACATTCCCCAGGATACCTCTCAATCTAGACTGTTTTGTACTTGGATATCAAATAATTGTTCTGATATGATACTTCCCTGTCTTCCCATTTTTCAGGGAAAAAAACTAACATAACTCTTTAGTGACTATGCAGTTAATTCTATACTCTGACTTTCCATCTGAAACTACTCAGCCCTCTCAATCATATTTCCTAGTATCTTTTTCACCTTAATACTAGGGCTCACTCTGATCTCTGCCTCTCCTTTTCCAGGTTTCTTCTTTCTACTCATCTATATTTGACCCAAACTTTGAGACCTACTTTAATCTCTCCTATTTATAATTTCAGATGCAATATTAAGTATTTAGATAGACTTTTAGGGATTCTGCAAAATGGGTTAGTTAAGTATGTGGAGGTTTCTCTGGAGTAGAATTGAGTGTTAACATTCTTCATCAACTCTTCCTTACCCCAAGAATACAGTAGACTGCCAGATTCATAAAAAGCATTCAGTAAATGCTTGTTAATTAATTGGTGTTTCTTCTCAAATCTATGTCAGGTAATGGAAAATAAAGTTAGTATTGAATGCTTAGAGTGAGCCAGATAACATCGTAGTGAACTTGCTAATCAGACTTCAAGCATAATTCAAAGAAAGAACACTCCTACCTCATTTTTAAAAACACTTTTCAAAATATGTTAATATTTAGAAGTATGACACATCTCATCAACTCTGAAATGTGTGGGAAATCAGACAACTATGAGTTGCAATGTTGTCAGCAACTTGTAAGAGTTTCAGATCAAATTTTCTTAGTACACATATTTTAAAAGGGAAACTTCTAAAATATCCTCACAAAATCAGGCATTATTGTTCTGAGTCACACGGTGTCAACATTATATCCTCAAGCTTTCCTGACTGCATCTGTGGTCAATTTACTTCTGATTGGTATTCTAGAAATCCATAAATAAATAATAGCTCAAAGGTTTTCATCTTTTTCCCACAAAACAGAATTGAAGAATTATGCTCCTTAAGCCACCCTAGAAGTTTTGATAGAGTATCAACAACTTCCCCTCCTCCCTTTCTCCTTCCCCTCTCTCCACTACTCCCTTTCTCCCTTACATCCATAGCTAGGAATCCTATAGTAAGAGCAGGCTTTCCATCTGTCACCTTAAATAATCCTGAAGTGCCACTTTTTAATGCAGTTCTTAGTATTTTTAGTTAACCTGGAAGGCTTTATAGACTTGTCTATTCTTGATGCGATTACTACTTTCATTTCTCTAATACTTTTAACACTTTTATAAACAACAGAATTCATAACACTGCATAAAATTGTCAGAGATGCACAGAGATTACACAAAACTTCATTTAATGAAAGAGAAAAATCTAATATGAACAGTAAGGAAATAAACCCAGAACAATTATCCATAAAACAGACTACTGATTTTTTAAAGAACATAATATAATGTGACACACAGTGTATTAACTAATATCTCTTTTTTGTATAATGTCACATTTGAAATTATCCCTCAAATTATGAAGAAGACAAATTTACCAATATTTTTACGAGGGTAATTTGCTACAAGAAGCTGAATATTTATATAGAGTGTTTTCAATTTCTCATAATTTCCCAATATTACCCTATGACTTCATTTATAGTGATATTTCAGTGCCAGTAATTGAAACAGTCCCTCACATCTGCTGTTCTACCATGGAGCTAAGTTCTCAATGAAACATTGCTTTAAAAATTATTTTTGCCAGTTGTGGGGCTTGAACTCAGGGCCTGAGCACTGTCTGTGTACTTTTCTCAAGGCTAGAGCCCTACCCTTGAGCTACAGCACCACTTCCAGATTTTTTTCTATGTATGTGGCACCAAGGAATCAAAACTGGGTCTTCATGAATGCTAGGCAAGCACTCTACCACTAGGCCAAACTACTGGCCTGAAATATTACTTTTTAACAATGCACATTAACAACAGGAATAACCAGTGTGTGTGTATTATAGGAGATGTCACCCAAATATAAAAGGATCCTTACCTCTTTGCTTTCTTCTAATTCTGACTCACTGCTGAACTCTTCAGTATTTAAATTCTCAAAATCAGACTCTCCAACAGCAATTGGCACAGTGACAGTGAGGCTGGGGTTGTTTATGAACGACATGTCATTTTCATCAATTACATATTTTTCCACACTACTTCCAGTACCTACACCACTGGTTGTTCCATTTCCATCTTTAAGATAATTCAGCTCTTTGCTGATTTCAATTCCAGTGTTGTTGGACATACACCTCTCCATTTTGTTGTCCTTATGGATTTCTATTACTTTGGGCTTTCTACAAAATGCTTTGCGAAAACACTCCCAGATTTTATTTTTTACATAATCAATTCCCTTTTGCATTCGTCCCACTGCAATCTGGAGATTGTTCATTTCATTATCATCATCAGTAGCAGCAAGGTTGTCAGAGCTAAATGAGCTCAACAGTAAGGCCAGAAAGAGGTTCAGAACCTAGAACAGTAAGAAATGAAAAGAAAGGAAAGGGAAGAAAAGAAAAAAGAAGTTCTGTGTTAATCTGAAATTTTGTATAAAATTTTTAAATGATTTTAACAAATTCTTCTTAAATCTTTATTGTATTTCATCTCCTGTTAAAATCAGATGCTATTCAAAGGATCAGATAAATTTTACCTTGTGGAAAGGTAAAATGGCAAGCCAGATGCCTCTAATTCCCCAATGACAGGAAAAACACAGAACCAAATCTCCTGAGACTAAGCTCTCTACTTAAGCTTATGGTTAAAAAATTCCTCCTTTTATGTTTTGTTTTGTTTTGCTTACCAAAGAGAATAAAAGATTTTTACATCTTAACCCTTTTAATTTACTAGCTTTACTTTACTTTTTAAGATTCATGTGATTAATATCTTGATTTTAGTACCTTAATTATGTATACATAAAAATTCTTTTATCAAATGAATTAATATTTTGTTTATTATTTTTAAATAGTTGCCGTTTAAGAAAGCAATGTATGAATACAATGTTTCTTGACCAGTTTTACCCATCTCAAAATTCTTACACCTGATCCACCCCTTCCTTTACTTTCTTGAGGGTTTTTTTTAAGTATATGCATTGAATTCATAATAGCATTCTTCCTCATCCTTTCTTTTTGATCCTCTAATCCTCTCCCCTTACAAACACTATTCTTCAAATACAAATTCCTTTGGTCCAATGGCAACAACAATAGTAGAAATTTCTGAATGAAATGTATATAAGGCTTAAAACATTTCCTATCAACTACTTTCTGAAATACATTTGTTCAATTAACAGACAGAGAAACTCTAAAATTATAAAATTATTCTGAGGTTTATGCTAGATCCATGCCATGTAAATTACTGTTTTTCTTTCCCTTTTTGCAGGGAAAAATGTGAAAATACTAAATCTCACAGTACTACTGTGATACAGAGAAGAAACTTAATTAACTTTATGTCAATGGTAATGCACAAACAATTCACAATTTCTTAGGTAAAAGAGAATTGATTTAACTTGAGAAAATATTTAACTTGAAATGCAATTATTGATTTCCTGCATGTTACACCGTAGGAATAAAATAGAAATCCCAATTATTCCTTTATGTATTAAATTTTGTTCAGATTCTAGAAAGTTTTAAACGATATTTTGAGAAAATCACAGGTTCAATGATGTTTTTCTAATGTTTTTCTTTGAGTGATTTCATTTGAAGTCTATCCTTCAAAAATGTTTGTCCAGACATGACTAAAAAGTGTAATTATAAAAACACATGTATATATAAATTGTGTTTTTATATTATTGCCTTTAACTCATGGCTTAAAAATATGTATTTTTAAAATCTTGCCAGTCTACATATGTATGAATTAATCAAACTGTAATAATTTATTTACTTTTTATAGGGCAGAATTAGAGAATAAAATATTTTGTGTCTATCACTCGTGTGTGTGTGGGGGGGGTGGGTGTGTAGGTACATACCACGAGGTTTCCAATCACCATGACCAACATGAAAACAATAAGGCACATGGTCTGGCCAGCCACCTCCATGCAGTCCCACATGGTTTCTATCCACTCTCCACACAGCACGCGGAACACGATGAGGAAGGAGTGGAAGAAGTCGTTCATGTGCCAGCGAGGTAGCGTGCAGTCCTCGTTGATCTTGCACACGCACTCTTTGTAGCTCTTGCCAAAGAGCTGCATGCCAACCACGGCAAAGATGAAGACGATGATGGCCAACACCAGGGTGAGGTTTCCCAGCGCCCCCACGGAGTTGCCAATGATCTTTATTAGCATGTTCAGGGTGGGCCATGATTTGGCCAACTTGAAGACCCGGAGCTATAATAAAATGAGAAGATCTTCTTAATGATAATCACAATATAATTCAGGGTGATATCATTATGTAAGCAGTGAATGCAGGTAGATAGATACCAGTCTGAACGATCGCAGTACAGACAATCCCTCCACATTTGACAGACCAAGTTCCATTAAACTCAGGCTGACAATGATCCCATCAAAGATGTTCCAGCCCTCTTGAAAATAATAATAAGGGTCCATGGCAATGATCTTGAGAACCATTTCTGCTGTGAAGATCCCAGTGAAGACCTGAAGGAAAACAGAGACAAGCAACACTTCAACAGCGCTGAAAGCCTTTAATGCTGACTGAATCCATAAAGAGAATATATGAAGATCAACAGAACCAGTGAAAATAAATAGCTAAGCTGTAAGTTCACAAATTAGCTTAAGGTGGAGTCTCCCCAACTCCGATCAATGTAATATTTTGTGAAGTGGATTTGTCTATTTAGGACATCAGTTAGATTTTCAGGAAAAAAAACTTCACCATTCAAAAATTAAATTTGGTATTTGATAATGGCTACTGAATTACTGGCTACTTGATACAGGAGGATTCTCCAAGGAAATCTATTTTGGAGGTCATATTATATCAGGAACAAATCCATATATTAGGGAGAATGACTAAACATTACTTAAAAATTAGTAAAAAGACATGCTCGATTCTAGATTGTATGACTTTTTTCTTTAAGGGACAGCATTTTATTTCTATAATTTCTTAAACATTCCAAAACAACATTAAGTTTGTCACAACTGTTTCATAACAATGATCTTTATATGTGTGCCTCAGAATTAAGGTTAATGGATTAATAGGGCAAAGAACTGCAGAGTTAATTGAAGCCAGCAGGAGAACATTCTCAGTATGCACATACCCATAATTAACATAAATGAATTATTTGAGTTGCTAGATAAAATGTGTGTTTGACAATAGAAGGAAAAAGGCAATGAAAGAAAGTCAACATTGAGTGTACAACTTAAAACGATAGGCAAAGATATAGGAGGCTATAAAATTAATCTTTCAAAGTGTCTTGTAAAGTAATTCACTCTATAGTTCTATAGCTAGACTCTAGAGTTCTCTATAGACAAAAACTGCATTTTGTGAGAGGAGTGACAAGCTTATTGCTTATTAAAATAAATCAGCCTTTACCATAAAGGAACTAGAAATTCATAGTAGTGAAGCTAGTTGGTGTCTTGAAACATCACATCAATCAGAGACATCTTAACTCATTCTTATAATAGTGTAAAAGTGGGGAAGTGGCACTGTGTTTCATGTGGTAGAGTGAGCCTTGTGCTGAAGAGCTCAGGGACAGTGCTCAGGCCCAGAGTCCAAGTGGCCAGATCTCATTTTTCTAATCACAAAAAGAGCTAACAGAAAACACTACATTGTGTAGCGATGTATTCATGCAAATCAAAACAAAATTCATTTGGATCAAGCTGTTGTTCTTTCATGAAAGTCCATGACTGGGATCCACATTGAAAATCACACTTTTATTTTGTAGAATAGTTTATTTTATAGAATAAAATAGTTGGACTTTCTTTCCAAATAGAGTTTTCCTGGTGAATTTAAAATAAGTTCTAACTCATAAAAATTTGATGTCTTATATAAAACTTTCAGAAATAGCTATTATTTGAAACAGGCATCCTGATGATGGAAGTGTATTAAAGAGAGCTAGAAATTCTCCAGATAAATGACTTTCAAATACCTCTTCCTACGGAAAATTCTAAGGTGATTTTTAAGGTCTTCTGAAATGATTACATGTCCTGCAGTTATCAAACTAATCCCCTCATTTCATACTTTCATCCAAAAATGTAACCCAAAAATCATATATGGCCAGGCATGGTGGCTCATACCTGTAATCCTAGCTACTCAGGAGGCTAAGATCTCAGAATCATGGTTCAAAGCCAACCTTGACACTAAAGAATCTGAGACTCTTATCTCCAATTAACCACTAAAAAAAAAAATGGGAAGTGGAGCTGTGACTCAAGGGGAAGAGTGGTAACCTTGAGTTGAAGAGCTCAGGGACCAGGCCCAGGCCCAGAATTCAAGCCCCATAACCCCCCACCCCCCCAAAAGTCTTATATGGTAGTATATGCCTATAATCTTGCCACTAGGGAGGCTTGGATAGGAACACTGTGAGTTTGAGGCCAACCTAAGCTATCTGGAGAATTCCAGAATAGGCTGGGCTCCACAGGGAGATCATCTCAATAGAAAAGAAACACAACATGTACCACGGCTATGAAACCCCTCCTTAAAATGATTATTTTAATATTTTAAATTGCAATTACAATTTTAAGTTCAAAATTAACAGCTTTCCTCTACTGAAATATTTTCAATTTAGGAATTGTTTTGTTGAAAAATTTTAGTGCAGGTTCAACACTGTTAGGTTACTTAAGACTAGCCGTATGAAGAGGTCTTTGATTTTTATGGTGAGTATTTTCCATCTTACAGAAATCCTAAAGTGGTAGAGGGGGTTTTGAAATGGCTAAGCTAAACCCTCAAACACCATATGAACACAATCCCTTAAAGAAGCTCAGTGAAGATTCAGTATCTATAAATATTCAAGTAATCAATCCAATCAGCCAGGAAGTTGATGCAATTTTTATATTGTACAGAGACAGGATGCAAAATGGGTTGTATCAACTAAGTCATGATTGAATTTTCTACTCTTCTCTATTTTTTAGTATTATTCTTCTTTAAATTTAATTTTATTGTTCTTAATTCAAGTACTACCTTTATATGTTCCCCTCTATGTCAGTATGCAATCGTTGGAGCAGTAGTAAATTACTCCATAGAAATTAAACTTTATTTTCATAAGCAAACTTGATCTCCCCATAAAATACAACATAAATCATCTTCGATGTAAAATACAGCCCATAGATACTAACTATTCATAACCTAAGAAACTGTTTCTCTCTATCTCTCAATCTTTATATGTAAAATATTTATCTTTTCATACATATAATTTATAAAAATATTGGAAATTACTTCATAGGATATACAATGCTTTAGGGTATGTGTTAGAGAGAATGTGAGGGTGTATGAGTATGTGTTTTATACTGGGCTTTGAACTCAGAGCCTGAGTGCTGTCTCTCAACTTTTTTTTTTATCCAAGATTGAGGCTTTACGCCTTGAGCCACATCTACATTTCCAGCTTTTTGGTGGTTATTTGGAGACAAGAGTGTCATGGACTTTCCTGCCAAGGCTGGTTTCAAAAACCACAATCCTCAAAGCTTAATCTCTTAAGTATCTAGGATTATAAGCATAAGCCACAACTTCCCCACTATGCAATGCCTCATTGATAGGAGACGTTATTTTATTGATTATAATAGGGATGTTTCAGTTAATATAGACAGTTACATTCAGTTAGAAATAACTCCAGCCTACTTTTTGTTATCTATGCTTTCTATCTCAATCAACCTTGTTTTCCAACAATAACCTGAATTTTACTGATGGGTCTACCATAATAATCTAGTACTCATCAATTTCTCATCAGAAATCCCTACCTTACTATATAGGCCATGGTGAAAACACCCTAGAATTTTAGATGGGGAAGGGGAATGAAAAGTCACCTAGTTCAACACACATTCCAGGTGTGTTATGAAAATCAGGTTCACAATCCATTTGATGCTCAGGACCCACAAACTTTAGCTTGAACTCTTCCTAGGACTCAGACTTGATGCTTTCATCTAGTGCTTTTCCATTTGATCATTTTAAGCCAGCCTCATTTATCCCGTGCTTCCATACTCAACAGATTCAACACTAGATATCTATCAGAACCTAATTTCCTGCTTTACTCTGGTAAATTTCCAAACTATTCTCACTTGTTCAATATCCCCAATTGTCTAATATCCTGGGGAAGAGCAGAAATATTTTCCATCAATATTTCACAGAAAGGTCTCAGAGGTTAATAGCATATATGCAGAGGAAGGAAGCTGCTTAATGAGCACATGCTAGATGCCAGGCACAATACTATGTGTTTTCTCACTACCTTACATGACCTTCACAACTTGCAGAGATGGGTAGGTATTATTACACCCATTTCAATAACATAAAACAAGCATTTGTTCTATTTGTGGTACTTTTCCAGAGTCTATAGTATTAGTAGGCATTGGCAAATATGGTCTAACCCAGTTTCAGCTGACTCAAAAGCATGTGTTCTTTTGCAAAACATGCTAGTCAAACAAGCACTTTGGAGATAAAAACAACCGGTGGGTGACTCACTGAATGACCATAGCACAAACAACATAAAAAGAACTGAGATATAACCTCTGCTGGTGAGTAATTTATTGACAGATTTAAGAACCAAAATTCATAACGTAAGAATATTTTTAATCATATTTTTACATCCTTAAGAGGTAAGAAAAGGTGCTCAATAGGGGCTGTCAGAGAAGGGAATGAAATTGGATGGTAAGGAATATGAATTATTGACAAGGCTTGAGTAAAAATACTTCAAATCTGAATGTAGAGAACAATGGGAAACAAACATTTTCCAATATTAAATGTATAAATGGTTGTGTGGTGACTAGACTAATCTATTGGGGTTGATGTGGCTACTTCAGAAAAATGAGACAAAAGTACTAGAATATTATTTTAATACCACCTTTGGATTTAGAAATGATACTTTGGAAGAAGAAATAAGGAACTTTCATATCAAATTGACCAAAGAAAGGCAAAATCAGTCATCATGACTGTAATATTTCTGTTATCATGACTAGAAGGGCATTATTAAAGGCAAAATAAAATAAAAGTAAGGATGATAATAGTTGAAACAAACTGTGACAAAGATAATTGTTTTTGCCTGTGTGCATGTAGTGCTTAAAGCAGCCCTTGAGCAGTGATCTGTAACAGCTGGAATCATGAAACTGGAACACAATTTACACAAGTACTGTCCATAATCCCAGAAGTCACTGAGAGTATAAAAACACTAAGTAAAAACCACTTTAGTAGGCATTAAAAAGTCCTTGAAAAAGAGAAAAAGCAAGGGAAGACAAGGAAAGATGAAAGAAATGAATGTAAGGGAAAGGATAAGGAGGGAAGGGAGGAGAAAAAAGAGGTGGGGAAGGGAGGAATGGACAGAAAGAAAGGAACATAAAAGATCTTATGCAAAGGACATGTTGCATTTTCTCCTGAGTTAAACAGCATGTAGAAGCTTGTCCACCATTGCAGTAGACATTCATGCCCAGTATTCTTTCCTCTCTTCTGTTAGGAACTCTTTCTCCTCTTGTAATACTCCCAAGTCTTCACAAGTTCCCACATCCTAAGCCAAGGCTGATTAAATCCAAGGAGGGCATCTACCCAATTAAGCTGAACAATCCTATTGAGAAATAACCACAGGATTGTGGTTATTTATAAAATATAAGTAATAAAAGGTACAGGGGAAAACAAGATGATTTCGAGGGGGGGAGGGAAATGGGGACAAAGACATGAGAAGGAGTATCAATGTGTGAGAATCTGGTGAATGTAACTGCATCCCCTCTATACATTACAATAAAAATAAAATAAAAAAGAAATACAACATGGAGTCAATATGTCTTCTATCCTCAAAGGATATATTAAATATGTCTTGGAAGTAAAAGAACATTTTTCTTTAAAAAAAGAATATAAGTAATAACCAGGTACTAAACCCAATGTGTTCAATTATACACATAGATAATTTTACGGTGAAGATGTAGGCATTTGAAGTTTAAAACTAAAAAAACATAACATAACAAAAGAAAACTAATTTCACACAGAAGTCCTAGACAATGTACCCACAGACCCAAGCTCTCCAAATTTGAACCAATGTTATGGCTGACATACAAATATCTTTTTTATAACAAATGATTTCCTGTATGGAGATCATGAAGCATTTTAGTGGTGTGTGGTAATTCAAGTTTAATGATTATGCTTTTTATTAGCACTATTTGGGTCATTTTTTTCAATGAAGATGAATTGTTTGTAGAACAAAAAAATTAAGTTTGTGGAACCAGGATCTCAAGTTTTCTTTAGATCTGCATTAATTATGCAGAAATATTTCTACAAAGAGTGAGTTTACAGCTGTAAGACTCCATGATTAATCAGTATAAATATTGGTATGAATAATCAACATTGACATTGTACAAATTTTAGATGACATCTTTGAGATGCCATTTAATATCATGTTACTTGTCTCTTCCTGTGAAGAAAGACTGAATTATTTTGAGGTTCAACACAGCAGAGATGGTCTTTTCTTTTAGTCTCTCTCTCTGTACCCTGCTAAAGAAAATAAGTACACTTAAAATGAACTTACCAGGTTTCCTACAGTCAACACACTACTGAATTGGTCAGTCATGGGGTAGTGTTCCATGGCCATAAACAGGGTATTTAAGACAATGCAAATAGTGATGGCAAGATCAACAAATGGATCCATTACAATTAAATTCACAAGATGTTTTACTTTTAACCATGCATCACAGCAATCCCAGATCAAGAACATATTGGCAAATCTGTACCAACATGGTGGGCATTTCTGTCTAGATTCTTCAAGTTCTGCAGGAACAATAACAATTATAGGTAAGAGTAAATTGGATTATTGTTGCCAATAGATGACATGTTGTTTAATGAAAGCAATGCTTATACTTAGGACAGAAAAAATATTACTTAGTTTAACACACAAGTGAAAACCATCCCATTAAGTACTTCCAGGAAAGTGCTCATTAAAGGCCAGAGAAGGGAGTGCATGCTTGTTCTCCCAATTACAATCATCAGGCAGAGATTAGGCAGATCATGGTTTGAGGATAGCAAGGGGCAAATTGTGTGAAGTCCTGTGGGAAATAACTACAAAGCACAAACATCTAGGGGTGTGGAACAATTGATAAATTGTCTGCCTAGCAAATACAAAGTTTTCAGTTCAAACTTACACATTTATTAATGCGTATGTAGACATAAATGCTCATGAAAAATTATACATTTAAACTTACTTCTTAAAATCCTTGAATTTAGTATTTTCCTTATAATATAATTAATTATTAAAGAGGCAATATTAGCATAAAATAACATCTTTTTATATAATTTATGTTTTATTCAGAATAAAGTTCACATAAATAATATTTTTATCAAATCATGAGTCATAGAAACTCTTTAAGCTTAATTTTCATAACAGGAAAAGAAAAGAATCTAAGCGTAAGATGAACAATAATTTTAGTTTCTACATAGCACCTGAAATCTACCTCAAATCTGTAAGGTTTGTGATGTGAATAAAGTGTTTGATTCACTATTAAACTTATCACTTGGACTTCAACTTGAAAACCATATCTCTCTTGTTCCCACAGAAAATTAATCAATGCTTACATAGGTATTTACTATGATAGCCTTTTAAAAAATATATGGAAGTAAACTTTTATACATTTTATATAAGATTATAAGACACAATTTCGCCTTCCCTAGAAGTGTGTCATAGAGTTAAAACAAAACAAAACAACAACTAAACCACAAGAAGGACTTGCACAAACACAGTTGAATTCAGAGAACTTTCATTGTAACACTGTATCTTGATTTCACCTCAAGATTAGAAAATAACATCTTTAAATAAGCTATATATCATTGTTAACTTCAAGAAATCACCACTTAAAAAGAATCTTTTAAAGAACACTGTCTAAGGGTATGATATTCAATAATGTTTGTGTCCTCTGATTACCTTTTTGTAAACATTAATCTTCCACATTTAGAACATTTATTTATTTATTTATTTATTTATTTATTTATTTATTTATTTATTTATTTATTCCCAATCCTAGGGCTTGAACTCAGAACCTGGGCACTCTTCCTGAGCCTCTTTTTGCTCAAGGCTTGTACTCTACCACCTGAGTCACAGGTTTACCTGGGGATAAGAGTCTCATGAGAGTCTTCTGCCCAGGCTGGCCTTGTACCATGATCCTCAGATCTCAGTCTCCTGATTTACTAGGCTAATAAGCCTGAGCCAACAGTGTCTGGCTTATATTCTTTTCTTTTCTTTCTTTTTTGTTTTTTATTTTTGGTGGTTCATGGGGCTTGAACTTGGCTGGGGCATTGTCCCTGAGCTCCTCAGCTCAAGGCTAGTGCCCTACCCCTGGGCCTGGGCAGTGTCCCTGAGCTCTTCAGCTCAAAGCTACCACCGTACCCTTGAGCCAAGCCCCACTTCCCGTTTTCTAGAGGTTAATTGGAGATAAGGGTCTCAGGCCCTTTTGTGCCTTGTCTGGCTTTGAACCTTGAGCCTCAGATCTCAGCCTCCTGAGTAACTAGGATTAAAGGCATGAGCCACCACGCTTTTATCCTTGTATAGTATAGACTCAGCCTCAGATTTAAACCTGTAATTTACCCCTGCCACTTATAATCCTAAGCTTTTATATAGACAAGTTACTAATATTTAAGATGTCTATAAAATAATTACCATTTGACTATAATGTTTATTGTTTCATATTTCAAAATATGAAACCCTTAAATATAGCTACATAAAATTAATAATATATAAATAAAAATAAAATATAATTGGTGTTTTCCAAGAATTCTATGTTAAAATTGATTTAAATAATGGCTTTTAAAAATGTACATTGGTGTATCTGATTTGAGAAAGGAAAGGAGAACAACAAAATGGTGCAACAAATGACAAAGGGTGAACTGATGCAATAGTGATACAAGACAATTAAAAAAAAAAAGCTTTACAACTTGGGGAGGAGGGAATTTGGATAAAGAAAAGCCAGAAGAAGATGAGGGAGGAGGTAATAATGTTCAACAAGAGATGTACTCAATACCTTACATATGTAGATGTACTCAATACCTTACATATGTAGCTGCACCTCCTCTCTACATCACCTTAACAATAAAATTAAATTTGAAAAAAGAAAAGCAAATGTAAGCACTAATTTAATGTTTATTCAAATGTTAAGGTGCAGGAATTTTTAGTACGTGATGACCACTTGTGTGCAAGTTAAAATCAACAAACATGTGTCAGCGTTCTTTTGGAGGAATGCCCTAATTGATGCTTAAAATGTGGAGGAGAGACATTCTTGGGGGCCTGGGTAAACCAGGATATAATTTTCACAGCTCATTCACACTCCTTTCCCAATCCTGGCAACATTTCCCTGTATTTTTTCTTATCTAAATGTAAAAGAGAAGTGATTACTTTGTAGAAGGCCTCTAACAACAAAATAGTAGTGCAATATAACCCTAGAAACAATATCAATAGTCTGGTTACAAAAAAGAAAACAATGACCAGGCACTGAGTTCAAAGTCCAGGACTGACACAAAAGTAAATAGAATGAATACTATTTTTTTGTAATGTATGTGATGATAATAGCACACTCCAATGACCAATTATGCATTTCTCTGTTCTTGAGCAGACCTCAACCAATCCACAAAAAGGAAAAATAGCTCCACCAGGAATGAAGTCAGCAGAAGGAACTCTCTCACAGTCCACAGCTTACCCTCCATTGTGTTGGTCAGGATGCTGGCTATGCTCATGGCTCTTTGCCTTCCAGAAGAATCCTCCAACATTTCCATTGAAATCTGGTAAGAACTTAGCCTTCTCTTTCTGACTTCCGTTTCAGTGGTGGTGCCCTGCAAACCAAATACTGATGGCTCAAACCACCCTTTCCAATGGATGAAACAAGACCACATAGTGTTTCTTCGGAGGATCATGCTACATGCATTTTTTTCAAGTAATAATTTTCTAGTAATACTTAAATATTAAATGTATTGTCATAGTATAATCACTTTAAAATCATTTATGATAAGAATTCACAGGCTGAGTGTAATTGTATAATGCAATTATGCTACTGAACTTTTTAAATTAATAGAATTTTCAGGGGAAAACTTTGTAAGCATGGTACAATGAATTATTATTTCACTTAAATACAAATAATGCTTTCAGTTGAATTAATAGTAACTTGATAAAAAAAAACTTCTTACAAAATAAATAATATATATTATGATCAGTCCCTAGGCTTAAATTTTTCAAGTTATATTAGCAATTTTGAAACATATATATGGGCCATATTTTCCATGCACAAACACAGATGTACAATGAAATGTGTGTGCTTTCCTGAGATTTAAAAAAACATCTTTCTGTGCTATCCTAAAAAATTCAACGTATTTTATTTCAGAATCATTTAAAAATAGGACTAGAGTTGTATGAAGCCTGCCCATAATCATTCTACTAGTCATTAAAATATTTAATTTTAAGAATACAAACTTCTCAGAATGTGAAAGAATAATTATACGATTTTGGGCAAAGCTACAACAAAGATTTGATTGTCAAAGTGCTCAATGTGCTGGTAAGGCTAATGAATTTTCATATATATATATTTCATGTAAAAATAAAACTTGAGACTTTTCTTACTCTACAGCACTTGAAAGCTGATGGTCCCAGGTAATCCAATAAGTTCTGAAGATTTTATTGTTTCCCATTCAATTAATTAAGTATTATTTTAAGGACCTTCATTTATTACAGTACCAGGGGCTAAAATGCCCAGGCTTGTCAGATTGACCTGTAATGTTCACATCATCTGGCTTATCTATTATCACCTCTGGCTGAAGTTGTCCAGTAGGTGACGTTACAGCTGATGGTCCACCCACCAAGGAAACCACACCATTGCAATCCACAGTGCTGTGCATCTTCCCATTTGCTGGAAGCCCTGGCACCATCCTGGATGACATACTGGCCTGACTAACGTTACTGTTGCGTCGTTCTCCATGTCTGTGGGGCACAAACAGTGAATCTCTTCTGCTCTCGCTGTCTTCAAACGTGCTGTGTTCATCATCAGCAAAGTCATTTTCAGATCCGACATCTTTTGCTCGGCCTCTGAAGCTAAAAATGCTTGTTTTGCTATTGCGTCTTGGGGAAAACAGGGAGCCACGGATGCTCAGTAGTGACTGAGAAAGCAAGGAAGAAAGAAAGTGGGGCAGAGTATAGGGTGGGACAAGTGTTCAATAAAAATCTTAATACTACAGAAACAATTTGGGGGTTGGGGTAGCTTGCCCTTACACATGAACCATAAAGTTTATTTAGAGCACATAAATTCAGATTTTTATTTAATTTTTATTGTAATGTATATAGAGGGGTTACAGTTATATTTGCCAGTTGGAAGGTGCATTACTTCTCACACACTGATACCCCTTCTCATGTTTTTATCCCCATTTCTCTCCCTCTACCCCCTCCCATTCATCTTGTTTCCCTCCTTCCCTTTCCTAATTCAAATAAACATATATACAATATGCCAGGTAACGAAGTCAGATACTGTTGCAATATGAGGTTAACCAAAGGACAACAAAAGAGAAGAGAACATAGTACATTTAGAACAACAATCACTCAAGATTAAGCTCTTTTTTCCACATCCTGGAGATCCTTTCATTTAGCCTCATTCTATATGATCTCATGTATCTAGGTTTGGAGCTATTGTAATCCTCTACTACGAGAGTCCTAGATGTGTACTAATTATTACAAATGAGGGAAACCATTGAGCCTATGTTCCTTTGGGTCTGGTTTACTTCACTTAATATGACTTTTTTCCAAGTCTTTTCATTTCCCTACAAATGTGCCGATGTCATTCTTTTTTAAATTAAAGATCACAATACACAATATTAATTTTAGTATGAAGTGTACCATTCTATGAATCCCGATTTGCAACTCACGATGTTCATAATCTCTTTGGTAATCTTCAGTCTGATTGTGAGCAGGATTATGCTCTCCTATTGCAACAGGGGAAATACCAGAGGATAGAAAGGACGAATGATGCTTTTTGGATGGTGTGGTGGCTAAACAAGTGGTACCCACCTTCCACTTTTAAATGCTATCATCTGAATGACTTGTAACTCAAGTAATACTATATGGCTGAACCTTAAATAGTTGTGCAAATGTCAGACATCTTGATAATTATATAACTGAAAATATCATTAGTCCTTCACTGTCTTCTTGTTCTAAAATGAAGGCCCCTGTCTAGATCTATTTATCTTTGTCCACATGGGATTAAAAATCACAAAACTTACCTGTGATGCTGTCTTATAGACAATTTTCAAATAATTTCCTAACAAATTCCCAAGGAACAATCAGTGATTCATTTTTTGAAAGTCTATGCAGTATTGCAAACCGAATAGAGAGGACTCTTAAAGCACTAGAGTTAATATGGTTCTTACTGAAAATCTAAGAGTAGCTTAAAGAGGCAAGATCTGTAGCATGACTTTATCAAAAGTGATATTGAAGATAGCTGATTCTTCCTACTGACCTTTAAACTGTATTAATTAAAAAGAACTAGATGTATTATTCTTTATTGTGTTATTCTTTTTTTTTGGTGCTATAGATCAAACCTAATGCCTCATTCATGCATGACAACCTATATCTCAGTGAGAGCCTATTACTACAACCCATACTAATTTTTACATAAATTATTTTTACAAATAAATCTAGTAAATTGTTCTCTAGTACCAGAATAGAATAACTAGCTTTAATGTCCTTTCACTTTTGGAGTGCCTTTTAAACTAGAAGCATCACACAAATCTGTTTATTCTGTTTTAGAGATAGTTTTCAAAAATGTCTATGGTCAACATAGACAATTTGCCATCAATAATAATGCCATTATTGGCCTAGGGTAATGGTGCACAGTTGTAATCTCAGCATGAAAGGGAGAGCTAGGAGGATCCCAATGTGAGGCTGGCCCTGAGCAAAAGCACCAGACTATATCTGAAAAATAAGCTGAAGAACCAAGGGCTGAGTACATGGCTGAAGCTGTAGAGTGCTTGCACAGAAAGTACAAGGGCTCAAGTTCACATCTCAACCATACAAAAATCAGTCAATAAATTAATACATTTCCTCTTTGTTTCTTGTATCTGACTTCTCATTTTCTTTACTATTTCTTTTAATAGGGTAACACACACACACACACACACACACACACACACACACAAGTCATGACCAAACATGTTTTGACATTCCTTTTTTTCTAAGCATCAGAATAAAATCAAATAAAATAAGTTTAATAAAAATAGAAAAATAAGATCTATCAGATTATTTTTAGACTTTCTGCTTAATTAGGTCAACTTGATTTTCCTTGGCTCCATTTTTAGCCTTACTTTTATGAATATTCCCAGTGCTGCAAAGCACCAGCTCTCCTCTGTCCCAGTGATAGTTTTGAAAGGTATTTATTATTCATTGTGAATGTATTATGCTCTTTTATTTGATCAAGTTCTTTGTGGTTGCTAATAGGTGTTCATCTTATTAGCCCAAAGTTAAGTCTATATATGGAAATTATTTCTGAGACTAGGGCCTAACATATGTTAAACAATACTTAGATGGCATACAAGCAAAATGGTCAAGATAATAGATCTACCACATTTACAAAAATGCTTATGTTTCTCATCTCCCCAGACTCAGATTAACTTACAAATATAATATTAGATGCTCTCAAGAACATTTGAAATTCATGTAGAAAACACTTTGAGTGTTTCAAATGAACATTTTGGTCTCATGGTGGTTTTTTCTTTCTTTGTTTTTGAGTTGTGATTCAAGAAGCAGCTGATAAGGTTGGAATGTGTGTCCTAAACGTTTATGTGTTGCAATCTTAATTCTCAGGATAGAAATATTGGGGCTTGGGCCTAAAGTAGACGAGTCAGGGGACAGAGCCCTCAGAAATGGGAAAATGTTACTTCTGTAAAAATGACTTTTCCAACTCCTTTCTGTCATTCATTCATGTGTCCTGACACCTAGGCTCTCACCAGAAGTCAAACACATGCTATTTCTATGCTCTTAGATTTCTAAATCTGCATGTAATGATTGAAAATTAATACCTTACTTTTAGAAATTACCCAGCAATAGGTAGTTCTATTACAAGAAAAAAAAACAGATGAAGGCAGTAAAAGAGAGGGTTCAGAAATCTGAACTTTTAATGCACAGTCAATGTAACTCTGAATATACTTCTATTGAAAAAAGTAACTTAAATTGTAATGTATATCTATTTCTATATCTATATATAGTATATGTTATATAGAGAGATTGGTATCTATCTAATCAATAGGATGATTCAATGTAATCAACCTAATACACTTCTGAACCTAAAATCACTTCTGAAAACAGAATTGCGTTTAGATAATATGGGTGTGAGTATGTGGTGTGATTTTTACCCACAGTGCCTCTGGTATGTGCCTTTAACTGGCATGTTTTTATGTTAGGGTATTTTTAGAGGCGTTCCAGATCTCTGAGTTTCTTTGAAACTTCTATTCACTCTTTGAAAAGTATAATAATGGGTGTGAACACAGCTTTCAAGGCAACAGAGACAGAAAAAGAAGATAACAAAAATAGGATTCAGGGAAAATAAACCAAAAATAACTCATGGGAAGATGCAGAGAGAAGGGAATACCCACAGCTGTGGTAGCCCTTTCACTAGGAAAACGGCTTTTATACTAACAAAGACTGTTGCTGCTTGCCTTAAAATTTCAAAAACAAAAATCATGGATTTTTTAAAAATTTTGTTTACCTTTTTCCAGGTAGATAAATACATACCTTTTTTTCCCTCTAAGTAACAAAATGGAAAATGTAAGAATTACATCTGTGTCACATAACCCTGAGCAAAAAGTCTGGATTACAAGTGGTTTGAGAACAAAAGAGGAGGGGAGAGAAGGAGGAGAAGGAAAAGGAGGAGAAAGAGGAGGAGGAGGAGGAGGAGGAGGAGGAGGAGGAGGAGGAGGAGGAGGAGGAGGAAGGACAGATGTTCCAGTGCAAGTATTTAAATGAATATATACTTGTTTGAAATACTTGTCTATTTACCTATTTGAAATAGCATTTTAAGTTACATGTATATGCTTTTCTGTCCCTCATAAGTCTGCCACTATACTTGAGTATACCCACAGGCTTCTAATTTAAAATAAAATGGTCTCTGAGTGTTCAAACAACACAGACAAAAACCTCTGGGGGAGATTCAGCTTTTATCATATGCCTTTTAATGCCATATAAATGCTTTTTATAAATGTACATTCACTATTTAACAATGAAATAATGTGATGCATGTGAAATGTTTAAAACTCACATTAGTAGAGAAGAGCATGCCATAATTTATTAACATTTTTAGGAGATGTATTTGTTTTGATCAAAATGCTCTGTACTTATACATCCTGTCCATACCCCTTTTACTGGCTCCTATCAGAAAAAAAGTCTTTCTCAGTTTATAATACAATAATTGTAAATTACTTCTAGCACATATATTAATGTGCTCTGTCTGTCTTTCCTGGGATCCATAAATTCAGTGCTAAGACATTTGAAATTCTCTCTGATAGTATAAACTATACAAAATGTACACTTAAACTGGTTGTTAAAATATGTTTTGATGTTAAAATACTTTCAGCAAAATTTCATTAGCTATTATGACTGAGACATCCTAAGCTTCTACTTAAAATTATTTCCTAGTAAAATTTTTTGTCCAAATATAAATTGCTAATATAGCACTTTTTTTGTAAGTTCTAACAAAATACACAACCTATTTGCTTTATTTATTGTTTTCAGTCTTTATAATAAATTTCATAATATCAGTGAATTTAATCTCTTTGTACACTGAGATATATTAATCACCTGCCATGCACCAAGTGATTAATAAATATGCTATTTGTATGAACTATTTTACAATAAGAAAAATGATAAAGATGTTACTGCAAACATTGATAATATTAATATATATTTGTGAGAAATTGAGAATACTTAAAATTTGAGTTTACTCCATTTGGAATTCATTCATCCACTGTAACATTTGTCACATACAATTTCTATATAATTTTTAATTCTCTGTAACACTTTAAGATAAGCATTATTACCCCATTTTACAGAAAATTTCAAAGTACATATTACTTAAGGTTACAAAACTAGTTTTTGGAGTGGATACATAAAATTTTCATAGCATCAGTCTTTCTGCTGAATTGTCAAAATATTTTATGCTAAAGCACCAAGCTATCAAGGTGACATGTAAAGACGAAATGTGGTCTGCAAAACTAAATTCTCTAAAGAGCTTCAAATTAACCCCACATATGTTTAACGAATACATTGATTACATAGCAGATTTTACATTTTTATTACTCAAGGTAGTAGAAGTTGCATACCCTGATACTCATACTAAAAGTAAGAAAGTGGTTTATTTTGCAGTTCTTTGTGTCTGCATGTTCATGTTGTTTAATAAGAGAATGCAAGTTTTACCTTGTTAACGTTCAGTCTGTTTTTTTATTTAACATTTTAATTTCCATCTTTAGCCTAAAGAGTGAAATGAGCATGCACTGATACCTATTCTATTCCCTTTTTGGGGCAGTTAAGTACCAAATAGTCTATTGAACTTTTTGTGCTTATCATTCTTACTTTTATTAAAGATTTTTTAAGATGCAATTATGTCTTGATTGATTTATAGACTTGCACTTTAAGTTGTTTCAACTTAATCATATAAAGTGCCTCTCAAAGCATTAACCTAAGAGTACAATTTTAGATCAGACAAATATGATTAGAAGAGTTTGTTTTTCATAACATATGCAATTCTAATGGAGCCAAATAGAATGTTCAAAGCCTTAGCGCCACTTATCACACATCTAATTACTCTTTACATTATGCAGATGTATTAATGATAGAGTTGAAACTCTTTTTTTGCCTCTTTAACTTGAAAATATACAGAAAATAGGATGCTGGGTATTAAATTAGAGCAAAAGTTGATGGTCTCCAATTTCATTTCTTTAAGAACATCCAGATCCTAATTTTCTTCTAAGATATTACATATGCCCCCAGGCCATGAAAATGTAGACTCACCACAGCATAATTTTCCTATCAAAATATATAAGCAAACCTAGAAACATTTCTCTCCAAAATTAATTTGTATATTATAATCCCAGGAGCGCCTGTTGGCACAATTCCTTCATGTGGGAGAGTTCTATGTTACAGTTAAAAATTCATATGATTAAGACAGGAACCCATACACAAACTAGTTAGGTTCATGTTCTATGTGAAAAAGGTAAAGAAAAGTTTCCAAACCTATCTTACTAACAAGTCTGAGAAGCTACCAAAAATATACATATGTACAGTTTAAATGGTCTCAGAATTATGAAATGTTTGAAGACAATAACTTTCCAAGTTACTGACAATTTAAGACTTAAGCCTTTAGAGACCATTATAAATGACTGAATTGTGTTAACCCCCTACCAGCCAAGACAACTTCTACAGAGACATATGCCAACATGAAATATGTAACTTAAGAGCTGTAGCAAGGGAAACACAAAAGCAGGTGACTCCGAGGCCATTAAAGTACCTGGTGAGGAGAGCAGAACTTCTTTTCACTAGTTAGCCGGTTTCCATCCATAGAAAAGAGGAAGCTTCTCCTTTTGACACTGTCTTCTGATTCAGATTTGGGGAACCTGTCTCCCTCTCTGTTCCCTTCAAAATACTCCCTCTGTCTTCTTTTCTTCCTTCTGTTCCTCCACTCCTTAGCACTTTTGGAACTTAATTTTGATGCTTCTGAAGAACTCTCCAAGAGTTCTCCTAATCCACCTATCCCACTGAAGTCTCTTGATGCAGCAGATGCTGCAGCCACTGCCTGTGGTAAAATTAAGCCAAACACAAATTAGAACAAATTAGAGCTGGGAAACCACTGACAATGGCTCAAATGCTGCCACCAAAGACTATTATTAGTGAATGCATGTGAAAGTCACACCTTCCTATCTATTATTCTTTTCCAGATGACCTTATTTAATAATTACCTTTTCATTTTTGAATATCACATTTTTTAATGTATCTATGTCTCTACACCAAGGCAGAATCATTCTTGTCCTGTACATATTCCAGATTGTACATATTAAGGAAAAACAATTCTGTTGAGAATAACTTCAGTTCAGAGGATATTTTTCTGTCTGCATATTGTCTTCTGTGCATTAAAAACACATGCTTCCTCAGTGCTAGTTGCTCTGTTGATTAATAGTACCACAATTCAACCCAAGGGTTGTTCCTCTCATTTGTAATTAGTAGCAACTGAGTGGTAGAGAGTACTTTCGGTAACATTTGTTTCTCTCTTGGGTAGAATAAATATATGTGAAATGCTGGGCATGATTGTGCACACCTAATCATAAAATAGGAAGATCATATGTTTTAGGCCAGAGTGTGCTACAATAGTAAGATTTGTTTCAACAAAAACAAAAAACAATTCATTCTACTGGGAAGTAATGGGAATGTATTGGCTAGTTTTTTCCTTGTTAATTTAATCACTTGTTGAACTATATCGTTTACATCTATGGGGTTACTTCACTCCTAGAACATTTATTACACAGTACTTTTAATTTAAAGTTTTTAAATGTTTATGAACTATTCATTATGATAAATGACTACTGTATCAATAAAAATTCTTGAAAGACATTTTCGAGGGTTTATGAAAGTATCTCCTAATATATTCTGTCCCTACCTCAGCACTAAGTACTTAAGCTTTTTGAGTTTCTCCACTGATAATTTTTTTAAATTTTCATTTATGTGGATATCAGTATTTTTTGACTGGAAATGATGAATGATTGGAGAAAATAAAGAACAACAATGTGATGTAAATCAAAGCCGGATCCTCATTAAGAATATCCTTGTAAACACAGACTCAGAAGTAGAAATGACAAATTATGGACATGCTGTTCATATGTTTTACATTTCAACAACTCTAATTTGTCTGCCATGTTGTCTGTCTTCTTCAGAAACCATAACCCTGAAAGGAATTCCCTTAGGTAACCATAACACATTGTACTTGATATGTTAGGACGCATAATAAGTCAATTTTGGGGGAACAAAGATTAAAAAGGCAACTTACTATCAGTTGTCACAGACACAGGCCAGAATAAAATAGCTTACCTCTGACTTTTTGCCCTGCCTTAGAAAGGACAATCTGTCATACATCTATATAATATTAATTTAAGAAAGAATGTAGGAAAAATCCACTTATAGAACATAGACATACATTACTTTGTGCTTTCACATCACATTGTGCTTTGCTTCTTCCTTAAAAAAATGAACCCTTCTGAGTAGTTTTTATTTTTCAGTTCATCTCAGTTAAGATGGAAAGGTTAAAAAATAAAAAAGGCAGTATGCTACAGATTATATAGGTCCAACATAATCTCCAAGAATATAGAATGGTATACTCAGTACAGAATTCTTGTGGAGGATGTTACAATACATATTCATTAACAAAAACATTTATTTATTTATTTATTTATTTATTTATATTAAACACTATATCTAGTCTGAAATCTAGACTGAAAATGATATAAGAAAATGCCCAGCATGGGCAGGAAGCTTCACCTACTGTTAGAGTGCTTGCCTAGCAAGGACAAAGACCCATGTTCGATTCCACAGTCCACACACATAGAAAAACCTGGAAATGGTGCTATGGCCCAAGTGATAGAGCTCTAGCCTTGAGAAAGCCCAAGGATAGTGCCAGGGTCCTGAGGTCAAAGTCCAGACAGACTGGAACAAAAAGGGAAGATGGCAAAGGTTCAGGGTAAGCCTAACTGAGCTCTTGCCATGATACCAGTTTTGGCATTCTAGTGGTAAGTTTATAGCTAGAGAGTGACACCAAGTAATCTGTAGTAGCACAGAGATCTCGGTCAGAGAAGAAAAAGTCAGACAGCCAGCTTAAAAAATAATCTTTTTTTTTGCCAGTCCTGGGCTTGAATTCAGGGCCTGAGCACTGTCCTTAGGCTTTCTCAAGGCTAGGGCTCTACCACTTGAGCCCCAGCACCACTTCCAGCTTTTTCTATGTACGTGGTACCGAGGAATTGAACCTGGGTCTTCATGCGCACTAGAAAAGCACTCTACTACAAGGCAAAATCCCAGCCCCAAGAAGAGAGTTTTGAGCTGACACCAGCAGTGACAGCAGCAGTAGAGATGGCGGCTTCCCCAGAGCAGCTGCTCCAAGACAAAGGCACCAGAGCCTGAGCACTATGAGTGGAAATCTTCACCCTGCTGGCTACAAACAGACTCAGATCACAGAAGGAGCCAAAAACCAAGGGGAAGCGAGAGTACCTCACTAAAGACATTCTCACTACTTCTCACAGAACAGCATTGGAAAGGTAGCCCCTCCCCCACCTGCCAAGAGCAGCACCATCTTGGCTACTGGCAAAGACCCTACTGTGGGGAGCCGGAGCAGCCAAGACGGCGCCTGTCCCCTGCCTCGCTCATTGTATACAAATTTCTTAGTTCCCCTTAGTCGGTGTGTGAGTGCAGAGCCTTTGCTCGCTCCGCTGAGTCTGCGCGTATGACGTCAGAGGCCTGACCAATCCCGAGTTTTAAAATGACCTTAGCAGCACAGCAGCCAATGGAAAAAGTCCCGCGTTCCTTGATTGTTTATAAGCAGCTGCACTTCCCTGCCCCGCGCCCCTCTGCTTCAGCTCTCCCTTTAACCAAGTGGCTCTTCATTAAAAGCGTGATCGAGAAGGATCCTCGGGTGGTGTCCTTTCTTCCCTGCTGGTCAGGGGTGCCGGGCGCCGCACCCTACCAGATCAACTTAGCAGATAACGGGAGCCTGAGAAGTGGTGTCGGCAGTGCCATTGCTCAAAAGAGCAAAGGGATCTGACCAGTGTCTGCTTAGTTGAGTGAATGGTTCCCTGCTCTGGAGGGAGCAAATCCTCCCTTGGCGGGGCAGTTTAGCTCTCCCGGTAAACAAAACCAGAGGCAGCCCCACAAGTAGGCTATTCTCACCTGAACTGGCTAAAACAATAATTGCTCCAGCCTGGATAACAGTGAGTTCTGAAACTTGCCATTGACTCCAAAGAGAATACAAGTCCATTCATATTCAAGCTACCGAAAACAGTCAACTTTCTCCTGCAGGACACATAAAGCTCATCACCATGTCAGTAAATTAGCCTGGATGGGCAGTCACAAAGACCCCAAGTGTGTGTCATGCCCTAAAGACAAATAACTACCAAGAATACTGTATCCAGCTAAGTTCTCATTCATAGCTGAGGGAAAAATAAAAACCTACGACAGCAAGGAAAAATTGATACAGTATGTATCAATCAAACCAGTATTACAGAATGTGTAATGTTCTACACATAAATCAGCACAAACATGAAATTGAGAGAGAAATGGCACCTAAAATGTGTATCAGGTAACTACAACCAGAATTCACAAGTCACAGTCCCTAATAAAATAGAAAAAAATGGCAGGAACTAGTAAATACTTTCAATTCTAACGCTCAAAATCAATGGACTTAATTCTCCAATTAAGTGGCATAGAGTGTCTAGTTGTATCAAAGAAAAAGATCTATCTTTCTACTGTCTTCAAGAGACACATCTTGCACCTAAAAAAACAAATATATTCTGAGAGTGACAGGCTAGAATAAAATCTGTCAAGCTAATGGTCCCATAAACAAGTTGGAGTTTCCATCCTCATATCATATAAAATAGATTTCAAACTAAAATTAGTGAGAAGAATCAAAGAAGGTTATTACATACTACTAAAGGGATATCTACTTCAGGATGATATAACCATCCTAAATATCTACACACCTAATGCCAGAGCACCCAACTTCATCAAACAAACTTTACTTACAGTAAAACCACACATAAATCCAAAAACAGTGGTTGTTGGTGACTTTAAACACACCACTGTCAACTTTGGATAGATCAAGTAGGCAATAACTCAACAGAGAAAGCTCAGAATTGAACAATTGCATGGACCAACCAGACCTAATAGACATCTGCAGATTATTCCACCCAGCCGCACCAGAATATACAATATTTTTTTTCAGCAGCACATGGAACAATGTCTAAAATAGGCCACATTTTAGGACATAAAAAAACTGTGCAAATTCAGAAACACTGAAATTATTCCCTGCATTCTCTCAGACCATAGTGGCATAAAATTGGGACTGAACACCAATCTCCACCAAGGAAAACTCTGTAAATCATGGAGATTGAACAACACATTGTTGAATCACCAGTGTGTCATTGAGGAGATCAGAAGAGAAATTCAACAGTTTATGGAATTTAACAAAAAGGAGCACAGAAAATAACAACTCCTTTGGGACACAACAAAATCAGTACACAGGGGAAAATTTATTTATAGCTCTGAGTGCCTACACTAACAAATTGGAAAAATCACAAATCAATAATTTATTGGTGCACTTTAAGCTCAATCCAAAATCCATTAGAAGGAAACAACTTATTAAAATTAAAGCAGAATTAAATGAATCAGAGTAAAAAAAAACACATAGAAAGAATCAACAAAACAAGGAGTTGGTTCTTTGAAAAAACTTAATGAAATTGATAGACCGTTAGCAAATCTTACCACAAAAAGAAAAGCAGCTATAGAGCACTAGGCTATAATCTTGTGTGGATTTACAATAGAGCAAAACCTAGACCTATAAGGCCATATAGTATGATGCTAAATGAAAGGACCACCAGGATATAGAAACAAAAGCCATATAATGAGTGATTCTTTTCCTTAAGTTACTATGTTGTCTCTCATCTCTTTTGCTGTCCTTTGGTTATCTCATATGGTTACAGTATTTTACCTTGTTATCTGATATATTGTATATATGAGTATTTGGTTATTTGAAATTGAATAGGGAAGGGGGATAAACAAGATGAGGGGTGGGGGTGGGGGAAGGGAAATGGGGACTAAGACATGAGAAAATGTATCAATGTCTGTGAAGTAATGCACCTTCTATCTGGTGAAAAAGAAGGGAGCACGCTCAAATAAGCAAAATCATGGAAGAGAATGGAAATATCATGATAGAAATTACCAAGATCCAGAGCTTCATAAGGGAATACATTTCAAACACTTATGTCAACAAATTTGAGAATCTAGAAGACATGAATGAATTTCTAGCTAATACTGACATACCCAAATGGAACTAAGAAGACTTAAACCAACTAAATATACCTATTTCAAGTAATGAAATAGAGATGGCAGTAAGAAACCTCCCATACAAGAAAAGCCCAGGACCTGATGGATTCACAGCTAATTCTATAAGGGCATCAAAGCAGAGGTCACAATAATAAGCCACAAACTCTTCAATGAAATTCAAAAGGAAGGTTCTTTGCCAAACTCATTCTATAAAGCCAGCATAACCCACATCCCAAAACCAGACAGAGATTCATCAAAGAAAGAGGACTATAGACCCATTTCTTTGATGAATATTGATACAAAACTTCTCAACAAAATACTGGCCAATTGTCTTCAACAATTTATCAAAAAATTACACATTGTGAGTAAACACGATTCATCGCAGGGATGAAAAGTTGGTTTAATATATCCATGTCAATTAACATAATCCAACACATCAACAAGAGCAAGGACAAAAATCATATGATTGTCTCAATAGATGCAGAAAAAAACATTTGACAAGATCCAACACACCTTTTTGCTAAAAGGTCTGGAGAAACTAGGAATCCATGGAACATTCCTCAGTATAAAAAAGGCTGTGTATACCAAACCTACAGATAGCATTATACTTAATGGCAAAAAGCTGCAGCCATTTCCTGTAAAGTCAAGAACTAGAAAAGAATGCCAACTCTCTCCATTCCTCTTTAATATTAGAATTCCTAGCCTGAGAAATAAGGCAAGAAGCATACATAAAGGGGATCCAAATTGAGAAAGAGGAAGTGAAACTTTCTGTCTTTACAGATGACATGATTCTGTATTTAAAGAACCCTATAGATTCCACTCCCAAGTTGCTTGAGCTGATTTAAAACTTTGGCAAAGTAGCAAGGTATAAAATTAACCCTGAAAAATCAATGACTTTCTTGTTGCAACAGTAAGAAGAGCGAAGCAGAAATCAGGCTCCTTTTCCAGCAGCCTCAAAGAAAATAAAATACTTAGGAATTAACTAAGGATGTAAAGGAACTTTATGATGAAAACTTTAAAAACCTGAAAAAGGAAATTAAAGCAGTACTGAGGAAGTGGGAAAGCCTCCCATGATCCTGGATTGGAAGAATTAATATTGCAAAAATGACAATCTTGCCAAAGGCTATCTATAAATTCAGTGCAATACCCATCAATATCCCAATGTCATTCTTTAAGGAAATAGAGGAGACAATCCAAAAATTCAAGTGGAATAATGAAAGAACCCTATAGCAAAAACAATCCTTAGCAGAAAGAACAGCACCTGAGGAATATCAGTACAAAACTTCAAACTATTACAGAGCTATAGTGACCAAAACAGCTTGGTACTGGGACAAGAACAGTCCAAAGGATCAATGAAATAGAAACAAAGAAACAGAAATCAACCTACATACCTAGGGCCATTTAATCTTTGATAAGGGAGCCAAAAAATAGGATGGAAGAAAGACAGCCTCTTCAACAAATGCTGACAGAATTGGTAAAGCACTTGTAGAAAACTAAAGTTCATTCCTTATATGTTACCCCCACCTAATTAATTTCAAATGGATCAAAGATCTTGTGGTAAAAGCACACACCATGAAAACTTTACAAGGAATAGGGATACACTAGGCACAGGTTGAAACTTTCTTAATAAAGACCCAGAACTACAACAAATAAAAGAAAGAGGACAAATGGGACTGCATGAAACTGTAGAGCTTCTGTATGGCAAAGAGATTGTTAGCAAGTGAAAAAGAAAGCCCACAGAGTGGGAGAAGATCTTCACTAGCCATACAATAGACAAGGCCTCATATCTATAATATACATACAGCTCAAAAAATTGAATTTCTCAAAAACATTTCCTCAGAGAAACAACCATTCCATTAAAAGGTGGACTAAAGATTTATAAGAGAGACTTCTCTGAAGAGGAAATGAAAATGGCCTACAGACACAGGAAGAATGTAGATCAAAACAACTTTGAGATTCCACCTCACTCCAGTTACAATGTCCGTTTTCAAGATATTTTATAACAATAGATGCTGGTGGGGATGTGGCCAGGAGGGATTTCTCTTACACTCTTGATGGGAGTGTAAACTCATTCAACCCCTCTGGAAAGCATTACGATGGTTCCTCAATAGACTAAACATAAAGCACCCCTATGACCCAGCAATCCCACTCCTGGGCATTTACCCAAATGTCCAGAAACAAGGGCATACTAAACTTACTAGAACAATGATGTTCATTGCAGCATTATTTACCATAGTGAAGACATGGAACCAACCCAGATGACTCTCAGTTCATGAATGTATCAAGAAAATGTTGTACTTATACACAATGGAATTCTATGCTGCCATCAGAAAGAATGATATTACCCCATTCATGAGGAAATGAAGTCTTGAAAAAAATCATGTTAAGTGAAATAAGCCAGACCCAAAAGAACATAGGATTAATGGTTTCCCTAATTTGTAATAATTACACATTTAGGACTCTCCTAGCAGAGGATCACAATAGCTCAAAAAGTATGCACATAAAGTCATGTAAGATGTGACTAAATGAAATGAACTCTAGTATATGGAAATAAGAGATTTATCTTTGTGATGGATGTTCTTAATATACTATGTTATTTCTTATCCATTTTTCCCCTAATTGGTAATCTCATGTGGTTACTGTATCTGACTTTGTTACCTGGTATATTGTATATAAGTTTATTTATTTATTTGAAATAGGGAGGGTAAATGGGGGAAAAAGATGATTGGGGGCAGAGGGGTAGGGAAATGGAACAAAATATTAGAAGGGGTATCAATGTGCAAGAAGTAATGCACCCACTCCCTGAAGAATGTAACTGTAACCCCTCTACCCCGAAAATAAAATAATGTAAAATACAGAAGAAAGAAAGCAAATACCCAGCATTTATATGAAACACTATTTTAGAATTTTGATTGTCTATAAAATTACCTGAAGCCAGACAGCCTAAGAGCCTGTTCTTGAGTTGTTTGTAATGATCATTCTAATATCCACAATGAATTGATATGAGATTTTTAAGATCCTTTATAATTACTATATTTTATAATAAAGTACATAAATGAAACACTTATGTATAGCAAGTTATATTGTGCTTGATACATCAGAAGTATATAAACATATGTATATTTATAATAAAACATACATTCAATATAATAATTTATAATAAGAAATGTAAGTGTATACAAAATGATGTGTATGGGTATACATACACATCATTTGCTGTAGAGATGAAATATATACTGTATCTTTAAAAAATTAAATACCTTAATTCTTTATTTCTCGTTGTACACATGCAAACACACAAAACTTATTGATTTGTTTGCCCTAGAACCAAAGGAAGTGGTGGTACTATTCCCTCATCATAAATCTGATGGTAATGCTCATTTAATTCCCTTTTGGAAAATTTTTTTGCATATGACATGATTTCCCTATCTATTCTCAGTAACAGTTCAAATTACTCAAACCAAAAACAAATTTTTTAAGGCAACAAAGGCAACCTCCGGCACAACATGCTTTCTGTGTCACTCATCAACACAAATCTGTCACTTGTCCAGAGATTTCCAGTCTCTCAAAGGCAGATGTTTCCTGTCAGCTCTCCTGTCTGTGTACCTGTTTATACCCAGCTTTATGACACTGTGAATGTCCTGTTTATTTAGTACAGCAAAGATTCTCTAACACCAGTTTTCCGAAATCTTCTTGTAACAAATAACAGATTAATGCTTATTATGTATGCAGATAAAAACATTTCTCTGTGTGAGTCAAAGTAAGCTATAACTTGCTTTATCTGTTTGCCATTTAAAAATATAATCACATGACTATGTTACTCATTATACATATAAAAACCAGTTAAAATCCCATTCAAAGTCTAAAGACAGTAACCATACTTGTTTTGATTCCATTCCTAATTATGTTAAATGTTAAATTATGTTAAATGCCATTATTCTATTTTGTTTTATATCTCATTCCCAATAAGTTTCCTATCAGACTTATATATACTGAGCTGGTATACACTAATCTGTGCAATTTTGAGCATTTAAAAGTCACAAAATCTGAGTGCTGCTGCCTATTGCCGGTATCCCTGGCTATTCAGAAGTCTGAAATTGAGGATCACACTGAGCATTTAGGCTAGGCAGAAAAGTCTATGAGACTCTTAACTACCAAAAAAAACCTGCAAGTGGAACTGTGGCTCAAGTGCTAGAGTGATAGCTAAAAAGCAAAAAGGCTCAGGGATAGCACCCAGGAACTAAGTACAATCACCATAATCAGTGAGCCCGCATGCACGCATGGGCGTACACACACACACACACACACACACACACACACACACACACACACACACACCACAAATAAATTCCAAAACACTATGTCTTTTGTAAGGATACTCTTTCCTAATGTTTTGAAGTTTTGATGTTTGAATGCACTGAGCTGTATACATCATTCTTCTTCATGTCTTCACAATGACTAACACTAGAGAATCTTCAACAAATATCAACGAAAAGTAGAATACTAAGCTCTCTGAAGTCATTTTCTAGATAATAAGTTCTGGTGTCAGAGATGGTAAATGTCATGTGGGTAAACTGCAGGACAGGTAATTTCACAAAGGCTCTAAGTCTCTCAGGAAAATGACATAAGTATTGAAACCTTTCATGAAATCAACTAAAATGTTGTGGAGGTAAAGGCTAGCCAAATCATTTAGTTCAGATACTAGAATCCAATTGATGATTAATAATAGAACTAACATAATTATGATATTAGCTTATTTATACTTTTATTAGGCAGAGCGCTTTTGTTTCTAAATTCAAATAAGGTATATCTCTTAATTAGTAGAATAAACATACTATTTTGTCATGTTATCTGTGAAGCATTTTTAAAAGTACACCTTTGTTTTGTGATAATAGAATAATTCATGTAGTCTTATAACATATACTTAAAACTTTGAAATGGAAAACTCTTACCTTCTGAATAGCTATCTTATTTTATTTTCTTGCAAATGTGCTTTATTTATAGAAGATGGAAGAAAACTCATACATAATTAAATATTGTAAAACTTCCTGGCAAGTATAAGAGCTACTTTATCAGATGGTCAACGGAGTTGTATCGTATGACTACTCTAAACACCAAGGCATGACAAAAATAGCAAGACTTCCATAATCAAGAATATGCTGAATTTTTGGTAGAAAGCCAACAGTAACTGTTAAATGTATTTTTTTCCTTTTTTTCAAAAGAGGACCATATGCTCTAAGTTTGATCTTTACAGTAACCTAGAACTGCTGAAAACAAATTTTGAGCCTATAAAATTCAATTACATATTGTGATTCAAATATTACTTCAAGTTATCTGGGCCTATTCATCTCAAAATGTTAATAAAAGTCAGTAGTATTATCTCTTTCTCTCTCTCTCACTCTGTGTGTGTGTGTGTGTGTGTGTGTGTGTGTGTGTGTGTGTGTGTGTGTGTGACAAGACAGACAAAACACATAAAACCAATGACTGAAGACATTGAACATCTGGTCAGGATGTTCTAAGATACTGGGAATTGGAAAATGAGGAAAGCAAGTTATGTTAGATGCTTTAGATGGCCTTGGGAGTCCAGACTGCAGAGCAGTGGAGATCTCTGTGGACTCTGCTCATGACGTGGCTCCGATTCATTGGACATATAATACAGAGGAAAGGGTAGTACAGAGATACAAACTCTGGAGCACTTCTGAGTCTCTCTTCAGTACAAAGAATAATATTCATCAATGCTGAAGATTAGTGGGTAAGCCTAGTTCTTTTTACAGACTCAAATCCTCTTACAGAATCAAATTTCAAATAACTTAACATGACAAAGGATCCGTGTATAAGTATTGTAACTATGTTCTATGACACAAATGCAGAATTTTTATAGCAACACAACACCCTATTCTCAAAAATGTACAATAGGGGTCGGGAGTTTGGCCTAGTGGTAGAGTGCTTGCCTAGCATGCACGAATACCGGGGTTCGATTCCTCGGTACCACATACATAGAAAAAAGCCAGAAGTGGTGCTGAGGCTCAAGTAGTAGAGCTCTAGCCTTGAGAAAGTCCAAGGACAGTGCTCAGGCCCTGAGCCCAAGCCCAAGACTGGCAAAAAAAAAATGTACACTAGACAGTTCTAGTATTCAATTGAACGTTTTTTAAATATGAAGATACAAATGCATAACATAATAAAGATAAAAATAATCAAATTAATAACTGAAACAGATGAGAAAATCAGTATAAAAGAACATTAAAGTGTTTTCATAACTGCATTGTGCATATTAAAACCATAAATGGAAGATGTACAAAATGTAGATACAATCTTTACACATGAAACTCATAGTGGCTGAGATAAAATATACTAGGTAGGATTTACAAATGACTTAGAACATATAGTAGAAACATGGGTAAGCTTATAAACAAGGCAATAAAAATTATTTTTAAAAAATCAGTAATTTGGGGGCTGGGAGTTTAGCCTAGTGATAGAGTGCTTGCCTAGCATGCATGAAGACCTGGGTTCGATTCCTTGGTACCACATATATAGAAAAAAGCCAGGAGTGGTGCTGAGGCTCAAGCGGTAGAGCTCTAGCCTTGAGAAAGCCCAAGGACAGTGCCCAGACCCTGAGTTCAAGGCCTCGGGCTGGCAAAAAATCAGTAATTTTATTTTTAAATTTATTTGAAACTACAAAGGATCTGGAACAGCAAACATGACTCTAAGAGAAAGTGAATGTTGGAGAGCTAAAGACGTTTGACTTTCAGACATACTATAAAGCCACAATAGACAAGAGACTGTGGCATTAGTAAATAATAAAAAAAAATTATCAACTAGATGGGACAGTGGTGTTTATAGAAAGAAAAAACTTATGGACAATGGGCAAAAACTCCAGAGTCGGTTCCCAGGCCCTGAGTTCAAGTCCCAGAACTGGCTGGCAGACACATGAAGGCACACGCATGCACACACACACACACACACACACACACACACACACACTCACATGCACACGCACAATCGACAACTGGGATCTTATTTCAGATGGCATTTGTAACATCTTAATAAAAACTGTAGCAAGTAACTTTCAGAGTACAGAGTACTTAAGTTTATGTATACATGCTAAGTTTTCTGGTTTATATTTAGGTTCAATTTACTTCACAATAAAATTTCAAATGTGCAACTAGAGGAGACACAATAGTTTTAAATATAATATATATATATATATTTCTTTTTTTTTTTGCCAGTCCTGGCGGTTTAACTCAGGGTCTTCCACTTGAGCCACAGCTCCACGTCTGGCTTTTTCTGTGTATGTGGTACTGGGAATTGAACCCAGGGCTTCGTGCATGCTAGGTGAGCATGCTCCCAGCCTCATGCTAATTTTCTTTAATAAATTCAGCTAATATATTTTACAAATTCAACCAAAAATTAATTTCTATTAGACAATCACATTGTAAACATTATTACTAATGTATTTTCTATGAACTAAATAATTTCATTATAGTAAAATTTATTTTTGTTTACAATCTCTTTATAGTACAGCATGGTATGATGCAGCATAATACAGTAAACTACATACAGAACAGTGAAATTGCTTTGACTGATTTCAGAAACAACTTTTAGTTTGAATTAATTTCTATTTTCTAATGACAATGTCAACATACAAAGTAAAAATTCAATTGACTCAGCTTAATGAGAATGTTACGGCACATTATTCCTATTAGAGACTAAAATAACGACTAAGTTTTGCTTATTGTAACTTAGTACCTGTGCTTCCTCTTGCTGTTTTTTAAGCTGCTCAAGCATCTGCTGAAATTCTGCTTCTTTCTGTTCAGCTTCTTCCAAAGTAGCCTGGTTCTGTTCCTCATAGGCCATGGCTACCACAGCCAGAATCAAATTCACCAAATAAAAAGAGCCCAAGAATATCACCAGGACAAAAAATATCATGTATGTTTTTCCAGCAGCACGTAATGTCTGGAGAAGAAAGGGGATAATTATATTGGCATTTTCAGATAATGTCCCCCAGTTGAAAATTTCAAGATAAGAGTGCCCTTTGCTAATAACTTACTTTGACCAACTTTGATTTATTTGTTTTTGTAGTAAGATAAAATGAACATGTGTGTGAACACATACACACATTACTCAAATTATCAGAAGTTTGATGACACTCTCACTTTACATAAACACATTCTAAATGAGCATATACTAATCCCCATTAAATACCTTTATCAGACTTTACAGTACTGAACAGTATTTTAAGAAATAACAGTAGATCTTTACTATCTTTTTTCACATTTTTATTGTAATTAATAGAAGGGTTATCTTTAAATGGGATTCCATATCATCATAATTTTTACCCATATCATTTAGAAATGACATAATTCTTCCTTTGTCCCTTTTCTAGACTCAATTGTAGCTTGAACTTAAATGTTCAATTGCTTTTTAAAAATCTTTACATGTGCTTTCTTGATACTAAACAATTTTATTTATTTTTATTGGAAGATTTATTTATTTATTAGATTTTTAAATTTTTATGGTGAAGATAATGTGCAGTTCCATAAGCTAGGCAATGGTACATTTCCTTGTGAAAAATGTCATCCTCTCCCTCATTCTCTCCCAGTTTTTCCTCTTCTGACTCTCCTCCCCCACCCACCCAATTTGTATAGTTCATTTCTGCCATAGTGTCTAGTGGGTTTCATTGCTAAATTGGTTCACCATTTGTCACATATTTCTGTGCCTTTGCTTCCCCTCCCCAAATCAGATAAATTTATATGCAAGACAAAGTGAACAGAAATGACAACAGGGGAAAAAAAGCAAAAGAACCACAAACACTACAATCAGAAAAACTCCTGCATGCTGGGAACGTGGCCTAGAGGTAGAGTTCATGCCCAACCCTATCATGCACAAAGCCCAGGGTTCTATTCCTTTGTACTAGATACATAGAACAAGCCAGAAGCTGCAGTTCAAGTGGTAGAGCATTAGCCTTGAGAAAGCCCAAGGACAGTGCCAAGGCCCTAAATTCAAGCCCAGGACTGGCAAAAACAAAAACAAACCAAAACAAAAAAAAATTTGCTTCCATACGTTGGCATTCATTCCACTAACCATCATATTATATAATCATATGCACATAGCTATTGTGATCCCCTCCCAAGAATCTCCTCCTTTGTTCTCATGTGTGAATGTTTAAACTGCTGTTTAATTAATCATATCCAGGTGTAATTTTTTTTACTGTCCATCAGGTTTACTTGTAAATTTATGGGTGCATTCTAATGATTACAAATTAAAGAAACCAAGCAGTCTATTGTTTCTTTTGGTCTGCCTAGCTTCACTTAATATAAATTTTTCCAAGTCCTTCCATTTCCTCATGAATGGGGCAATGTCACTCTTTCTGATGGAAGCATTGAATTCCATTGTATATGTATACCAAATTTATTTGATCCATTTGTCTATTCAGGGGCATCTGGGTTGATTCTATATCTTGGCTATGGTAAACTAGCTGCAATGAATATGATTATGCTGGTGACTTTAGCCATACTTTGTGGTTGGTTGGATAGATGCCCAAGAGTAGGATGGCTGGGCCATAGGGAAGCTCTATGTTTAGTCTTTGAGGGACCTCCACACTGCTCTTCAGCATGATTGAACAAATTTACATTTCCATCAACAGTGTATTAGTGTTCCTTTTGGCCATATCCCCGCCAGCCCCTTTATTATTAGTTTTCTTGATAATGGCCATTCTAACTGGGATGAGGTGGAATCTTAATGTTGTTTTGATTTGCATTTCTTTTATGACCAGAGCTGTTGAACATCTCTTCATGTGTCTATTGGTCATTTTTATTTCTTCTTCAGAGAAATCCCTCTTTAAGTCTGTAGCCCATTTACTAATTGGGTTTACACGTCCTATTCTATCTCTACAACAAGATTATAAATTTCCCAAAGCCAAAAAAATCCTTCATATTCTCAGTATCCCCTTACAAAATGCCATTCATGTAAAGAACTCTCTAAATGGATGCACACACATGTATGTGCATACACCACACATGCATATATACTAATTAAATGACCATTTAGGATTCTAGGTATGCTTTCTTTAAACCATACCTTCTTCTTCATTCCAGAATGTAAGAAACATGTACCCAAACTTATCATTTTATATATGTTCATAAAAATGAGTCCTAAGCATTCTAATTTGGGCCATACCAACTGGTAAAGATTCTCCCAATAGTCTTGAGTCATGAGACGAAACAAAGACAAGAAGGCCCAGCTAAATGTGTCAAAGCTTGTGTAGCCATAGTTGGGGTTTCGACCAGCCTTGACACAGATGTATCCTTCTGGACATTGCCTGTGAAAGACAAAAATAATACTGGGGTCAATATAGAAATTGTAGCAATTTCAATTAACTTGACTTACAGCAATTGCCAAAACTGAATTGCAATTGCTATCTGTGTTGAACTTTCTTTGACCTTCATTTCTACACTTCAGGTCATAGGGGAAATTCATCACATGAAATGTATTAGAAAAAGAATCAGTTGAAAACCTAGGTGAAAGGAAGTCAGATTTATTGCCACTTAGAATAGCAGAGAGGTAGAATCCACACCCTTCCATCATTATTCTATTCTTTTAAAAATGGTAGGAACTAATAAATATTCTATTCTTTATAAAGTGGTAAGAACCAATAATTAAAAACTAAAAGCTAGAAGACAAAGGGTGGTAAACAACTTAGTGGTTATTTTATTGAACAGATTTATAGTCCTATCTAAGTAAAATTTATATTTTAGGATAATTTTAAATTTATGAAAAAAGTAGAAAATGGTATAGACTTCCTTCATATAGATGGCCAAATTTTAACACTGACACATTCAGATGTACTACACTTTATTTGTATTTCCTCAGTTTTCCCCTAATGTCCTTCTTTTACAAGAAGATTCAGCTGGGCATGGTGGCTCACACCTGTAATCCTAGCTACTCAGGAGGCTGAGATCTGAGGATCAAGGTTCAGAGCCAGCCAGGGCACCAAAGGACCCGAGACTCTTATCTCTAAAACATGTGAAGTGTGGCTTTGCTCAAGAGTAGGGTGGTAGCCTTGAGCTGAAGAGCTCAGGGACAGCGCCCAGGCCCACAGTTCAAGTCCATGAGCTGCCACCCCAACACACACACACACACACACACACACACAAAGATTTACATCAGACTTGGTCTTGTCTCCTTAGCTAGTACTTTATAGGGTCAGTTTTCAAGCTTTCCTTGTTATTGAAGGCAATGATGGTTTTGAGTACTAGTTGAACATCTTGTAAAATGCCCTCAGGTTAAGATTTATCTTGTGTTTATCTTAATATTATTTTGAGGTTACAGATTTGGGGTTGGAACTGTAGAAGTAAGGTGACATTATCAGCACATAATTGTCAAGGGAACATACTCAGTGACTTGTTAGTAATTTTCTTCATCTGACTTAAGTAGCTCTTAAAGTAGCTCTTGTTGTTTCTCCTTTGTAAGTTTGCACTTTTCTTCTTTTCCATGCTGCAGTATTTTGAAAATAGTCAGAATATGACATCTACACTTAAGGAATATGTAATTATGATCACCTTAATTATATAGTATTACAAAAATTGTCTAGAATTCTGCATGGGATTCTACCATCCACTCACCATTTATTCATTGATCAATAGTAGTACCCATGCACAGATGTTTCATTGTAATCCATATTACTATTACTATTGTGAAACAACTTTATCTACTAAAGAATTATTCCTTTTGTCTTTAGTCTCACAAACTTTACTAAGTTCCAATGTGAACTTTAACACTTTATTAATATTATTCTTTTTTCTGCCAGTAGTAAGGCTTGAATTCTAGGCCACGTGCTCTCATTCCACTATTCCACTCATGGTTGGTGCTTTATCATTTAATCTATGCCTCCAGTCCCATCTTTTGCTGGTTAATTGACAATAGAATTCTCAGACTTTTTAATCCCTGGATTGACTTCAAACTGCCATCCTCAGATCTCAGCATCCTGAGTAGCTAGCACTACAGGGATGTACTAGAGTTTATTGGCATTTAGCACATTATTAATCTACTTCCTTTAGTGATGTATTTTCATACATCTTTAATATGTTTAAATGTTTTGTCACATTAATTTCCTCACAGACTTTACAGTTAAATGCATTAATTTCCCTTCTTTGTTCCATACATTTTTGACAAATATGTAATGTTCATAATCATACTTACACATTTATATAGAGTAGTTTCTTTTGCTCATGTTTCACTTAGATAACACTATGCCATTCTAACACGCTAAGAATTTTACTCATTCCTACCATTTTGTCTTTATCAGAATGTCATTCAACTGAAACTGTGCAGTAGGTAGCTTTCTTAGATTGGCTTTTATTTTCACAGGGAAATGTGCATTTCAGATTCAACAAAATCTTTGGTGGCATACCACTAACTAGTATTTAATTTTATGTGCATACTACAGTCTATTTGTTCATTTACATTTTGAGAGACATTTTTGTTTGCTTCTAGTTTGGAGTGATTGTGAATAGTTATAAACATTTACAAACAAACTTTTGTTTGGCTAAAAATTTTAGTGAACTCCGAGCCTGGGCATTGTCCCTGAGCTCTTCAGCTCAAGGTTACTGCCCTTCCCTTTGAACCACAGTGCCATTTCCTGTTTTTTTTTCTAGTGGTTAAATTAAAGATAAGATTCTCACAGACTTTTAGTGCCTGGGGTGGCTTTGAACCATGACCCTCAGATCTCAACCTCCTGAGTAACTAGGATTACAGGCATGAGCCATCGTGTCAGATATGAAGACTATTTTGAAGACCATTTTTAAAAGAATTTGCCAATCTTTTTCAAATTTTCATTTTCTTTTGCATAAGAGTCCTTGCAATGACAACCCAATAAGTCAGACAAGGTACTTCCTAGGAAGGTAGAATCATATTATTTATATAGAAGCTAATCTCCTAGATTATTTCTACATATATTTTTTTCTATCTACATTTTTGCAAAAAAAAATCACCTCTTTTTAAAGAAAAGATGTAACTCTTACCCTGCATCTGAGCCATTTCCACAGAGTAAAGGGTCTTTCTGTCCTTCCAGCACATAAAAGTGACCTGTTCATATAAAGAATAAGTGATTTCATTTCCAAATTAATCCTGTTCACACTAAGAACACATCAGTTTAATTACATAAATTATTTCCCAATCATACATTAATGGTGTATAGCTACAAAGGTGGCATCATGCTCACAGTCTCAGCTATCTATAGTTGCACACTCATTCAGCAACAAGGTTAACATAATAGGAATAATTCTTACTGTCATCTGCAATATAATCCTTCCAATTAAATGTGTTCATTGTTACATTAACAAATGTTCCATTTGACTCCATAGTGCCATTAAAGTAGGAAGTGGTGTTGGTTTCAAAAGCAGACTCGCTAGGGGGCCACTGCAAACATTTATTCCTCAGGTTGCCCATGAACAGCTGCAGCCCAATGAGAGCGAACACACTGAGACAGAACACAGTGAGGATCATGACATCTGAGAGCTTCTTCACCGACTGGATCAGGGCCCCCACAATGGTCTTTAGACCTGAGGAGAGAGAGCCTCCTGTCAACCAAGTAGAGCACCATAAACCACATCTTCATATCCCCCCTACACACACACATTCACATACATTCTCCAAGCAAACACATGGGTGGCTGCATAGACATCAAAGCTTTATGGATAGCCTTATGATTTAGGAAATAGATCGAGAATTGGCTTTCTAGGAACACAGTGCTTTCTGAAGATTCAAATTAAATGTTTACATATCTAGGCATAAAGTTTTATTTGTGTAGTTTTATTTGCTGCCAGAAATGTGTACAAGACAAAGTTGAAGTTAATTTTCGGATTATGTTTCACAAGCATGTTTTCCCCCAACCCATTCTTTCAACTGGCCTCCATGAGAAATGACTTAAAGAAGAAAAGAATTTTAAGCTAATACAAATTCCCTGTCATGTGCAAGCTTTTCCATAATCATCGTTGCTCCTTGAGACAAGATCTATTTTAGAAATAGATCTGGAGTGAATGGTGCAATACAAATCAGTTAGTAAAGGTATGGTAGCAAAGCTTTATCAGAATGCAAGAGTAAACTGTAAGTCATAAGCACACGTGCGAGACAGACTGTAAACCAGTATTTTTTAATAGATGTCTCATGCAATTTTCTGTTAAACTCAAAGGCTAACTTTGTAAATCAGTGAGCCATAGGAACCAAACACATTAAAACAATATTTGGCAATTCTTGGAAAGATAATGAGCACCAGTAAGCATCAGGGCTATTGCTGTATGTGTAATTTCAACCTCAAGATGATTTAAAGTCAGCCCTTGTGTTTAACCTAGCTCTCACCTGGAATGACTGAAATTGTTTTCAATGCCCGGAGAACTCTGAATGTTCTCAACGCTGAGACATTGCCCAGGTCCACAAACTCTGTCACATATCTGTAATGGGGAGTTTACACACAAACACAATAACACAAGAAAAGTTGGAGATACAAGGGCCTATGACCTCACACAGTTTCTTTCTTACCTGGAATTACAGAAATAGTTTTCAGAGCTCTCAAGACTCTGAAAGTTCGAAGAGCTGAAACATTGCCTAGGCTTACAAATTCTGTTACATACCTGTAGGATTAAATCAGAGTTACTGATAGTTTTGGCAAAGTTCATACTAAATAGTTAATAATCAGCTTGGCATGTACAGCCCCTTGTCATAAACAAATGGAATGCCTAGAGACCACAGAGCATCACATGATTATAGCTGTCTTTAAGAAAAATATGCTTTGCTTCTATGTAAATTTCACTAATATAAACATTTTTTGAAAAATTTATCAAAATACAGTTGCAGCTATTCAATTTTGGTCAACAAATAACTTCATTTTAATAAAGAGAAAGAATGTAAGTCAAAGTAATTCTATTGATTGCTCATTTATAAGATACATTTATCTTATAATATATATTGTAATATGATTCCTCAACATTGAATAGGCATGTACTTTATCAAACTTGCAGAAGAAATCTGTACACTTAAAATATGTCTCAATATGTTTGGTTTATGCTGAACCTACTATCACTTGTTCAAATATATCAAATTCTAAAAAAATTACTCACGCCATCACAATGACACTGAAATCCAGCCAGTTCCATGGATCACGAAGGAATGTAAAATCTTCTAAGCAAAACCCTCTCGCCAAGATTTTTATAAGTGATTCAAAGGTATAGATCCCAGTAAAGGTATACCTGGAACAGCATGAAAGACAAAATTACGCATTTCCTTTGAACTGATTAAATATGTGTTCTTTATTTTTTGTCTGTGCTGATGACTGAACTCAGGGCCTGGGTGCTGACCTTGAGCTTTTTCTGCTCAAGGGTCACACTATACCACTTGAGCCACAACTACACTTCCAGCGTTTCTGGTGATTCATTGGCAACAAATCTCAAAGCCTGGTTTGGACTTAAACTACCATCCTCAGGTCTCAGCCTCCTACGTAGCTAGGACACAGAAATGAGCCGCCAGCATCAGGCTCAAAATACAGATTTTAAAGTATGGCAAAGTCTGTGCTTCATGGCATTTCAGTTTACTCAAATTTTGTTCCAATTGCTAATTAGCAAATATTCTATTTAGCTAATCATATAAAACTGGACAAATGATTCCACTGAAGAGAAATATATTCTTCAGTAATTTATTCTTGCTAAATTATTTACATTTTAGCATAACCACTTCATGAATTTTATGAATACTCATTAAGGTTTATCCCTTGTGCAGCAATGGCTGACAGATTATAAACCACAAATGCAAACTTCCAATTTCTAGTGGCCAAATAAGAAAGTCAGAAGGAACCAGTGAATTTCACTTGCTATTACATTTTACTTAAATAAGAACATACAACTCTCCCTTGTTAAAATTAGCAAAATTTAAGTTTCAATTTTAAGTATCAGGGAACAAGTGGTTTCTTCACTGAACCATTCAACATTAGAGGAAACGGATCTTAGGTATATTATATATATAATACTTTCATTAACATTTTTAGTGATTAAGCTCATATTAAAACTATTTACATGTATTATGCAACACCAAAAATGAACTTTTTGTATGCTTGAGTCAGATACAGTGTTACAAAACTTTTCCTTCCACTTTCCCTCACTGTTTCTCTTTCACTCTGCCTCTTCCTTTATATGTGCATATACATAATCACAAGAAGCAATATTTCCATTCTTCAGTATTTTATGTGTGCATGTACTCACATTTATCATAATTCAGGGGTAAACAAAATTCTTAAAGCTAATCTGGCATCCTATTGCCATATATATTGGTCCAAATCATGTAAAATTGGTTTAAATTCAAGTTTATTTACAAAACCATATAACCCTTTTCCTTATAATTGGCAGTGTAAGTTATTTCTGTTTCTTCCAAAAATAGTTGAGAGTACTTGATTTTAGCAGTGTTCTTTAAAAGAACAATTTATGTTTACTTTTTAAAGTATTTCAAGCCACAAAAATTTGATATGATACAAATTTATTTTTTAAAAATTTTATATTTTCCAGCCAACCATTACTTTACACATACACAAGTTTGGATAGGTATTTTTTTTTTACAAATTTCTTACAGTTTTCTCATAAGAGACAAATGATATGAGGAAAATGAATATATGTAGAAATCAACATATCTACTTTTTCTAAGTGCAGTGCCCCCCCAAACTCAATGGTTTCATGAAGGATAATTGCTATTTTTACTTATGAATTAGCTACACATTATGATCAGAGATGCTTTAATATTCCAAGCCTCTGTGTACCTTTATTTAAGTTCAGATCTCTGTGTACTATATTTAATTGTTGTAATATTTTGTTAGTAGAGATACCTGACCCTTAACGAGCCTGAGAAACCCTTTATATGGATAATCATATTATCATATTAAGTATGGTGCCTTGCAAGACAATTTTACATTCCTAAAGTAAGAAAACTTTTGAAATACAATAGCCATGCAATGAAGAAATTACCATTTAGACAAAACTTGCATAGCACAGACATTTACTTTGCTAAATTAGCAAACTTGACTGGATCAGTAGGAAAGGTTGATCTTTCTTGGCCTCAACCCTTTTAGGCAGCTGATATGGTCAGGTTGCCTTTTCTGTCTGTAGTACAGACAGAAATTATAATGTCTGCCAAATACATATGCTTACACCCCTGCAATGTATTCTTTTTATTCTATGTCTTTGTACAGGGACTGATTCTGATATCAATGACTTTCTTTCCTTCCTTTCCTCTTTTTTCATCTTTCCCTCCCTCCCTCCCTCTCTCCTTCTCCCTTTAACGCCCCCCCCCTTCTCTCTCTCCTGGTATTGGGCTTTAGACTCTCATGGCGTTGTGCTTTCCAATTTCACGATCCTGCCCTTCTACGCTTTAGTGATATTTTTAAAAAATGGAATGTTGCACTAGTGACTGGGCAGACCACAACTGTCTTAACCTTTATTTTCTGAGGAAAGGAGTTACAGATATGTGTCTTTCTCAGCTTATTTATTGAAGTGGGTTCTCACTGATTTTTTTTGTCTTGGTTTGTCTTAAAACATGAATCTCCAGATCTCTAATTTATAAGTAACTGTGATTACAGATATAAGCCACCATCCTAGCTCATAACTTCTATTTTCATCTCAAAATGCAATTATTTTCTCTATTCATTGGACTATTTGTTTTTTATATAATAATTTTTGCTTTACTTCTGGCTTGTTGTTAAGTTGTTCTTGTGAACTGATAAGAAAACATATGCAAAGCCTCTGACTGAAAAATATAAGTCAAAACTTTTCTTAGGCTATAGTTGGGTGTTAGTGGCTCATGCCTGTAATCCAAGCCTCACAAGTGTCTGTGCTCCGAAGATGACAATTCAAAGCCAGCCTAGGCAGGAAAGTCCATGAAACTCTTATCTCCAATTAATCAAAGAATAACCTGAATGTGGTGCTGTGATTTAAGCATTGGAGTGCTAGCCTTTAGCAAAAAGGAGCGCAGGGACAGCGCCCAAGCCCAGGGTTCAAGCCTCAGGACTGGCATTAAAGGGAAAAACAAGTTAAGACTACTTTCAAAATGAATAAAATATCTCCGAGTTAATACTCTTCCCTTAACAAGAGATGGACATAGTAAAACTTCCTCTTTAGCAGTCTCCTAATGTTATATCAAGAACTTAACCTTATGCCTGTTTAAATGCTAAAATAACACCTTGAAAAACTACATGACATATTTTATCCAGTCACTGACTGTACTACACAGGAGTGGGGGATATCTGACCTGAGGTCCATGTAAGGTTGCCCATTTGGCTTTTGGGGGGACAGACACATATGCTTCTCATCAGCTCCCTGGGCCATCTGCCTGTAATGATAATTTTCTATGGCCCTCAAATGATGTTTTAAATATCCACACAGAACTGGGCAGAAAAAAATGGTATATTACCTAAATACCTCCTGTTTACTTCAGCATATTTTTATAGAAATTACGTTGTATGTGAATGACAAGGCAATGATAATATTCACATATTTTCTTAGCCCTGGACTTGAACTCAGAGCCTGAGCACTGTCTTTGGGCATTCTCAAGGTTAGCCCTCTACCACTTGAACCACAGCTGTGGACACTGTCTCCACGGAAAGAAACTGGACATAATGACACATCTATGATGCTACTGATGATGGGAAACCTAAAAGGAGAAGGATAGCAGCTTGGCTCCACACCAGACATAAAATGTGACCCAATTCTAAAACTACCAATGAGGAATGTAGCAAGAGGGATAGCTAGGCAGCATTATGTCAGCTTTATAAGCCCATGGTCTTCAGTTCAAACTCCAGTGTTGCCAAAGGAAAAAGAATGGAGGAATATATAGAAAATAAGTAAACATGTTTCCCATTAAAGCAAGTAGGAGGTGGCTTAATGTCCTCAGAAATGTCTGCAGCTAGACATTTTTCTTTGAGTTAAAATTCTGAAACAAATATTTTATTCTGATAATAACAAACAAATGGAGATGGGTATTCATCTCATAGGAGAAAGGATTAGAAGCAAATATTGGAAGACGAGCTAGACAAGCATCTTTCTTAGGAATCATTATTGTTTTTTTATTAGTGTTCTGGTTGGAACATTTACAAGTTTTGAGAAATCTGCTGTTACTAATGTTTTCCTCTTTGTCCCTGTTATGTCTTTATCCCAGATTTGTAGAAGATATTTTTATGTTTATTAAGAAAGATATCTTCATGTATCAGTACATATATTGTTTCTGAATAACTGACAAATCTTAAACATAACTTAGATATATAAAATGTCAATGTCACTGAACTTAAATACCTAAGTACAATGATATATTATAATCAAAATATCTAACAAAGTAATGTAGAACCAAACACCTATGCCATTTTAACCAGAATATAACAATAATAACAGTACTTAGAATAAAATAAATTACTTCATCACATTACTAAAGTGATAATTGCATTATATCTAAAATGTTTCACAGTGCTTATATTAATTTTCATGCTGCATGTTGGATTTAATTTACTGAAAGTATATGTTCAATTATATCCTTTCTTGAAAAGATATTACCATGAATTTGTTGAAAGAAATACTTACCATACAGTAGAAAAACTCACCCAAAGAACTTCCCTTATCTTCTTTCATATTATGGAAATAACTTTTTCCTTAGTAGTATTTAGAGTGACTTCAAAAAGTGGAAATCATAAGACAGACCATAAGCACAGGAGATTGTTATAGAACTTGAGTGTGCATTTCTCATTCCAAGAAGTTATTCCTACTTACTCTACATTCTTTGTCCACTCTGGAGGGTTACTCAAGGTCATAAATACACAGTTGGTCAAAATAGTACACATGATAAGCATGCTGAATAAAGTAGATTATAGTTAAGGAAGCATTCTAGTTTGTTCTCATGGCCATTTATAAAGAATCCATTTAAAATTCATCAACACAAGTTGATTTTGAAACTAATCTTAGTGAGTTACGTTTAAACAATAGTAAAAAAAATCATAAGAAAATTCAAAACCCACTGTATGCTCTAGTCAACTTTTTTGGAAAAAGTTATGTCAAATTTTCATAATGTTGAATTTGGTAGAACATTGTCTCTACTTGCTGCAAATGAAAATGACTGTGCATTCCAATCATTTGTGTGAAATTATAGAGCAAGGGGTTTATGTTTATAGAGGAAGAGAGGGAGAAAGGAAGAGAGACAGAAAGGGAGGGAGGGAGGGGTGTATTTGGCAATTCAGACAAAAATACTAAATGCATATACTAACTTTCTTCAACAATCATTATGTATGATTTAACTGTAGATTGTGTGAGGGAAATGTGATTGTGTTCCTCTGGCATGCTAACTTTAAAACATTTACTATATTATGGTTTCATATTTAGGCTGACATTATCCTCAAAAGCCTATGGATAAATGTGTTACACCTAGTTAAAAAACAGTAAGAACAACCCAATTAAACTAAAATATTTAGTAACTAATATTCATCTCAAAGTAATTTCATAAGCATTTAAATTTAAAATAGCATTTGCTTTGAGAAATAGCATTCAGGCAACTCCTATAAAAAGGATATGAGTGTACCAAAATCTTAATAGCAATTTTTCTGACAGGGTTTAGCGGAGTTAAAATGTACAGGGCAGAGGTGGCACTGAACCGGAAGATGGCCTTCCCTTTATTCAATACTATAAAAGTCTGAAAAATAAAACAATGAGAAAGATATTATTAGGTTAGACAAGTGATTTATTTGAAGAGTTTTACACACATAAAAGCCATTTATCAGAGTTGTTTCTGCAAATGTATTCATTGAAACCAGACACTAAAGTTCAGATAGGTTAAGTATAATGTAAGCATGCTAGGTGTTGGTACTGTATTTATATTCAATTGCAAATAAAGATATAACTTACTATTACCTAAACCGTCTCTAAGTTACCAACTCACTTATACAAACTATTAATCCTACACATTTTGACCAAATTTTACTGAAGCCTTATAGATTTTAATTCTATTTAAAGCCTGCCATCTTCCTTGAGTTTTGGTAACTTTTCAGACTATCCTATACACATTGCTATTAAGACATTCTTTCCTTTATGCCTCACCTTTTACATCCAAATATTTTTTGGTGTTTTCCTATGGAAATTTTCTAAATTTAAAATGTTCAAGCAGGTTGAATTGCCTGGGTTTTCTGAATCTTGCTTCTCTGCAAGTGGTGAGAAAGGGCTGGAAATCAGTCTGACACCCATTACTGCAAGGGTATTCCATAGATAAGCATCAAAGATCTGCAACCTTCACTATCGAACTAGCATTTCAGCTCTGCTCTCAACATTTAACTACCAATTGTATACCAAAGATTATCTTGGGTTTGCTATCACCACAGTCACCCGCTCCAGTCAATTTAACCCCTTGCTGGTTGCTCTTACTGGCTCCCAAACTCTCCCTCTGAATCTGTAAATGAGAGTCCAAAATATTTGAAGGCACCTGCAAGATGATCAAATGCAAACTCATTGCCATTTCAAGATACCTCCCAAACAGACTAGACAGGAAGGCACCATCTATAATGAACTTTTATTGTACCAGAATTTTTTTGCAAACAGCTCCATATTTGAATATCTATAGGAGATTTTTAAAGTGCCAATATATAAGTCCTACTTCACACCAACAGAATCAAATATGTTGAAGGATAGGCACAAGATTTGGATCTTTTCAAAACAAACTTTCTTCAAATGGTTCTAATATAATAATATATTAGTGATGCTAAGAATATGAAATGATAGTTGTTAACCCTGCCCTCTGTTCTCAGCTATCCATATCTCTTCCTCCCTTAAATCCAAATAGACTACATTGATCACCCCTAAATTCTTTTGCCTACTACTGTCTTTGTGTTCATTTGTACTCTTTTATAAGCTGCTTGTAATCATTGTCAAGCAGTCATTTCCATGAGCATACCTCTCAGGGAGGACTGGGTTTGATGTTATAAAGCATGGGGAACAAAGAGCCTGCAATCTATCTTCTCATGAACCACTCCTCTCCCCATCACAAGGTTTGTAAATGAGTGCTTATTTTAATTAAATATGACTTTGTCTTTAAGGAGCTATTTGACTTTGTGACACCTATTCTATATACTGATTTATTTAGTAACATGTTTTGGCTCTTTCTCTTAAGTTATATTTTATATATTCATGTTCAATGGCAATATCCTCTGTTTGACTAGGAAGGCAGCAAAATACATATTGTTAATCTGAAAGGCAGACAAAACAAGCCCTTTAAATCCATCGAGTCAACCATTACTTGATTAACCATTTTCACTAAATGGACCTCTATGAATTATATGAAGACATCAAGAAGACAATCCTCTCACAACAAGATACAGTGGATCTGGGAAAGACTGTCCTTGAACTTCCGAAACATTAAATGGTTCTCTTGAATTCACCTGACTATGTCATTTCATGTTACAAACAATTGTAGTACCTTTAGGCATTGAAGAGTGGCACTGAATATGTAAATGTTCACCACAATTTGTGGTGCACTAGCTTGGGCTTTTGGAAATGATTTCCCTGTAAAAGCAATATTCCCATTCAACATAAGCCATGAATTTTATTTTGAAAATATCTCTGAAACTCGGCTGAGCTGGGATAAATTAGCCTTCAAATCCAGAACCAGATCTTTCTGCAAGATTAGGCTCTGTGGTGCTATTGGAGTCGATACTTACATGCTAATCACATCTTTATTCAACTTCTAAGTGCCTAAGAAAACAACCTATTTTCTGTTGAAAAGCAACACTTGACACAAAGAAAATATTCAGTTAGGAGAGACAATGAATAGATTTCTAACTCCATGTATCAATACAAGAAATTCAAGAAAGATGTCTGAAATGGAGTTCTGATGCCACTGAATGATGTACCTAAACTGGAAACTTACATATGTCATGTTATTTGAGAACATGACACATGTTTGGGTTATGAGTAAATAGTGCCATTTCTGAAGTCAAGTTTCCAAGGAGAGAATTCTAATGATGTACCTTACAAAGTAGTACTTCAGCTCTTGGTATCCTGTGAAAGTTTGTTATTTTCTGGTTAGATATTCTTATAGAGTATTGTCTTTAAAAATAGATCATCTCTTCTATATTGAAAGCATTTTTATGTTTTCTAATTTAAAATGAATATTTTCTTGTAGATATTGTGCATGTGTGGTTTTGGCAAATGCTTTAACAACTGATAAAATTTTACATTTGTAAAATTAATATATTGTACTGTTACAAAATAGTTTTAAATTATATTTTGAGAAGTTCCCTCACCAAAAACAATAGTACTTCATAGCCGGGAGTTTGGCCTGGTGGTAGAGTGCTTGCCTAGCATGCATGAAGACCCAGGTTCGATTCCTCAGTACCACATACATAGAAAAAAAAAAGCTGGAAGTGATGCTGTTGCTCAAGTGGTAGAGCTCTAGCCTTGAGAAAAGTCCAAGGAAGGTGCTTAGGCCCTGAGTTCAAGCCCCACGACTGGCAAAAAAATAATGCTTGATATTTCTAATACAAATGCTGTCAAAAGAAGCATGCTCCTCCAGCTACCTTCTACTTTAGAATCCAACTTAATTCTTCCACGAGATACACAGTTTACATGTCTACTAAAATTATTGCTACTTTGAAGCAAGATGAAGTGTTATTTCTCAATGAATAAAACGTTACCTATTTAAAACCTGATAAGACCAATTTTGAACCATCTTTTTATTGGGTTAATGAGGTGTGCACATGCTTTTATTTTGTATTAGCCCTTGCTCAAGAGTTGGATTGTCTAGCTCCTGATATTGGATCTTCCACTGATGGTGTACAATCCTGACAATGAACTTTTCTTGGCTTTAGTTTCCCTCTCTATAAACTGATGTTAGCAATAATAACTGCCTCTGGTTAATTGAATATTAAAATAACTAGAACACTCAGAGGGTGAGCATAACAAATGTTTGCTCTCATCTCTGTCATTATTTTATTATGTTAACTTGAATGAGATTAAAATATATTGTGATGTCACAGAAATGGCGGGACAAAGGGTGAGCCAATGCAATGGCAATCCTCCCTGGACACTATATTGGAACGAACTTTACAACGTTATGGGGAGGGGATCCAGGGAAAAGAAAAGAGGGAGGGTGAAGACAGGGGAGCAAAAGAAGGAGGAAGAACACTGAAAGAAATCTACTTATTATCTTGCTTATATAACTGCAACCCATCAGTATATCACCATTACAATAAAAATTTTACATAAAAATATACATTGTGATGTTAACATCTTATTAAATTAGATGCTAAAATATGTCACTAAATGATAGCAGCAAATAGTTACATGAAACTTTCAAGGTTTGTTTATGCTATTTACATACCTTATTTCATAAGTTTCATGGTGTTTTAAAATTCTAGAAAATTTCCCACTAACTCCTTTTAAGAAGCACCAATTGCCATTTCCCTCTAGTCCTTTCTGAATCTTCATCTTGATACATATTTCATAAATGAAGGTAGTGTAGAGATCCTGGTTAGAGGTCTTCCAAGATGGTTCAGAGCCACCAGGGATGAATTATTTCCAGATATGAAAGCAATAAAACCAGACTCTGCCAGCACAAGGCAAATAATTATGTCTTCTAGTGACAGATTCACACTTACCGAACTCTAAAACCTCACATATTAAAAACCAGATGCCAATCTATTCATTGTGAGATGCATCACTGTCATGAATGAAAATAATTACAATGGCATAACCCAGTGCAACATTTTCTTGAATAAGATCTATGAAAGCAAAAGATAAGCTAAAGAATCGTTGTTAAGCACAGAGTCAAAACCAAATGTTTTTTTTTCATAGAATTGTGTAGAATGTTTACCATTCTGTAAGGTAGCCTGGATAGGGCCTGTGCAATTAGGTAGTCTTATCATTATGAGAAAAATGCCTTCAGGTTATTACAAAAGATCCATTTGATTATGCTTGTCACTGTTACACTTGCTCACTATCCATGCTCATACCAACCTGATAAACTTTCTTTTTTTAAATAGCAAATATTTATCATCCAGCCTTTGTGTTTTGAGTACATCTTTGAAGAGGTCTACTTTGGTCAATAGTTCTCAAAGGAAAGAAATTTTGTTCTAATTTCTGAGAATTTGCTTATTTTCATCATATATATATGTATATATCAAAAATATATTACACAGAATATAGAAAATTTAATAAAATTCTCTTCATCAGTTCTCTTGTAAAATATTGGAATGAATTCTTTTAGGACTGTATGTTATTATGAACACAGGCATATATTTATAACTACTTTTTGTACTACTAATTAAAAAGAAGAAAAAGAGCCTGCTTAAATTTTTCCAATTGGCTTTGTGACTTTAAATAATGCTTTATGCCCAGTGATTGTTTATAAGAAATGTAGGATATCTGGTTTCACCCTAGACCTGTGGAGTTTCTGCTGTAATGATATCTTCAAGGCCAAGGCACATTGGTTCACACTTATAGTCCTAGCTATCCAAAAACTGAGATTGGTAGGATTGTCCTTTAAGACCAGCTCTTGCAAACAAAAGTTTATGAGACCCTTTGTCAACTAATTAAAAATAGGGTAATTGATTTTTGAGGGTTAATTTTATACCCTGCTACCTGCCTTCCTCTACACCAAAAGTGAGAGGAATGAGGCAATAATCAGGAAAGCAACTCCTTTTGCAATAGCCTCAAAGAAAATAAAGTACTAGGAATTACCTTAACTAAGAATATAAAGGACCTTTCTGATGAAAAGTTTAAAACCCTGAAAAAGGAAATTAAAGCAGAACTGAGGAAACGGAAAAACCTCCCATGCTCCTAGATTGGAAGAATCAACATCGTGAAAATGACAATCTTGCCAAGGGCTATCTACAAATTCAATGCAATACCCATCAATATCCCAATGGCATTCTTTAAAGAAATAGAAGAGGCAATCCAAAATTTCATATGGAATAATAAAAGACCCCGGATAGCAAAAAACACTTCTTAGCAGAAAGAATAGCACAGGAGGAATTTCAATACGAAACTTTAGACTCTATTACAAAGCTACAATTATCAAAACAGCTTGGTACTGGCACAAGAACAGGCCTAAAGACCAGTGGAATAGAACTGAAGACCCAGATATTAAACCACAGACCTGTGGCCAATTAATCTTTGACAAGGGAGCCAAAAAAATAGAATGGAAGAAAGATAGCCTCTTCAACAAGTGGTGCTGGCAGAACTGGTTAAGCACCTGCAGAAAACCAAAGTTGGATCCTTCTTTGTCACCCTGCACTAGAATTAACTCCAAATGGATCAAAGACCTGGAGGTAAAAGCCGACACACTGAAAACTTTACAAGAAGGAATAGGAGATGTCCTCGGCCTCCTTGGCACAGGTCGAAACTTTCTTAATAAGGACCAAGAATCACAACAAATCAGAGAAAGGCTGGATAAGTGGGAATGTATTAAATTGCAGAGCTTTTGCATGGCAAAGGACATAGCTAGTAAATTAATTAGGAAGCCTACAGAGTGGGAGAAGATCTTCACCAACCATACAACAGACAAAGCCCTCATATCTAAAATATATCAACAGCTCAAAAAATTGAATCATTCCAAAACTAATCTCCAAAGTAACAACCATCCAAAGACTTAAAGAGAGTCTTCTCTGAAGAAGAAACAAAAATGGCCTATAGACACATGAAGAAATGCTCAACATCTCTGGTCATAAAAGAAATGCAAACCAAAACAACTCTTAAATTCCACCTCACTCCAGTTAGAATGGCCATGATCAAGAAATCTACTAACAACAGATGCTGGAGGGGATGTGGCCAGGAGGGATCACTACTACACTATTGGTGGGAGTGCAAATTTGTTCAGCCACTATGGAAAGCAGTATGGAAGTTCCTCAAAAGACTAAACATAGAGCTCCCTTATGACCCAACAATTCCACTATTTGGCATTTACCCAATCATCCAGAAACAAGGACATACTAAATCCACCAGCACAACAATGTTCATTGCAGCACCATTTACCATAGCAAAGATATGGAACCAACCTCGATGTCCCTCGGTTGATGAATGGATTAACAAGATGTGGTATTTGTACACAATGGAATTCTATGCTGCTGTCAGAAAGAATGACATTGCCCCATTTGTTAGGAAATGGAAAGACTTAGAAAAGATCATATTAAGTGAAGTAAGCCAGACTCAAAGGAACTTAGGCTCAATGGTTTCCCTCATTTGTCATAATCAGTAGAAACCTTGGGCTCTCCTAGCAGAGATTTGCAATAGACCAAAACCTTGATGCAAAAGGCCATATAGTAGGACGCTAAATGAAAGGATCTCTAGGATATAGAAACATAAGCCATATAATGAATGATTGTTGTCCTTAATGTACTATGTTATCTCTCATCTCTTTTGCTGTCCCTTGGTTATCTCATATTGTTACAGTATCTCACTTTGTTACCTGATATATCAGATATATTTGTATTTGGTTATTTGAAATTGGATAGGGAATGGGGGAAAACAAGATGAGGGGTGGGGGTAGGGGGGAGGGAAATGGGGACCAAGACATGCGAAAGGGTATCAATGTATGTGAATTAATGCACCTTCTATCTGGCAAGTATCATGTAACCCTTCTATTAATTACAATAAAAAATATATGAAAGAAAAAATGTAAAAAGTGAAAAAAATAAGTCTGGGTATAGCCAGGTACTAATAACTCCTATAATCCTTGTAATCAGGAGGCTGAGATCAGAAGTTCACAGATAAAAACCATCCTGGGGAGAAAAGTCACCCTAGGACTCTTACTATCAACTGACTTCCCAAACTGGAGTGGTGCTGGGAATTCAGTTGTAGAGAGCTACTCTTGAGCACACACAGGCTCAGAGGCAGCACGCAGGCCCTGAGGTCGAGCTCCATGACCTGACTGCCTGACTGCCTGACGCCTGACTCCCTGAGTGACTAAATAAATAAATAAATACATACATACATACATACATACATACATACATACATACATACATACATACATACCTGGGTATGTTAATATATGCCTGTCATTCCAATTACCTGAGAAGATTACCTAAGAGGATCATAATACAGGAAGCTCCTGAGTTCAAACCCTAGTATCATGAAGAAGAAAAATTAAGAAGAGGAGAAGAAGAAAGAGGAGGAGGAGAAGGAGGAGGAGGAAGAATTGGAGGGGTTGTGTTATTCTCAGGTGCTGTGTATGGACAGCTAAGCTTTATGAGTACTTCTTTACTAATCTTAGAGTGTAAAATTACATGCTGCTTAAAGAATGACATTTCCTCTTGCTAGATTAACTGAAGAAATTGATTTAATTCTGACCTAATGATGAGATTATTTCAGCAATTGGAAGATGCAGTCATAATTGTGGCTTTATGTTAAGTAGAGGCAAAGATTATTATTTTTGTTTTTCTAGCCATGACCTTGTTCTCTCGAGGTAATATTTTAAGTACAAGTAGGGGTTCTGCAATTGAGCTGTCATGATCTCAGCAAGGGTAAGCGAAACTCCTAATCAGAGCTCAGGTTTATGGATGGAAAATAAAACACCTTTGGGTGAGCAGGACTCTCAAGTCTTATCAGCCCAAAGGAAATCGCAAAGTAGATTAATTTTTGTCTTCTAGCACACAAGAGACCTTGAAGAATCTTAAGCCAAAGATATACAACATCATGGTTTAATTCCTTTTATTTTTCTTCAGCCATATATTAATTGGCTGTAATGCACTTAAATAGTCTAACAACAGTAGATATTTAACTTTGCTGATATCAGTTTTAAGTTTGCTATCTCAATTGTTGCCAAATCATATATATATATATCTTATTCATTTATAATTACTGTACTAGTTTTTCACTATTATGGGCGTCTATTATATTGTGCATAAGAGTTAGTGATAGAACCAAGACATGTGAAAGGGTATCAATATATGTGAATTAATGCACCTTCTATTTGGCAAATATCATGTAACCCTTTTATTAATTACAATAAAAAAAGAGTTAGTGATAGCAAAGAGTGCTGAGAAGCCTTTCCCTGGTGAAAACTCATGGTATCAGAAGTATACAAGCCCTAGAACAGTATTCGAAGGTCAGGTAAGTAACAAAAGACTTAACTAAAAGGCACAGAATGAGCACTCACTTTCTTATTGATATAGAATGGGTCCAGGTCCTCCAGGGGCTCTGACACCATCTCTGGAGGAATGTCTCCATAAATAAATGGAAGGTTCTTTCCAGCTTCCAAGTCACTATTTGGCTTTGGTTTGTTCTCATCATCGATGTCTTGTTCTTTTTTGGGCTTCTTGGCTTTCTCTTCTGCAGCACGTTTTTCGATAGCAGCAAGAGATTCTCTAGTAAACAGGCGGAAGCTTTCAGGTCCCGGGGGTACCAGCAGTGCCTGTGCCATCTTTTCATCCTGCACATTTAATTACGTTTAGCTTCTTGCATGAGAATTACCTACAGTAAATGAAAAAAATGCATTAGCATAAGGAAAGCAACTGTCAGAAGGAAAATAAGAAAGTCTCTTTTTATAATGTATTGTTATCTTTAAGCTGCACAAATGAGTTTATGGATACAATGCATCTTGACAAATTTTCTTTTGTATTTTTCTTTCTTTATTAAAAAAATTGTGCCAGTTGTGGGGCTTAAACTCAGGGCTTGAGCCCTGCCCTTGGACTTTCTCAGATATAGAACTCCACCACTTGAGCCACAGCACCATTTCCAGCTTTTTCTAGATATGTGGTACTGAGGAATCAAACCTGGGTCTTTGTGCACTCTACCATTAGGCCAAACTCCCAGCCACCTCTTTCTTTATTTTTCTTTTCTGCTTGTACCAGAGTTGAAGAAGGTTACAAAAATGAGTATATTTTAATTTTTTAAATAGATTTTAAAAGTATAACGTTAAGTCATGCTTTAGATATGTACTACAAAATTTAACTCAGAAACATCAATTGTTTAGGTGTCAATAAATCAAATTTATGAACAAATCATACATCTGTTCTGAATGATAATTAGCCTAAAATGGACATTTTACAATGGCTAGGTGCTGTCAACAGATGGTACACAGTCAATATGTGGACTTTTATTTGTCATTAAAAGTGAAATGAAATGTTAAAAAAAAAGTTCATTATGAGACTTTTGAATAAAAAAATATATAAGAGCCTACGTTTGGTAAAATAGTAATTCCACTAATGTTTATCAAGAGAATGGATTTAAGGCCCATTATTTGTCTGTTTTCCCTTTTCACAACTTACTAATTCCCCAATTAACAAAGTTAGGTAACATTTGCAATTATTGTGATGCACGCTTGATACAAAATTTCATGTGGGGAAAGGAATTCTTGCTGACCCACTCACTACTCTGGTTGTAAGCATCATGAAGGCATCACCTGCAAGAATGCCACTGCTCCAGAAGAATTGGTTCATCTTTTGTTTCCATTTCTTCTTTGTAAGTAGTACCTTTCTTTTTCTAATATATTTTTTTATTATCACTCAGTGTTTGTACTTGCCATTCAACAAAGCTGTTTATGGAGCATCTTGGTAAATTTTCCCTTTTACCCTTTGTTACTTTTTTTTTTTTTGCTAGTCCTGGGGCTTGAACTCAGGGCTTAAGCACTGTCCCTGGGCTTTTTCCTCAAAGCTGGTGCTCTACCACTTGAGCCACAGCACCACTTCTGGCTTTTTTCTATGTATGTAGGTGTTCATGCATGCTAGGCAAGCACTCTACCACTAGGCCAAACTCCCAATTTTCATTTTGTTTTTTCCTTACTGTTTTATTTTTTTTTCAGTTTTGTCTTGTACCAGTGTTTGAACTATGTCACCAAAATGTCATTGGGCTTTGTGACATTTTGCTATAGCTCCTAGCCCCCACACTTTTTCCCTTCTCCTAGTACTTTGTCCCCAAGCAGCCTTCTACTTCTTGAAATGGATCTAACTGACTTACAAACACTGAAAACTCAGGATTCTAAAATAATGTAAGATAAGACACTGATCACTACACAGCTTTCTATGTACATCTGAATTTCTTTTCCTTGATGTGTTCCAATGAAAAAAGTAAATGTCTTTAAGTCAGTCTTTTTAATATGTTGTCTTGGCATCAAGCCTGTCAAAAAGTGGCACTATTTTTCTCCAATTGTGAAAAAAAAGCCCTACTGTATTCCAGACAAGTAGCACATGTATTATGAAGTTCAAGAGTAATTCCAATTTATTTGAAAACCAATTTATTTTATATCTTAGAAATTCATGGCAAGCAGTAAAGAAATTGAGTTAATGCTTTCAGCCATCACCTATCATTGTTGATGGATACAAGCTCAAACCAATTCTAGCCTGTGTGGTTTTGAGTGCAGAATGAGTCTTGGCATTTTCTTTAGGCAGCAAATACCCAGAGATGCATTATCTACCTGTGACACATTATATATCACAAACTGAGTAGCAATGGTTTTTCCCAAGTATTAAATGAAAAAAACACAAGCATGATGAGTATGTCTCATGGAGATTTTCTGAAATATGGTTACTTTCTTAGCAGAAAAGATAGCTTGCCCTTCGTATTTGAGTTCCTACTTAACTATTTGGGGTTTATAGACAAACAAAAATCATGCTGAAATTGGAATAGGAGATTTAGATTCATATAGAGTTTGTGAAGAACAGTTTGCCTGTGTCATTCACTTTTCAATGACTACTGTTATTAAAGTACCTCATCATATGAATGGCAAGTCTTTAGTACAGAGCTAGTACAGAAAAATAACTATAGATTTAACATATCTAATGTGCAAATCTCTAAATGTTCTTTATACATTGCTCTGATTTCTCCAAAAGGTCATGGGCAAAGTACAATCATAAAAATAATCAACATTTCTGGGTGAGGTGGCTCACGCCTGTAATCCTAGCTACTCAGGAGGCTGTGAAATCTGAGGATCAAGATTCAAAGCCAGCCAGGCCACAACAGGACCTGAGACTCTTATCTCCAATCATCTCTAGAAAATGGGAAGTGGGGCTTGGCTCAAGAGTAGGGTGGTAGCCTTGAGCTCAGGGATAGCACCCAGGCTGAGTTCAAGCCCCATGACCCTCAAGATAAAAAATCATAAACATTTGTTAAAAAAGAAATTAGTCCTTGCTTTCTTACTTCAGTCAGAAGGGCCAGAATGAAGAATTTGTTCTTGATTAAAGCCAATAAAACTCTTTCTAAGTTTCTCATATGGTTGTCTCTAAACCTGAGAAGAGAAGCTACCTCCACTCAGTTTTCCTTTACAAGGAGAACTAGAGCTTGCAAAATATCTGTCTAGACAGAGACTACACAAGTAAGAGCGCAGAGCTTCTCACAAATGCACCTACAACTTTACTGCTCAAAAATCCCTCACAGTATTTGGGCAACTCTCTAGAAATTTTTTCCTCTTCTTTTGAGTTCTCTGTGAGCCTGTTATACCAAGTTCTTACATAACTTTATATCTATATTAGAGCAGATTTTAAAAAATTAATTCTTACTGATGCCTTGGTGTGGAATGTATTATTAAAGGATACATGTGCATCATAATTTATTAATATTCATCAAATTTAACATAGCAAGTCTTTTCCAGAACTACCTTTTCAAGATTAAGGAAGGTAAGAAATCTAAGAGATGATCATTTTGATAAAAAGAGCCAGATTGTGTGACTGTGTGAGTAAATCAAACACGCCCCTCTCAATTAATACAAACATTCAATATATTCTCCTGTAGGAGTCAACCACATAATATAAAACCTAGAAGAGACCTGAGTATCACTTACTCAGAAAGTATGTGTTGAAGGAGACTACTATGTATCAACAAGTTTCCATGGACCAGATTCTGATGGCCCCTTTTTTCAAAGAGCTAGTAGTCAGATAGAACTGTGAATGCTTACAACAGAATTGCAATACAAATACACAGGTTTTATTATCAGAAGTTTATGAGGGATCAAGTTCTTCTGCACAGGGAAGGGAAGGAGAGGTATGGCTCATGAAGTTTCCCTGAGGAAGTGATATTGGACTATGTTTTATAGATTTGACAAGGGTTTAGAATTGTTAGAGGAAGAATATGCAGAAAAATGTATGAATAGGCATGTATTAAGTAAAGTGAAGTATGTCTATGGATATAGAGACAGAAGCAAGAAATAGCTTGGAGAGTTTTGGAAGTACAAGAAGCAGCTTTGAATGCCTGCCCAACATATACAAAAGGTCAGTGTAAGATAAGACAGGACAGATCACACGTCTTCAACAGCAAACTAGGGAAGATTTCAAGGATGGTGGCAATATGAGCAGGAGATTAACAAGGAGTGTTCCTAGAGCAGTAGTTTTCAAATGCTTGGGTTCTAGAATCATTTTACACTCTTAAAATTATTGACTAACCAGAGGCAAATAATGTCCATTTTCACATCACTGTTAATATTCTTCTTTGATACCAAGACTTATAGATTGTGCTTTTTGGATGCATCTAGTTGGGCATGATTTTTTTCAATCATGCATATCATTCAGCAAAACTCTACCACACTTTTATTCACTTTCTTCTACGTTCTGAGAGCATTTCATTTTATGGCACCCTAAACCATGGCTCTTCATATTACCAGTGATGTCATGAGAAAGTCTTTGCACACTGGGGGACTGTTGAGTTCCCAGTGGAAAGTGAACATTTCCAAATTCCCAATTTCCACTTGAAAGCTCCAATTTCAACACTGACAACAAATGCTGTCATTTGCTTTTCCTGAAGTGACAGATTTTTCTATTGTTCACTTTTGAGACTATATGTGCCACATACGCAAGTCTGAATAACCTTGGCTTGTCACTTATCTTTTCAAGTGAAAATGGTTTTCCATGAAGAAAGGAAAGTGACTTATTGAGCTCCTGACTCCAATAATTGTACTAGGACTTTCTCTAGAGACAGCCATGATACTTTAGCACACAGACAAAATATTTCACATATTTTTTCCACGTTCCTGTACTGAATACTAAAAGCTTGGATACTGAAGGGTTGATTTTTAACAAAATTAATATTTAACCCTTCCTCAGAGATATATAAACCAGCAGTGAGTGTGTGACAGTATGACAAGGTGACAGTGCAGAGAACAAGGACTATCACTGATGCCATTGCCTTGATGCCTGCTGAAACATTACCATTTAGTCACAAGCACAGCACTATCAGTGCGAATGCAGAGCAGTAAAAGGAGTCTGATTATCTGGATAGCTAAGGCCTCACCACTTTTCCCTGGCAAAGAGTCTCAGGGTCCTCTAGTTGTCAAAACCTTCACAATGAAAATAGTTGCCCTGGAAGAAAGCAATTGGTATGAAGGAAGAAGAGAATCGTCTAGAGCTCTAGAGATTTAGTCTGGTTAATTGTAGAGTTGGCAATTGCAACTGGATTCAAGGCTCTGCTCTACTATAATCTAATAGCTGTTGTGTCCTTTATAATTTTCAGATGATGTCAGGAAATAACCATGCCACTAATAGCACATACTTCATAGAGACAATGAAAGGATGCACTTCATGTGCAAATATTATGCCTGGAAGATAGTAGGTTATCAAGAAGTTAGAGAGAAAATCTTCTTAGCCAGATAAGTCACTAAAGAAGAATTTGTAGGGTTAACTCATTACCATGTCTACATTATACATAATAAGTTGACATCAATTCTGTAGAGAAGTAGGCAATGTTCTGAAAATCAGTTCTGCTTGTACTAGTTAATTTCCCATGCTTAGAAGATATCTGATATGTAATTAGAATATGTATCTAATACTCAGAAAAGTTGATTGATAAGTCAGATTAGAGCTGAAGATAAGAATCCATATGACATCATCTAAGAAAAATGTGAAAAGACAAAAATGCTGAGCTGATATGTTTAAAAATTTTCAAGGAGAAGGAACACACAGAGTATTTAAACTGTGATTTCAGCACAATTCCCTAGACAACAAAAAAGAAACAAATATTTTAATTAAAAGACAAATATTAGACGACAATTACTTGAAATATTTCTCTTTAAATGAGGAACAGACAGAAAGAATTAAGCATCTTCTATCAACATTTCTACTGAATAAACAAATTGTTGCTTCGAGGCAAAATAATTCTGCACATTATATTCTTCATTTCCTTTGTTATTATAATTGACATATTTGTCTTGAACCTTCCTATTGTTTGTTTGTTTGCTGCTGGTCCTGTGGCTTGAACTAGGGCCTGAGTATTGTCTCAGAGTTTAGTTCTCTCTCTCTCTCTCTCTCTCTCTCTCTCTCTCTCTCTCTCTCTCTCTCTCTCTCTCTCTCTCTCTCTCTCTCTCTCTCTCTTCTTTCTGAAGGCTAGTGTTCTGCCATTTGAGCCAAATCTTTATTTCTGACTTTTTTGGTAATGTACTGGAGATAAGAGTCTCACAAGCTTTCCTTCTGGACTGGATTCAAGCTATGATTCTCAGATCCCAGTCTCCTGTTTAGCTAAAATATATGTGTGAGCCACTAGCACCTGGACAATTGTTTCAGTTTTATTTTAAATATCCAAGCATACATAACTAACTACAGAAACATAGAGTTTTATAATTCAATTAGTGTTCTAAGCTCACTTATCAATATGATCTGGTAGTATGATGAGATTGTGAAAGTATATAAACCCAATACAATACTACAAGTACAAACTAATGTTTGCTGATGAATCAGGCTCAGTGAAAATGGCACAGTAAACAGATGGGAAATGATGTGGCACTACCAATGCAAAATATATATTTTCTCCATTAGTCGTATTGCTCATGGACTCTCATCTTGGCTAATGTTCAAGAATAGCAGGCACATTTATTTTCTACAACCTGCTAGTATACTGTATTCTCCCTCTTCACTCAATTTTTGAAGTTACATTATAGACAAAAGCATTTAGTTTGTTCCCATGTAGGTAAAATTGTGTCAGAATGCTGGTGATTTGCCATATTTGAGAAAGAAAAGTTTTCATACAATTTGAAATATAATAAAAAACTCAAAATGTAATTCATGATGATGAAGGAGTCAGTTAATAACAAGGACTTGTTTTGTTGCCAAAGAAAAGATCCTGTGTTTTCCTGGCATCAACAAGACTATTATAGGAAGGGCATACTCTAAAAGACAAGATGAACTATCTTCCTACTGAACACAATTATTTCGTCCAGTAGAATTTTCACTTATGCTAATAAGAGTCTAGCTCTTATATAAACTCAATTTGCATGTGACTGAGGCTGTAATACATACAGAATTTGACATACTAAAATAATGACTACTAGATATAATCAAGGAAAATAATTACCTATTATATGTTGAAAGAGTTTGATAATAATACCTAGTTTGTGTGCCTACATGGCTTTGAAGGTTAAATGATAATAATAAAATTTGGTTAAATGATTATTAATCTCAAATACTCCCATGTGATTTATGCACACTAGCTTGTTACTATACAATCTCATGTTGTTGATATTTCAAACTGACTTATCAAGTTACAAAATTATTGATTTGAGGAATAAAAAATGTAGCCTTTATCGTTCTGCAAGAAAACAATGTCTGAGCTTGTAAGCCCACAAAATTAGAAGTTAGTTGATATTTGGTGACATGAACTATGGATAAGTCAATTAGTTACCTTATTGAGAGCCTTGAATTAGGAAAGGAGTCATCTAACCTAAGAAAATGATGATGTAGCTTTGATGTTTCTTTAATTCAGAAAAAATAGTAATGAATAGATAACAAATATACATGTATAAATTTAAATGCTATATGATAAATATATATGTATATACACTGGAGTTGTTTAATCTAAAATGAAAATCCAAGGCCCAATCTTTTCTATCACATACCTCTTGCTCTTTTACAAATGAGCAAAAATCTCAACACCATTATTAGTCTGAAAAAAATTCAGAAATAGATATAAATGAAACCTAGATTTATTTTACTATTTTTCTTCCCTATTAGATAACTGCATGAGTGTAAACATAGTGATAATGTTGCTATTTAACAAGACTTTCTTTCTCTACCTGGATCATGTCTTGCCTGTGGGGAAAAAGTGGATGAAAACAGCACAAGCTCATCTCTATCTTCAGAACAATTACCTTGGAAATCATAATTAGCTTTTGAAACTGTTTTCTCTGATTTTGTGCCTTTGAGTTAGCCACAAGCTTGAGGAGAAAAGCTTACTAATGACAAAACTTAAGGCAATGTTGTAGCAGACAAATCATCACTGACTTTTATGGCTATTGAATTTTTCTACTGCATGTTTGCAAACAAGCACGTTCTATATTTTAATTCCTGACATGCATCTCTACTCTAAATACCTGCTCCCAAGCCCAATTCTGACCAATAAAACTTGAGAAGCTTGTGAAGTGGCTGTAAAAGATTTCCATTGGAAGAGGAGGAGGAGACTGTAGTTTGTATCCTCTAGACCTTTCTGCATTGTGCAATAACACATGGCATTACATTAGCCAATTTACAACAGAAAGATGCCACACGTGGAGGGCAAAACTGACACACTGAGTGTAGCAGATCACAGAGACATATTTACCCCTGGGCGCCTGATGGATCGCTCAGCTCTTGGACCCAAACAACCTCTGCACTGCTTGTTATGTTCAATGAACATCCTACTTGACTAAAATACTTTTAGACAGCTTTTTTAGTTAGTTGCAACTAATAGACAAATGCTAATAAGTATAATGCTAGTCAATTCAAAAAAACTTTGCTAGCTCAGAGCTAGCATATAACCAAATACTAACCACATCTTTGGATGTCCTTTATCCAGTAGAGACTAGTGAACACTGGAAATGATTGCTAAATACATAGAATAAAATTCAAAATTTAAATGTAATCCTAGCTAATTTGCAAAGTATACAAAATCAACATCTCTCTTAAAAGAAATAAAATAAGGACCAGGACTTTGGTCTAGTGGTAGAGTGCTTGCATGAAGACCCAGGTTCAATTTCTCAGTATCACATACATAGAACAAACCAAAATTGGTGCTGTGGCTCAAGTTGTAGACCCCTAGCCCTGAGAAAACCCAAGGACAGTGGCCCTGAGCCCAAGGACTGGCAGAATGAATGAATGCATGAATGAATAAATAAATAAATAAATAAAATAGTGGGCTAACTTCTCCTTGCATTAATAAGTTTTACATTATTCCATTGCCTGAGGTGATATCTGCCCATTTTCACTTATTTTTTGCCTGTTTTGAGCACCTGATGAGGGGAAGGGAAGCATTCGCCTTGTTCTGGTACAGGTTCTCACATTAGCAACATACATTTTAATTTACTTTCTATAAACAAAATTTTATTCTCAAGTAGTAGTTTAGGTATCTTTGATAAGCAGCATATTTTCTGGGAATTATCTCTTGTTTTCTCATAATATCCTGAGGGAAAAAAATATTGTCCAATAAGCCACTCTGCCATGAGCACTTGACAGATAATGTCAACACTGAGCAACTCACATGTGGCCTAGCCTGGCTTCATTTTTCTTGCTCCATGCTCTGTGTGCAAAGATGACAGAGCAGCATGAGCCCACGGGAAAAACTGGGCATGCAGTTTTTTTCTGGCTCACATTAGTGCTCTTAGTACTTTGCTAACATGTGGCATAGATGAGAAAAACAGAGTTTATTTTAACTAATATTTGCTTGGTCTTTGAAGAAGTGTGGCCCTGGCATGCTTTGAGGAGGATGAAACCAAGAACCACTGCCAGCATTCTTAGGTGAAGAGGTGCAAGGGGCCTCTCCTGCTATTTTGGCTGCTTTGGCATGCTGGCATTCTTTAGTAGATTTTTGTTCCTCATCTTCTAACTTCTTGTCTAGACTTCACTTTTTACTTCTCCTTTACTTCTTTCCCTCAAATACCTCAAAGACCAGAAAAAAGAACCTCAGGAATATATGGTATACTTTGATATAATTTCCCAGATCCTTTTCTAACTCCTTTTATTCTCTAGTTAAATTGGCTTACTAAGATGAGACAAATAAATCATATTTGATTCTTCTGAAAGCAAATTTTAGACAAAGATAATAACCCAAAGCATGATTTTAACATAAATGAAACAGTCTGGTGTCACTCTCCTTTTAGCTCTAAATACAAAAACTGTGTTATGATAAGTTAAACCAATAGCATTGTTTCAAATGAGAAATATAAGTGATTCTAACATCAGTAACTGATATTTATAACACTGTATACTTTGATTCACTTGTGCAATGTTTATAAACCCAACTTCTCACTAATGGTCACCAATAGATATCCATTTACCATCTACTATGACCAAAAACATTAAATCAAAAGTTTTTAAATTATGTGTAGTGTATAAAATCTTTGGACTCAGATGAACTCTATTCCATAGCTCCAATCATTTCTCTGCTCTGACACCAGAGACATATTATTATTAATATCTGTCTTTCAGTGATTTATAGTCACGTTAGTAAATCATGAACTACTTTCACTTCCCAATTCTGCCTTGTCTCTTCCACCTCTTATTTAGAGGTGACTTAGACAGCTCTCCCATTCATGCGCTCTGGGATGGCAAACAGTTTGGGTCACCAAACTAGTTTATAATTTCTGATATGCTAATGGAGAGTTTGTCTAGCAACATAGGTTTTTATCAAAATTAAAATCTTAAAATCACACATACACACACATGATCATATATTCTAACTAGTATCAGGTAGAATTTCCATTGGATAGGGAAGGGGGGAAAACAAGATGAGGGGTGAGGGTGGGGGGGAGGAAAATGGGGACCAAGACATGAGAAAGGGTATCAATGTATGTGAATTAATGCACCTTCTATCTGGTGAATATAATGTAACCCTTCTATTAATTACAATAAAAATATATTTAAAAAGTTGGAGGTTTTAATAGTACTACTATTAATGACATATATTACTTTTATAACTTCTATAAAAAGTAATACTAGTAATAATTCCCATACAAAGATTGAGTCTGAAAAGTCCCCAGCTGGTGGTGTCATAGGGAGGTGGTAAAGTCATTAAACAGTAGAATGAAGTTACGTCAATGGAGAACAGAATGCACTTGAAAGGTATACTGTGAACAGCCCTTGCTGGGTAAATTATATCAGGTACTTTTTCAGTTACACAAAGCTAATATTGCTTCATCTAGACCCATGCATCAGACGTTGAGTATTACATTGGTAAATAGATCATCATTCAATAAATGTTTGTATCTTTTACTTTGTACCTACCTACTTGAAGAATATTATATTTCTTGGCTTTGCATCACACAACTAACTACAAAATTTAAATTCAAGTTTAAATTCATAAGAAAGATGTCAAATAACTAAAACATTTATATGTATATATATATGTCTGTATATTTATATACACCTATATACATACATATACATAATTTATTGCACTTGGGTATCTCTCTTCTGCCTATTATTTAGGAAAATCACCAGCTTACATATGGGAGAAATTACATCTTATAGCTCAGGCTTCAAAGCAGAGCTTGGATTGCTTTCCAATTCCTGGTATGCATTGGAAATAACAGAATTGTGTGTGTAGTTTCACACTCTGAGATGTCATTCTCTAAGACACATTCTATCTTAGAGTAATTTCTATCTTACTTCTCTTTAAAAGTAGGCCTATGGTTTACAGTTTAACTATACTGTAAAATTAGCATTTTAAAGCATTTCTGAACTTTAACATAGGTATTTCTTAGGCAATTCAGCAAAGATGGAACTTTCTTAAAGAAAGTTTGCAGCAAGGCTTATGGATCTGCATTTTTAATAAATTCCTTAAATAAATTGGTGCAAAGGATACATGTACAGTGATTTGAAAAAGAAAGCATTAAAGTAAAAGAACTGAAATTACTAGAAACACAATATGAGTATTTTCCACAATCAAGGCTGAGATTCAATATCAGTCTACACAGTAACTATGAAAGCAGGGAAGCACATAAGATCTAAAGGATTTTATTCTATTTTAAGAAAAGATGAAACCAAAAAAATTCCTAAGATTGAGCATGAAAGACAGACTTATTCCAAGATTAAACTATAAGAGCAGAGTGTGTTTAGTTCATGAATGAAAGCTGATCACTTGTGTACTCAAGAGGTATCCTAAATTAATTGTGCAAATGTATAAGGTTTATTCAAAAGTCTTGTAGTACTGGTTAAAAGTATTCAGTTTCATCTAGAGAATGATAAGATGATTCGCAAACTGCTCTCTGATGACTTAAGATGCATATTTAATTTAGAAAACTTCTCAAAAAAATTCAGTCTCCTTTTGACAAGATCATATTAGAATTTCAGTAACTTTACAAATTTAGGGGAAATCCTTCATGCCACAAAGGAGGAAGTGGTAGCTCAAAATATATGAAGTTTTACACAGCAAAAGTGAGTGAAAACGGCTGTAAAATCTTGGACAAGGTGGCTCTCATTATATTTTACTTAATCCTTTAATATTTTTGTAATTCTTCTTTTGAATGGTATCACTAATATTAACACTTAAATTTTCTGGCAATAAGTTCAGTTGTGTAATTTTTATTTATCCTAAAAATTTACCTGTAAACATTTCAATACCCTTTTGTTTGAAAAAAATGTTTTGTTAAACTACAGTTTCATTGTTTTTAGTATTGGTTTGCTTCTAAAATTCACTACCTTTATTCTTTTTTCATATATTTTTATTGTAATTAATAGAAGGGTTACATTATATTCACCAGATAGAAGGTGCATTACTTCACATACATTGATACCCTTTCTCATGTCTTTGTCCACATTTCCCTCCCCCAGCCCCTCCTCTCATCTTGTTTTCTTCCCTTCCCTATCCAACTTCAAATAACCAAATAAACATATATACAATATATCAGATAACAAGGTAAAATATTGTAACAATATGAGATAACCAAGGGACAGCAAAAGAGATGAGAGATAGCATAGTACATTAAGGACAACAATTACTTATTATGTGGCTTTTGCTTCTATATCCTGGAGGTCCTTTCATTTAGCATCATTCTACATGGACTTAACATATCTAGGTTTTGTTCTATTGTAAATCTCTGCTAGGAGAGCCCAAGGTTTCTACTGATTATGACAAATGAGGGAAGCCATTGAGCCTATGTTCCTTTGAGTCTGGCTTACTTCACTTAATAGAATTTTTTCTAAGTCTTTCCATTGTCTTACAAATGGGGCGATGCCTTTTTTTTCTGACAGCAGCATAGAATTCCATTGTGTACAAATACCAGTTCTTGTTGATCCACTCATCAACTGAGGGACATCTGGGTTGGTGCCATATCTTTGCTATGGTAAATAGTGCTGCAGTGAACATCATTGTGCTAGTGGATTTAGTATGCCCTTGTTTCTGGACAATTGGGTAAATGCCAAGTAGTGGAATTGCTGGGTTCTAGGGGAGCTCTATATTTAGTCTTTTGAGGAACTGCCATACTGCTTTCCATAGTGGTTGAACGAATTTGCACTCCCACCAACAGTGTAGTAGTGATCCCTCCTAGCCACATCCCCTCCAGCATCTGTTGTCAGTAGATTTCTTGATCATGGCCATTCTAACAGGAGTGAGGTGGAATCTTAGAGTTGTTTTGATTTGCATTTCTTTTATGACCAGAGATGTCAAGCATTCCTTCATGTGTCTATAGGCCATTCTTATTTCTTCTTCAGAGAAGACTCTCTCTTTAATTCTTTGGCCCATCTTTTAATGGGATGGTTGTTTCTTTGGAGATTAGTTTTGGAGTGATTCAATTTTTTAAGCTGTTGATATATTTTAGATATGAGGCCTTTGTCCATTGACTGGTTAGTGAAGATCTTCTCCCACTCTGTAGGCTTACTAGTTAATTTGCTAGCTATGTCCTTTGCCATACAAAAGCTCTGCAGTTTAATGCAGTCCTACTTGTCCAGACTTTCTCTGATTTGTTGTGATTCTTGGTCCTTATTAAGAAAGTTTCGACCTGTGCCAAAGAGACCTAGTGTATCTCCTATTCCTTTTGTAAAGTTTTCAGTGTATCTGCTTTTACCTCCAGGTCTTTGATCCATTTGGAGTTAATCCTGGTGCAGGGTGACAAAACTTTAGCTTTTTGCAGATGTTTAACCAGTTCTTCCATCACCACTTGTTGAAGAAGCTGTCTTTCTTCCATTCTACCTTTGTTCTTTTCTGCAATTTCTGATTTCTTTTCTTCTTGTGTATTTTATCTTCTTCTATTCTGACAACAGGACTTAACTGCTTCAGAATTTTTCAGAACAAAATCAGTTCAGATATGCAGAAGACTGTAAATCTCTGCCTCTTCAGCACTCTGTATGAGAAACTAAATGAATGTAAAACTGTTCACTCCCAGGCCTTGCCAAAGAGTCTCTGACAATGTTTGCTATGTCCATCCTACTGCCACCTAAGCTTCCACGTAGGCTCTCTACCTACCATTTTGTTAATTGGCTTTAATACAAATTCTTTATCTAAAAGATAACTTTATGTGGCCAAATCAACAAGATACCAAAAATAAACATGGAATGTTGTCTAGGAAACAAAATACACAACCCTTCCTTATGGGCTACTGTGATTCTCCTTGAATAAAATTTGATTACCTTCATCCTAAGCGACATTACTTTACAATTTGGAATTGCTTTGGGTTGTATGAGATTCATTTCTATTTGTACTCTGAAACAATGCTGATCTCAGAAGACTCAGAACTAAAAGATATTCTAAAAGATAACTTTACTAACACATAAGCTTTAACATATTTACCATATACAGTGTAATTTTCCATCACCAATCTTCTGTTCCACAAGATCTGGAAAAAAGTTCAAATCTCTGTTTATCAAAAACTGAAGTAATAAACAGCCAGTGGCTCAAACCTGTAATCCTAACAACTCAGAAGTTAACATCTCAGAATTACAGTTTTGCAGTTTGAATCTGGTCCTGCCTGGAAAAGTCTGTGAGACATGTGTCTCCAATTAACCAGTAAGCAAAATGTCAGAATTAGTGTTGTGGCTCAAATGATAGAACACTAGCCTTTGAGCAGCAAAGCCCAGGGACAGGGCCCATGTCCTGAGTTCAAGCCCCAGGTGTGGCATCAAAAGGGAGAGGGAGGGAAGGAGTGGCCCCACTCCAGAGTTGTTATATAGTAGATATGAAAGGAGCCTAATTTTACATTTCTTACAAGAACACAATTAACACAGACTGCTAGCTCAGAAACCATACTTGCCAGTGACTAGCTTATAGAATCTGTGCTTTTCTTGTATTAGTGGAATATTTAGAAAAGGAAAAAGACATGAAATGAAAGTAGTATGTGGTTATCAGGCAGAGGAGCAGGTAAGGGTGGGTAGTAGAGGGAGGTTAGACTGAAAAGTTTTATGCATGTTTGTATGTGTGACTGAATAGTTATATGCATATATATCACAATATATATAATTGATGTGCATTAATAAAACTCTTCAAATTTTATTCTTCTAAAGTTAGAAACATAGGCATCAATAATGTGGGTCTCATTTCACTGATGTCTCAAAAACGACAATCATAGCTTCCTTGGTCTCAGCTATTCATACATTAGTGTTCTGTGATGTGATTGCTCTGAATCTGGAACCTTGAAATGATTTATGGCAGCAGCCCGCAATAGCTTTCTGTCTCCCTACCTTCAGCCTGACTCCCTTGTGGCCTATTTTCATCCCCTCAGTCAGATCAATGTTGAGAGAACAGAAATTACCATCATGCCATTCTGCACAGAAGCTTCAATTGCTACCTAGAAAAAAAAAAGTCAGAACCTCTTACAATTACCTGTGAAGTGGTTTCTAACTGTCTTCTGAATCTAGAAACAAACACAGATGATTTTGTGTTCCTGGAATACTTCCACAATGATCTAAATGACCAACTCACTCACCTCCTTTAAGTACTGTGCCAGATTTACCTATCTCCTCCCCCTCCCCCCCCACTATCTCCCTATGTAACCCAGACTTATCTGATGGAGCCTGACCCCCCAGCTTCTCCCTCATATTGGCCCTCTTAAACAAACATGTTCATACTTGCACTCCAATTGCCTATCTTGCTCTCCAGTCTCCAAGGCATTAATAACCTTCTTAGGTTCTAAATAGCTGACTTGCAGTGTTATTGCTCAGTTTTTCATCTCGCTTAGATGGCTGATAGGACTACAGAGGCTGAAACATTTACCTTTAGGGGCCTATTAGTTCCTTTTAATTCCATGTGCCTCAAACATTGCATGGCACCTCCTGGTGCTCCACAAACATATATAATCACTGAATTCTTTAAGCTTGGTGTCTCAAAACATTTCATAGATTTTTTATTTGGAAATTTGGTCTGCCCTTTTGGAAAGTTGTGTATTTTATTTATTAGATTTTTATAATATCAACCAGAAAAAAGTGCTGAAATGCCCAATAATTAAGCAAGTCTAAAACAAGCTAAGATTTATTTTAGCATTATGCAGCAATTCGGATGATAAACACAAAGGACTCAATGTAACAACAACAAAGCCAAATGCCCTATGGGCACAGTATGTTCTAATTATGCAGTCCTATTTAATCTAGATCAAAATATATAGCAAAGGTCCTGTTTACCTCAAAGATAATTATACAGATATTCTAAGCCCACTATATTCTTTTTATGATATAACTCTTAGAAATAAAAGTCTTCCCTACTTCAAAATATCTTAGAGGCATGTTAATGATGTATGAGAGAACATCATTACATTCTAGGTACTGGTTAGTTTATTTAATATTCACAATAACCATATAAGATAAAAATCAATTGTTTTTCTCATTTTGCAAATAAAAAAATTAACAGGTTCAGAGGAGATAAGCAACTTGTTCCAAGCCACATGGTTAGTAAATATTGCTGCCAGTCAGTGGCTTTTTACTTTGGAAATAAGTAACCAGTTTTTCTAAAAGTATTTTACCACTTTGCTTCTGCCACATCATTTAATTTTTTTCCTATGGTCAGGTACTTGTAGTAGATGCCTGAAATCCTAGGTACTCAGGAAGCTGCAATGTGAGGATCATAACTTCAAAGCCAATCTGGGCAAAAATGTCTGTGAGATTCTTATCTCCAATAAACTACTCAGGAAAGCACGCAAGTGGTCCTGCAGATCAAATGCACTAGCCTTGAGCACAAACAGTCTCAGGGACAGAGCTCAGGTCCAAAATTCAAGCCCCAGGATCAGAAAAAAAAATTCTGTGTATGACAGATACTGCTGGCTCAAATTTATAATCCTACCTACTCAGGAGGCTGCTAGCTGATTGTTTTAGTTTAACACTAGCCTAAACAGGAAAGTTTATGAGATATTTACCTCCAAGCTGGAAATAGAGCTTTGACTCAAGTGACAGAGCACTAGCCTGAGCAAAAAACACTCAGGGACAGCATAGTGCCCAAGTCCCAGGTTCAGGGACCAGGACCAGCAAAATAAATAAATAAATAACCTCTCTCTCTCTCTCTCTCTCTCTCTCTCTCTCTCTCTCTCTCTCTCTATATATATATATATATATATATATATATATATATATATATACACCCAGAATTGTCTAGAAAACTTAATTTATCATTCCTTGAATTTCCTGATGTTTGTTTCTGATACTCAAAAATTGTTGCCTCTGCCTGAAGTATAATTCAACAATCCTGATCTGTCAGATCTAAAGGACAGTTCAAATCTCATCACACACCTGTTTCAGGTGAGAAATGGCTTTGCATTTTTCTTACCTCCAAAAAACCATGCATCTAGTGCCTTTAAAATTCATACTGTAAAGTATAATATTGTTTTCTGTGCCAGATTACTTCTATATTTACTACTCAGTTCCCTGAGATTAGGATTGACTCCCAAAGTATAAGAACAGTATTAAATATTTGTTGAATAAAAGACCTAAAACAAATTCTACCCCTGTTCTGTAAAGTGTGGTAGCTATGGACCACACATAGGAAGTAGGCATTTGAAGTATAGCAGTGTCAAATTTTGAGATAATATTTGGGACATATTAACTTAAGGAAAATACAAAGTTAATTTTCCTTGTTTCTTTTTTTTCTATTGCTGATGTTAACATCTGTAATATTTAAAAGTGCATACATGCATGTCATGTTCCTATTGGATCATGCTTTGCCTCCTGTATGACTTCCTCTTACTCCATTACCCTCCTAAGAGTGTGGCCTAGTGGCAGAGTCCCTGCCTAGCATGCACAAAACCCTGGATTTGATTCCTTGGTACTACATTCACAGAAAAAGCCAAATGTAGTGCTGTGACTCAAGTGATGGTGCTCTAGCCTTGAGAAAGTTCAAGGACCTGAGTTCAAGCCCCAGGACTGGCAAAAGAAAAAGCAATGAAGTGATCAAATGCATAGAACTATGAATGGTCTGGGAGAAGAAAATTCCCTGTTTCAAGATGCCCTAGACCCAAGTCTATCTACTTCCTTAGATAGCTGCTTTTGAGTTTAGGTCATAGCCTTTAGATGAGGATGCATACTCCAGTGAAAGTACTGTTTTGGCCCTGTGATGCACAATGGAGTACAATGGAGTATACCAAGTTATGGGAAGCTTTCTATTTTGAAGGAAATAGACAATACAGCAAAAAGAAAGCAAACAACAGTCTCAGACTAACAGCCTATTCTGAATTCTTAATCCCATCAGCCATACCAAATTGCCCTCAGCAGTCAAGCCTGCTGCTTGCTGGTACCTTGAGCTTTAGGCAGTTTCCAAGCAAACACAGACTGTTTACTGACTGTAATTAAAATGACAGCACACTGTTTTCACAACTGAGGGTTCAGAGTCGATTGCCTTTTTCTCCTGGCAACCTGAGGGAAATACAGACCAGAATCTTGTTGTACAAATTCAAAATGGAGGTGTTGACTATGCCACATGCTATCCTTGACTCCTTGGAGGTTTATGATACAAGGATTGGAAGTTATCTAGTGTGGAGCAGCAACATTTTGTAATCACTGCCTGCAGGGCACTGTAAGTGACAAACTGCATTTGACCACAAGATGATTTACAATCCAATTTCCTTTGGATTGTAATTCTTTCTTGTAGAAAACCCACTCCAGCCAGCCAGCTCTATTTGTTCATGTGTAATCCTAGGTGCTCAGGAGGGGGAGATCTGAGGGTTATGATTCAAAGTCACACTACAGTAGAAAGTCCATGAGCCTCTTATCTCAATGAATTTACAAAGAGAGAGAGGGAGAGGGAGAGAGAAAAAGAGAGAGAGAGAGGAACAGAGAAAGAGAGAGAGAGAGAGAGAGAGAGAGAGAGAGAGGGAGAGAGAGGGAGGGAGGGAGAGGAGAGAGAGAGACAGAGAGAGAGAGGGAGAGAGATAAAGAGAGAGAGAGACAGAGAGAGACAGAGAGAGAGAGAGAGAGACAGAGAGAGAGAGAGAGAGAGAGAGAGAGAGAGAGAGAGAGAGAGAGAGAGAATAGATCTGTGACTCAAGTGGCAGGGTACTAGCCTTGAGCACAAAAGCTTAGGGATAGCATCTGGGTCCTGAGTTCAAATCCTGAGTCCAGCACAGAAACAAAACAAAAACACAAAACATGAAAAACAAATAACAAGAAAGCTCACTGCATTAGGCCTTCTTTGAGCTGTAAAGCACTGTCTAGGTGGTTATGATGTTGAATTCAGGCAATCTCAAGATGCGCCACAGAAGACAGTGAATGCATTAGAAAACCATGTCTCTCTTCCCCCTATGTCTTTTAAATATAAAATTTAACAGAAATAAAAAGAGGTGGTAAGGGTAGGGATAGCGGGTACCAGAACGGACAAGAAGAGAGATGAAACAAGAAATGGAATATAGGTTGCAATTCAGATGTACTGTATTCTAGGCTAATCTGCTGTCTTGCTGTGGTATATTGAGTGAGTACATAGAATTTCGAATGTTTAGGGTCCATGTCTAGAGCAAAGAAGGGAGATGATATTAACTGGTCAGTTAATTTGTCATGTCTTTAAATCTCTAGCTCAGAATTCAAATGTTGGGACTCTATATAGTATAATTTTCATCCTTTCTGACAGCAAAGGGTCTGAACATATAGCAATCCTCTATGCTCAGAACAAGAGCCATTGATATTATGTGCTGGTCTTGTAACTAAAGGAGTATGGTGACTATCTGAAATCATCTGAGCTGGAGGCTCACATAGATCTTCACTTGCTCAAATGCAAACTGTTCATAATGAGGAAACACTAGGAATGCTTTGGGGAGAGATGACCTTGCAGTTTAGTTGCTGAGAAGTATAGTTGAACCCCCTTCTGTCAAGGTGACTTTTTCGCAAAATGCTTTTATCAGAAATTGCTTCATCTGAGAAATTACACAAATTGAAGGCCTTTTTTCACCCTATAAAACTTTAAGTCTGGAAATGGAACCAATTAATTGGTTAAATTTCCTTAAAAATAAGTTTTTTGAAAAAAATTAAAAAGGGGGATACCACTGTTCAAAAAGAAATGCACTCATTACCTTACTTATGTAACTGTAGCTCCTCTGTACATCACTTTTGCAATAAAATTTACATTTGAAAAAACGAAATTTTAAAAAGTCTTTGCTGAGATCTGAATTCAGGACCCAGAGTGTCTGTGTTATTTTCACAGATGCTGAACACATCGTTGGCCCCAAAATAGAGCATGGAACTGTGTGCATACTGCCCTCATTTAGGTGTAGATGATGCTACTTACTGCAGCCGGAAACACAGAGTCTCTAGTCTCCGTACATAAAGACTGGAGGACCGTCGCCCAGTATTTGAAATCCTTCTGAGGCCAAAGGAGAGCCAGAATACCACAGGTAAGAGAAAATTTACATGAAATGCAAAATTTATTCCCAACAGGAATCGGAATGACCAAACCATTAATGAAACTAGTATGGTTCATTAGTCTTCACGTTTAAAAGAGAGAGGATCCAGTAAGCAAAAAACTGGTGAGTGAGAACAGCAATACTGAGGAGAACCCTAAAAGAAAAAACCCAAAAGGTATACAAGGCTAGGGGGCCCAAATATTTTACATCCTGAGGTTTCTTCTCAGGATGCGGGTGACCCAGGTATCTAACAAATATGTTTGTGCAAAACTAGATACTGAACTCACTCATTCTTCAAAGGACCCACCAGCCCTTCTTCCATTGAAAAACAGATTCTTTTAGAGCTCTCTCTGGGATGTAGAAAAATTAATCAGAAATTGTTCAGGGCTTCCATATGTAGCACTTCTTTTTTTAATGTTTTAAACATTTAGTCTTCAAATTATTTGCCTAAAAAGAAATGAGAAGCAAAAGTAGTTGGACATAAAACTTCCCCCGTTTTTCTTTCTTGAGAGATGTAGATTGTTGAATGAAGTGTTTATTTTCTGATTAAATTGAGCTCATGCAATGTTTTCAGAAACATCACATCACTACAGTACATTTAATTGGATATTTATAAGGACATGAATTTTACAGTGATACAGTATTGTTAGATTAAAAATAAAAAAAACACCTAATCTTGTAAATGCCTGAGCTGACTCACTAATGTTCTAGAGGTGGGTTAATTTGCACAAAGATCTCCATCATGCTTTGGACATGCTCAGCCCTTTGTCATTGAATCCTCCATATTATGCTGTCTTTCAAAATGTACTAAATGCTCTCCCCTCAATAAGCTGTTAATTCTTGTCAAGATGTAGGTTTGGGGGGGGCGGGTAGAAGAGGCCATTAACAATAAATTATCTGCTCTCTGCACTGAGGGAGTAGTTGCAGCTGATCCTTCAGGTCTTCTATCTTAATAACATCTTACTATGTGTTAAGTGCGTTTTCATGTGGGCACCCAAAATATTTAAGGAATTTTTTAAACAAAAGTAATCTAGTTCCTAGTGTGTGTACTCATGCACTGTGTCACAGACTTTCATGATAAGCCTGGCCTTAAACTTGATATTATATTTCTCTTGCTTACTGTATCTGCTATTGGCTTCAAAAAAATTTAGAGAGCTTCATTATGAGATTCAACAGATCTCTTTTAAACAGTGATCATTTTCCTGAACAGGTTTTGACAAAAAGTAAGTAACAGTGAAAAAAAGGCCATATTAAGCAGTAATATTAAGTGGTGATATTACCTTAGGATATATTCTGCTCTAAAGAACTAGTAGAATATTTTCTTAGAGGCTGCCATGGTCTCTTCCTAGACTATGGGAAGGACTGAGAGAAACCAACACAGGAAAGTAACCAAGGTGTTAAGCAAGAAATGGCCCCTTACAGAGCTGAAACAGCTGACTCACCTTAAAAGTGTTATTTCCTTTAAGAAATGCAGTTAGTTATTAATTCCATTCTCTATTAGGTTAATTCATTTCCTTCTCAGAAATATTTTTCCCTGAAAATACATGCTAGGACACACTTTGGCTTTTAAAACTTAGTTGGCTGACAGACCCTGCCTTTCTTCTGTGTCTTCCAGGGATTTCAATTTCAGTTTTGAAAATCCAAATGTTTTGTTCTCATAGGATGGCATGGATATTCAAAATTACTTTCTATAGCCTCGCCTTTAGTTGATAATACAAGACTTCATTCTCAAGACAACCATTCACAAAATACAGAATAAAGAGTAAAGTGAATCTCTGGTTGTATAAGTTACAGTTTACTAATGCTTACAGTTCATGCTTGCTTTTGTGGTTACTTCGCAAAACATATCATAACTAATATTTGGTGAACTCTCATAAAGAATTACATACAGGTCAAAAGGAACAAGATGCAAACATTACAGGAGTAAAACACCAAGAAAGTAGAAAAGAACCTGTGACGCCATTCAGTGCTATGGTAATGTCAACAGCAGAGAAATCGGAAAACAGAATGTAAGGTAGGCAGCATGAGCTATTTGAAGATTTAAAACCAATGACTGGAAGAAATGGTAGGCATAGGTTGAGACTAGAACAACTGAAGGTGAAATCTGATTATCATCAATATGGGTATGCCTCTATATATGGTAAGGTGATTTCCTCTCCACAAGATTCATTTTCCCTCATTTACACAATCACTAGTTGGCATGGCAAAGGAAATAAGAAACTGACCATTCCTTTGCTAGATGCTGCCTTCAGGGGTGTTGTGCTGGATATTTCTGCTACTGGTACTGTAAATTGAAAGAGATGACAATGTTTAACAAGACATGACTCCCACTGGAAATTTAGACTCTTCAACTTCCTCAAAGAAAGCGATTGTCTCAACAGTCTCCTAGGCCTGTGACAGAGCTCCTCCATTTTAAGAAAAAAAACTTGCATGACTTCCCTAGCCCCTCATTCTCAACGTTAGTAGCTCCATTCATTTCTCTAATCTATTTTGCCTCCATAGAAGTGTTTAGGATTTTCTTTTTCTAGAGCATGTTGTTGTTGCAAACCATGACACAGGATAATGAATTCAGGGCCTCATACATTTTTTAAGTATAATTTTTATTTTTTACTGCTTGAGCTATGCCACATAAGAGTTTATTCTTTTTTGGTGGTGGTGGTGGTCATGGGGCTTGAACTCTGGGCTTGGGCACTGAACTCTTGACTCCAAGGCTAGTGCTCTACCACTTTGAACTGTAGCATCACTTCTGGTTTTCTGGTGGTTAATTGTAGATAAGAGTCTCACTGATTTTTGTGCCCTGGCTTGCTTTAAATCATAATCCTCAGATCTCAGCCTCCTGAGTAGCTAGGATTAGAGGCATGAGCCACTGGCACCCAGCAAGAGTTTAATCTTTAAGGCTCTTTCCAACTGTAAGTTCCATAAAAAATAAAATGCCCAGCATAATTTGGAATGTATTTACTTAGTTACAACAAAAATAACTTAAGAAAAGTAAATACCATGGGAGAAGAACAAGGAGACAGAGAAACTCAGAAACAGGTGACCAGCTCTCAAAAAGGGTTGAGTCCTAAGAAACATTTCCTATGAACCCTCACCCAATTATATATTGATGTTCTAGATCATAAGAACAGTGTCACATCTTAGCAGTAAGAATTGTGATTTAGTGAATTATTCTAGTTCAAACTTCTTGAGGGAAAAAGTTACAGAATGTTCTGTACAACTCAAGAATAAAATATGGTCTATTAGGAGATTAAAATTCCCCAAAGGGAACTTCTTGGCAGCAAATGGGCAAAGTTATTTAAAGAGTTACTTCCCATCTTTGAGTCCACCCATTTAATAAAACAATATTAAACCACTCTTTAATAATTCAGGGCCTATCATTTCTCTTACTTTGCTTCAGCAGAACTTAATCACAAAAGAACTTCCTCAGAAAGAATGAAAGCCTAATTTAATTATTTCAAAAATAACCCTGGACTTTGAAAAGGTTCATTGAACTTAATCTCTGAAAATTCCTTTAGACAATCACCTCCCAGCATATGATTAGACAACATCTGAATAGTGCCAGACTGTTCATACATTACTTTGCAATTGTTCATTTTTAAAATATATTTTGAGCAAAAACATTTAAAAAATATTTCCATAAGTTTCTCTATCACTTCAAATCCAGAGAAGACAAAAACAGGATAGAAACAATTCCAATATTTAGTACTTAGCACATTGAAAATTATGATATACCATTGAATAGGTAGTCATATCAATTTTAAAGATCTCTAATACTATAGCTAATTATATATTTAGATGTAGCTTCATACTTCAAATAATCAAAAAACAAGGGCCTGTCAGTCAGTTTGTAGGGATAAAAAGTATGCCTTTACTAGCAATAAAGAATTTTATTTATTTAGTGCTATTAGCACGACTCTGTTCATAATTAGTGTCTGTAACTTGTGATAGCACATTAAAATGAAGCTAAAGAATGTGGTAACTTCACTTTAGAGTGAAAAATATTATCAGGTAGACCTCAGCTACAAAAATAGCCTCCAGATCAATGTAAAAACATAAACTAGTAAGACAAAGCAGCAGCATGATTGGCTGCTGTCCTTCCCAAAGTCTGATTATCTCCAAGAACAATTTGTCGCTACAGGCGACTCAGGAGGATGAGATCTGAGAAACACTGAGGCCAGCCTAGGAAGGAAAGTCTGGGAGAGTCTTATCTCTCAAAAAGTCACAACTGGAGGTGTGAATCAAATGGTAGAGTGTCAGCAAAGGGAGGACCAGAAGTGTGGCCTAGTGGTAGAATGCTTCACTAGCATGCATGAAGACCTAGGTTCAATTCCTTGGTACCATATACACAGAAAAAAAGCCAGAAGTGGTGCTGTGCGTCAAGTGGTAGAGCACTAACTTTGAGAAAAACCCAAGGACAGTGCCCAGGCTCTGAGTTCAAGCACCAAGACTGGCAAAAAAGAAAATCAAAGGGACAGTTCCATGCCCTGAATTCAAGCCCCAGTGCCAAAAGAAAATAACAAATGAATAAATAAAAAGGTCTGACTCAAAAAAGTTGTCTCTTTGGCTGTAGATCAGCAATACATAATGTGACATCTGTAAGTGTTCCATGAAAATGATTTATGGGATAAAAAGGAAAATGAAATCATTTAAAGTGAAAATTGATCTAAACAAAAGAATAGGTTCTGAAAGTACAGAAAGGAACTATTAATATCCTTAAGTGATATGTAAAGAATAGTAGGTAATGTATCCTGGTTACTACTATCATAGTTGATAATAAAACAACTATAAATATTAAGGTAGAGTGAATAATATATATTTTACATAACAAATGAAACATTATTTCCCAACCTTAAGTGAGTTCACAATATTTCTACACATGAACAGTTATGGGAATAAACTAATCAACACAGTCACTCAGACACTGAAGAAATTTCACTATCTGAGTTGCACATTCACTGTTTGGTGGAAAAATACATGCCTTCCTGCTTATGGGTATAATGCCTTGCATTAGCTTTAACCCTAAAAATAAGGGCTCAGAAGAGTTGGAGTGACCCAGAGCCAAGACAGCAACAATTACCCAGCACAACATAGTCTAAATTGAGAAATTTTACCCTGGAATTTTTAAGCTGCCCAAGCTCTGAGCCATCTCCTATCTATGTAATGATAAGTCCATTAAGTTGTCCATGCTGCCATAAAGATGAATCTGACAGGCCATTTATGTGAGTCAGTTTAGAGAGGCCAAGGGTGGTTGAAGGGAAGGATTAGGAGGCCTGGGGTGGTAAAAGGTTACATTAGGCCTAGCTTCCAGAGATCCCCATGGCACACAGCTGTCAGGAGCACAAGAGTGCCCTTGGAGACAACCTTTGGAAAGAAGCAGGGACTTTACAGTGTGCCAGCAATTTCATTGGGCAGAATTTGCCTCCATTTTTATTGCAGTCAGTTTGATGAGTCAATCACCTAGCCAAACTATTTCTGGGATTTAGACTTTGTAATCTGGAGATCATGGCAGAAATCATTGGATATTTAAGTCTGATTTTTAAAAAATAAAAGCTAGATTGCTTCTGTGAATCTTTCCAGAGGCCTGTTCTCTAAGGAATATTCTATTCACGCAAGCTTAGCTTCTATTTTTCGAAAGAAAGAAAGAAAGAAAGAAAGAAAGAAAGAAAGAAAGAAAGAAAGAAAGAAATCTTAGAAATTGTTTGCATGTGAACATCAATGGTAAGGAAAAGAAATGTCTTCTGGAAGACTCTACAAGAATCCAATGAACTCTCTAGAAAGTGCCCAGAATGTTGTTACTAATTAGCATTATTAGAGGTAACATATTTATTGTGCTGTTGTTTACCAAAGCCAATTTCCAGAATGAAAATGACTCAGAATTTCTTGATGGTTTCATTCTATCCTTCCTGTTGGGGTAGAGGATATTTTGTCACTGGTGCTAAAAATGGTAGGGATGGTTCTTCCTTTACAGTGGGTGTTTGGAGCTACAGATAGAGGAAGGAGACAATAATGACATTCCTGAATCTGTGCTAAGCAATAAAAATGCATTATTCTATTTATCTCCACAATCTTGTCAGTAAGCATTATCATTCCCATTTTATAGATGACATAATAGAGAAATCAAGAGAGGTTTTGTTTTGTTTTTGCTTTTGCTTTTTGTCATTCCTGTTGCTTGAACTCTGGGCCTGGGCACTGTCCTTGGACACATTTTGCTCAAGGCTAATGCTCTGCCACTTGCAACAGTGCAACTTCTGGCTCTGGCTTTTTCTGTGTATGTAGTACCAAGGAATCAAATCCAGGACTTCGTGCATGCTAGACAAGCACTCTCTCACTAGACTCTGCTCCTGGCCCTAGATTAAATATTTTGTGAAAATGAGTAGAGCTCAGATTGAATCTGCCAGGCTTTCATTTAGACACTTCTCCATATTTCTCCCTACTTGCTTCTACCCCAGAAAGTCGAAGACAGTTAAAATATCTCCTCTATTTGCAAGACTAGTGTGACAGACAACTTAAAGAGAACCAAAGATTCATAAGATTATAATTAAGCTGAAGAAAATTTAGATTAATTAGATGATAGAATTTCAGAAGCAAAATGCCCAGATATGTCTCTGACTCCAGTTCTTACCATTAACAGGCCAGAGAAACACACTGCTACTACTGGGAGTCATTTCTGAGGCTACTGAACTCATGAGTGGCAACACTTGAATCAGAGCTCTAGACTTCCAGATCAGAGATCAACATATTTATGTTTTCTACATGAACAATAATATTCTTTTTTAAAATTTTTTTTGCCAGTCCTGGGCTTGGGCTCAGGGCCTGAGCACTGTCCTTGGACTTTCTCAAGGCTAGAGCCCTACCACTTGAGCCTCAGCACCACTTTCAGCTTTTTTCTATGTATATGGTAGCAAGTAATTGAACCCGGGTCTTCATGCATGCTAGGCAAGCACTCTACCACTAGGCCAAACTCCTGGCCATGAACAATAATATTCTTGACCCTACAATTCACTATTAGATTCCTGTAAAGACTAAAATACTAAAAATTTCTTTATATATAATTTAATCAAAGACAAACTTTTGTACTAGTAATGGGGCTTGAAGTTAGGGTCAGGGTATTCTCCTTTAGCTTTTTCGCTCAAGGCTAGTAGTGCTTTATGTCTTAAGCCACAGCTGCAATTCAAGGAAACATTTTATTTCTACACATTTTCAAAAGGTACATTTGTGATGTAAGAAGTTCAGTGTGTTTGCTTTTCAGGTAATGACTACTAAGGGATGGCTGTAACTACACAACCCCCACCCCCAAAAAAAGACAACATCCAGGGCCGAAGTACAAACACCCATTCATAAATATAAACCAGATGAATCGGCTCTGGTGTTTACGCAGAACAAAGTTACTCATATACAGTCACCTGTAGAGTGGCACGTTGTCTACAGTACAATACACTCAAGCAAATTAACCTTAATTGCTGAGACCCCTTTGCCAGTTTTCTTTGAATCCTATAGTTAGAGTTCTTCTGAAATTTCTGAAGCAACTACTATTCTGAAATGTATTATTGCTACTCTATGTTAGTGACTGAGATATCATTTTCTAAGCCATAGCACTGGAAATCACATTTGAAACACCTGAAGTTCTATATCTGACATGTTTTCTGCCAGCTAGTACTGAGTAGGAATCCAGGTTGCAATCACAAGTTTGTATTCCATACAGGAAACAGCACAGAAGATGTGATTTAAAAAAAAATTCTATACAAATTCCTGCAAGCACTGACACTTCATCTTAGTCCCCCAGAGGGACACTGCTCTACCTGTTATGCAGACATGCCTAAAAACCTTTGTGATTAAAAAAATTCTCTTTCAATTAATAATAACAGATTTTTTTGTAATTTTTTACTCTTAAGTAGGTGACTGCTAACTGATTGAAACGGGATTATTCTATAAAATATTCTAAGGGCAACCTCAGAAAAGATAAACCACAGACAAAGTAAATAATTTTCTTTTAGGCTCAAGTGGCTCTTCCTGATGATTAATAAGGATACCACTAATAATAACAAAATCATTAAATCCACACAGAAAGACGAAAGGAATATTGTCAAGCCTATGAGAAAATTCAAGATATATAACAGTATTAAGTCAATACACTAAAAGGCAAGTATTCAATATAAAATTGACAAATCCAAAGATAAAGCAATAGCACCTTTGTGGAATATATAAAGATTATTTTAGTATTAGAGGGCTAGACATTTTTTTTATTGTTACTATTGGTGATCTCCTTCCTTTTACAAAAAGGAGATTTTGAGAGCAAAATGATGTGTTTTATAAAACCAAACACATCTGTATTGTCTTCACTGCCATCACGGCATGACCTCTCTAAAGCTTTTAAATAAAAGAGTAAAGCACAGAAGGACAGTTCCAATTTCACCATACATTTATGTGTAAAAGATACTAGGTTCACTGGACAATTACGTAGGAGGGGGTACAGCCATGAAATCCATTAGGCCAGCTTGAAGTATAATAAAACATATTTTCTCTGAGTACGAAGACTCATAAGCTTCTGCATGTTTCAAGACACAAAGTCATTAACGCCCAGTCTGTATTATAAGTCACCATTTCCACACAGTGGCTCCGTTTCCTTTGAAAGATAAAGGAATAGTAAGCAGTTTACGCATCAAATGATGCCTTTGGTTGTTGTCATTTGCATTGAAACATTAAATTAAAAAATCACAGCATGAAGATGATTTTACGATGAGTAAAAACTATGACCTGACAGCTAGATTCTCCGGTGAACATAATTAAATGTTTTGTCAGCTTACCTGATACAGAGCCTTAGGAATCACAGCATAACAAAGCCTGGCATCCAAGGTCTTAGAATATAATATGCCTCCCCTGCAGTTCTTCCAGATTTTGTGCCACAAAGGTTTGCAAATTAATGACAATGTTTTTCTCTTGCTTTCTCTGTGCAAAAGAAAACAAAGAGACCTTTCCAGAATCCTCTCTGCTTTTGCCTCTGCTTCCTGTTCTGAGATTCACTCTATGGTACTCAACATATATCAGAAAACAGCCCTAGGGGGGAAAAAAAAGAAAAAAAAAAGGGCCTCGCAGCCGTCGACGTGGTACTGCCACCTACTGGCAGACATACATAATTGAACAAAACACGAAACAAAACACTCTCATCCCCTATCATAAGAAGGGTGGTGATGGTGAACTTGGTTGGAAATATCAGTAGTCATGGCAGTGTCCCTAAGGCGATAGCACTGGGGTGACAGAGAGTAGAAGTAACCTGGACAAGTCAAGTGAAAACTGTCTCCACAAATGAGTGTCTATAGCAAAAAAAACAAAAACAAAACAAAACAAAACAGGATATTTTCTTCTGTATTAGCAATTATTTTCTATAGTTGAAATTATGTACAATATTTAGATATTCATGTCTATACAAAAGATCACCTTCTATTTGTATACAGAATGTTTTATAGTTTATTCCTGGCTCTGCACTTCTGAAAATACTTTCTTTTCAAGGAATGTATGATTTCCAAAAAGAGTAACTTGAATCTTTGAAAAAAATGTAATACACTATGTGTAATACATAGAGGTGTATATCTGCATAAATATATGTGTGTATACGTGTATATATGTATATTCTGGGAGAGTTTTCTCTGGTGAAACATATATATAAAACACAATACATGAACTTGCGAAGTATTTTGTAAATGAATGAAGTCCAGCTAATAGAGATCCCTGGACTGTTTTGATTTGTGAATATGACACAGAAACAACTTAAAGGAGGTAATTAAAATCAATGTTTATATATTTTAATCTATACATCTCTAAAGATACTATAAAAACTTCTCCTTACACCTCTCTCTACTTTGCCTTTCTGTGCATGCCTGTCTATATGTCCCAATTTCTGATGTTTAAAAATATCAGTTAATTTGGTTTAGTGTATATCCAGTTGATTTCACTTCCAGAGGAAAGGCAGATAATGGGTTAAAAGCACCCAACACAATCCTGCACACCATAAATCTGAAACAAAGCATCAGGTGTGCAACTTCAGGAAAAGATGGTTGACATGGAAAGGCAATGAAAGGAAATGATGAATGTTAGACAGAAACCAGGTGGCAGTCGGTAATGTTGATCTTTAGACTTACAAAAGAAATAGTTGTCTCTAATCTAGCACTCTAAAGAAAGGCAAAGAATTGCCTTTAATAGGCTTCAAGCAAAAGAGAAAAGGGAAAGCTTGGAGAGCACTAACAATGGCCAAGCAGTGGGCCTCTGCGTAAGTAAAGTTTAACATGTGTAATCCGCCAGCTGGGAATGTGGCTTAGGGGTAGAATGCTTTCCTAGCATGCACGAAGCTCTGGGTTAGATTTCTTAGTACCACATACACAGAAAAGGCCACAAGTGGCACTGTGGCTCAAGTGGTAGAGTGCTAGCCTTGAGCAAAAGAAACTCAGTGGGGACAGTGCCCCGGCCATGAGTTCCAGCCCCAGGACTGGCAAATTTAAAAACAAAAAGTGTGAGAGATCTAAATTCTTCAGGATGATCAGATGTCAGAGATGGGCCTTCACTTCCTAACTTGCTCACTTGGGTCATAGAGAAGAATCGTCAGTATAAATGATATACAGTCAAACCTGATGGCTGGGGACAGCAGAAAACTCTCAACTCTCATTTCCTTCCAAATCTTAAAGACCTCCTCCCTCCTCCAGGGAAACAAGTAATCACCTATAGAATTAGTGTAGATCAGGACACTGGCTGTGCCTTCCATTCAGAACTGCAGATGAAGACCTCTTTAGGAGGAAGTGTAAGCCATTAGTCATACTGTAGAGGCAAGAGAATGACAAATACATGAGCAGTCCAAACTGCAAAGAGGAAAAAGACCAGTTGGTCTTTTGGTGAAAATATGGAGAAGAGCCAAGGCAGGTAACAGAAAGGCCAGGACACACAGGATCACACAGATCCATGAACCACACTCAGTGATCACAAAGGCTTCAGTTTGATCGCTCTGTACACTCACAGAGGGTTAGAAAGTACCTAGTCCTTAGGAAAGCAGGGAGGTTTGCAACAGAGAAGGGAAAACACTTCAGGGCCCAATGTGCAAACAATTCTTCCTGGTCTAACTTGTTCACTCTTAACAAAAAAACAACAACAACAAAAACAAAAAGCCAGATACCTGCGCTACTCTGGACACACAAAGTAGACAAGATAGGAGAAAATTCTTAGCAAGATAGTATTGACTAGTGTTTTTGTACTTCCTTAATTTTTCTGTTCTGTCTTACTCTTATTTATTTTTATGTTCTTCCTCACTATCATTTCTTCTATGTTATCTCATATACTTTAATCTCCTTCTCATCTTTTTCTCCTGTTCCTTTTCCTTGTTCTCCTTCTTATCACTTCATTATCAACAACATGATTAGCTTTAAAATATTTTAGACATTTGCTTTATTATATAACTATGCTAACTCTTTTCTAACTTTATAGAAAGGGAAGGTAATCTGACATTTTCAATTTTAAAACTACATTTAAATGTGTGAATTGGTTTTGTTACTGCTCTCTGTTTTACCTCTTTAAATAAAAGATACAGACTAAAATAATTAAAATATACAATAAGTGTCAGACTGGCTGATGGTACTTAAAAACAAATGCAAATAAATGATTGCTGCCTGAGAAGGACACAGAGTGACTGAAAGTAGAAAGATGAGAGATGAAGTAATAAGCAAATAGAAGCTGAAAGCAATTAGTCGTAGCTATAATTTTATCTGACAAAGCAGACTTCAAGCAAAAAGATTAGTTATAAGAAATAAGGAAGATCAAAATATATGAATAAAAAAATTGGCCTCATGTTTGCCTAGAGTGCACTAAGACCTGGGTTTCATTCCTCGGTACCACATACATTGAAAAAGCTGGAAGTGGTGCTCTGGCTCAAGTGGCAGAGTTCTAGCCTTGAGAAATCCCAGGGCCAGTGCTCAGGCCCTGAGTTCAAGCCCCAGGACTGGAAAAAAATTGCCAGATACAAAGATATACTGATTGCAAATGTTTATCTTATAAATACGTATCTCAGTGCTCCCACTTTTATAAAATAACACTACTGGAAATAAATGAACAAATAGGTCAAAATAGTGAGTGACATTAAAATCCCAAGTAGACAGATTACTCAATAAATTTAATACACATCTACAAAACATTCCATCTGTTAGTTACAAATTCTCCTTAATAGTCCATGAAACTTTCCCCAAATTAGACATACATTTGAATATAAAGCGAGCTTCCATAAATCAAAGCAAAGTGAAAAAATTTCTTATATCTTGTCATTTTAAAATTAAAGTTAAATGCTCATAGAAGCAGAAGCTATGTAACCACTTGCAGACTGAACAATATTCTTTTATGTTCAGTGGATCATTGATGAAGTCATGGAGGAAATGAAAAAATTGCTGGAATCAAATTAAAATGAAAATACAACCTACCAGAACTGTAAGGACATAGAAAATAACTGTTTAAATAGGGAAATTCGCATCTATAAATGTCCACAGTAAAAGTCAGAGAGATATTAAAAAATAACCTAACAGTGTTCTTTAAAGTCTTATTAAAATAAGAAAGTAAAAGTCCAGAATTAGAAATAATAAAATCAGGATGAAAACTATTGAAATAGATAGAAAGAACAGTATAGTACTTGAATGAAAAATGGAGTTGATACCTTGAAAAGAAAAACAAGATTGACAAATCCTTAGCTGAACTAACTAAAACAGAGAGACCACTCAAATTAATAAAATTAGAAATTGAAAAAGGTATGTTATAAAAACCACTGAAATCAAAAGAATCAGTATGGAATATTTGAAATTTCACATTAAAATAAATAGCAAGCTACAAAAAGTAATGTGGTTAGGTATATATGGCCTAACAAAATTGAACTAAGGAGATATAATCAACTGGAATGGTTCTATAACATTCGATGAGATTGAAAAAGTAATAAGATCTCCTAACAGTGGAAAGTCTAGGCTATTTTTCTGTCAGATTTTCAAAGAACTAAGAATGTGCTCCTCAAAATATTCCATAAAATATACATATAAAGAGTACTTTGAGACTTGTTATATAAAGAAATTATTATCCTGATACTATAATTGGGTAATATAACAACAAAATCACTGGAGCAATTTCCTTAAAGAACATACTTCCAAAATTTATCAGTAAAATATCTCTAAACACAACTCATCAACACATCATAAAAATCAGATATCATCTACTCAGGAAGCTGAGATCTGAGGATCTCAGTTCAAAATACAGAATCATGTCATCTGCAAAGGGGGAGAGTTTCACTTCATCTTTCACTATTTGGATACTCTTTATGTTTGCTTCTTGGAAAAAAATCATATTAAGTGAAGTAAGAAAGAAATCCATGGTTTGCCTCATTCATAAAAATTAGTGTATGTCTAGGATAGTCCTAGAAGAGGATCACAATAGCTCAGTAGCTGTGCACATAAGACAATATAAGATGAGGCTTCATAAAATAAATTGCAAGCTATGGAAATAAGAGGTTTTTCTTTGTTGTTGTTGTACTGTGTGAAATAATGTCTTTGCTTTCATTTTTTTCCTCCTTAGCTTTATCCCATTAGTTACTTTATTTGATTTTGGTGCCCTGTATCTTGTCTATGCATTTATCCAAATTGGGGGAGGGAAGGGGAACAACAAAATGTTGAGACAAAGGACAAAGGGCAAAGCAATACAACAGTGATACTCACAAGACCTTTTTTGGAAATGATCTTTACAACTTGGGGTAGAGGAGGAATGCTGGGGGAGGGAAATATAGGAAAACAGGGGAGTAGGCAACAATGTTTGACAAGAAGTGTACTCATTAATAGATATATATGTATATATATATATATATATATAAAACTGTAACCCCTCTGTATATCACCTTGATGATAAAAATTAAATTCTAAAATTAAGACAACCTTTTAAGACAAAACTTTGAAACTACTTATAAAGATGCTTTGAGATTTAGGTATAGGCAATAACTTTCTGAATGGGACATTATTTGTGTCCTCTTTAGAAAAGCAAGAATTGACGGGTGATATTGCAACAAATTAGAAAACATTTGCACAATGACAACAAAACCAGTGAAAAATAGCCCATATAATTGGAGAAAATTGTTATCTATAGCTATTCAGCTAGCAGGGCATTTATATCCAGAATACTGAAAGAACTTAAACACCAAAGAATAAGTAATTAAAGGAAAGAATAGATAATTGAGAAGTCAATTATGGTAAGTAGTAGAAATGTCCAAATAGTACATAAAAATGTTGAATTTCATTAGTCAAAAAGGAACTGAAAATTAAAATTACATTGAGGCTAGGTTATAACAGCACACACCTATAAGCCTTGCTACTAGGGAGACAAAAATGGGATCATGTAAATTTGGCTATCCAAGCAAGGCAAAGTTAGGGATCCATCCCCTCTGAAGAATAAAATAAAAATTAAAGGACTGGGGGCATAGTTCCATGGTAGAGCACTTGCCCAACAAATGTAGGGCTCTGGGGACAATTTCCAATACCACAATTAAATGAAACAAAAATAATATTGGAAAATAATAAGAATGGGTACCATCAAACAAACAACTATTACTAGCAGGAATGCCAGGGAAAGGAATCCTTTGTACACGGTTGACAGGAATGTGAATTGGTCCTGCCACTATGTAATATATGTGGCAGTTTCTTAAGTAACTAATCACAGAGCTACTATATGATCCTGCTTTTCCACTCCTGGTACAGATGCCTAACCATTCATGTTCATTGCAGCAAAAGTCAAAATGGCCAAATGTTAATATTATCCAATGTGTCTACAGTGAATGAATGGATAAAGAAATGGATTATATACATAATGTACTATCATTCCACCATAAAAATAAAATAACATTGTATGAAGGAAAGTGGGTAGAACTTGAGATCATCATGTTAAATGAAAGAAGCCAGAATCAGGGAGAGGCATAAAGCACAAAATCTACAGAACTATATTTCTGCTCAATTGAAATTTAAACATATATACATGAATAAGGTATTAGTGCAATTTTATTGAGTTGAGATATTACTCTATGTTCAGAATGACCTCCAACTTGTATTTCTCCTGTCTCAACCCCTTGAGCAGCTGAGATTGGAACCATATACCACTTAAAAAATAAATTGAAGGGTAGCAGGGTATAAAATTAACCCTCAAAAATCAACTGCCTTCCTCTATGCCAACAGGGAGAGGAATGAGGCAACAATCATGAAAACAACTCCTTTTGCAATAGCCTCAAAGAAAATAAAGTACCTAGGAATTACTTTAACTAAGAATGTAAAGGACCTTTTTGATGAAAACTTTAAAACTTTCAAAAATGAAATTAAAGCAGAACTGAGGAAATGGAAAAACCTCCCATGCTCCTAGACTGGAAGAATCAATATTGTGAAAATGACAATCTTGCCAAGGGCTATCTACAAATTCAATGCAATACCCATCAACAGCCCAATGTCATTCTTTAAAGAAATAGAAGAGGCAATCCAAAATTTCATATGGAATAATAAAAGACCCCGTATAGCAAAAACACTTCTTAGCAGAAAGAACAGCGCTGGAGGAATTTCAATTCCAAACTTTAGACTCTATTACAGAGCTATAATTATCAAAACAGCTTGGTACTGGCACAAGAACAGGCCTCAAGACCAATGGAATAGAACTGAAGACCAAGATACTAAACCACAGACCTATGGCCACCTAATCTTTGACAAGGGAGCCAAAAAAATAGAATGGAAGAAAGACAGCCTCTTCAACAAGTGGTGCTGGCAGAACTGGTTAAGCACATGCAAAAAACTAAAGTTGGATCCTTCTTTGTCACCCTGCACTAGAATTAACTCCAAATGGATCAAAGACCTGGAGGTAAAAGCTGACACTCTGAAAACTTTACGAGAAGGAATAGGAGATACACTAGGCCTCCTTGGCACAGGTCGAAACTTTCTCAATAAGGACCAAGAATCACAACAAATCAGAGAAAGGCTGGATAAGTGGGACTGCATTAAATTGCAGAGCTTTTGTATGGCAAAGTACATAGCTAGCAAACTAATTAGGAAGCCTACAGAGTGGGAGAAGATCTTCACCAACCATACAACAGACAAAGCCCTCATATCTAAAATATATCAACAGCTCAAAAAATTGAATCAATCCAAAACTAGTCTCCAAAGAAACAACCATCCCATTAAAAGATGGGCCAAAGTCTTAAACAGAGTCTTCTCTGAAGAAGAAACAAAAATGGCCTATAGACACATGAAGAAATGCTCAATGTCTCTGGTCATAAAAGAAATGCAAATCAAAACAACTCTAAGATTCCACCTCACTCCAGTTAGAATGGCCAGGATCAGGAAAACTAATAACAACAGATGCTGGAGGGGATGTGGCCAGGAGGGATCACTACTACACTATTGGTGGGAGTGCAAATTTGTTCAACCACTATGGAAAGCAGTATGGCAGTTCCTCAAAAGACTAAATATAGAGCTCCCCTAGAACCCAGCAATTCCACTACTTGGCATTTACCCAATCATCCAGAAACAAGGGCATACTAAATCCACTAGCAAAATGATATTCATTGCAGCACTATTTACCATAGCAAAGATATGGAACCAACCTAGATGTCCCTCAGTTGATGAGTGGATCAACAAGTTGTGGTATTTGTACACAATGGAATTCTATGCTGCTGTCAGAAAGAATGACATCGCCCCATTTGTTAGGAAATGGAAAGACTTAGAAAAAATCATATTAAGTGAAGTAAGCCAGACTCAAAGGAACTTAGGCTCAATGGTTTCCCTCATTTGTCATAATCAGTAGAAACCTTGGGCTCTCCTAGCAAAGATTTGCAATAGACCAGAACCTTGATACAAAAGGCCATATAGTATGATGCTAAATGAAAGGATCTCTAGGATATAGAAACATAAGCCATATAATGAGTGATTGTTGTCCTTAATGTACTATGTTATCTCTCATCTCTTTTGCTGTCCCTTGGTTATCTCATGTTGTTACAGTATCTCACTTTGTTACCTGATATATCGGATATATTTGTATTTGGTTATTTGAAATTGGATAGGGAATGGGGGAAAACAAGATGAGGGGTGGGGATGGGGGGGAGGGAAATGAGGACCAAGACATGTGACAGGGTATCAATGTATGTGAATTAATGCACCTTCTATCTGGCAAATATCATGTAACCCTTCTATTAATTACAATAAAAATATATGAAGAAAATTACATCTAACAATAAAATATAACCTTGCCTTTAAAAAAATAAATTTAAGGTTTTGAAACTACAATAATGATGTATCTTCATCTCATTTATAACTATTTATCCCTAAGTTGTTCTCTTGTTTAGGTTGGGTATATCTCACAACCCTCTTCATCAAAACGATACTCAGCTTCTAAACTTCTGTTTTGTGTCACTATGATAACAAAGTTATCTACTATTATGCATGCACTTATGTTAAAGAAATATCAGTTTATTGCTTATTTATGCTTCCTGTATCTGTATAGTTATTAAGTCTGCTTTAGATTAGAATCTCCTGATGGTAAATCCTAAATTTAACTCCTTTTTGTGCTCATTTATAAATTGTCATACCTTATTAAAAATAAATGGGATTCTTCTGAAAAAGACAATGAAATAGTTTGTCAACAATTTCATCTTTTTTTCTACACATCTTTAAAAATTGAGAAGTAGAGATAATTTTCCCATTTCATTTGGAAAAACAAAGAAAAGCAAAAATTACATGATGACAAAACTGATCTAAACATAAGGCTAATTGTCAGTTTAAAATTATTCACTAGATTATGTAATTACATATCTAGGATTCAAATGTCCCATAGATGATTACTGAAAATAATCTTTATGAAGATACTTGAGTAAAATAATATTAACATATTTTTCCACCATAATAATACAGTAGAACATGATTTCTTTGTAGCTCGCAGTTTGGAATAGCTTCTGTGCTGTAGCTGTATAGCTATACCATTGCAATTTTGTACGGGTATCTTGCACCACTATTGACCAACTACTGTTTTTGCAGCATTACCTTGGAGGGAAATAAACTTGCTATCCTTTCCACTCATCCCACAAATGTCATAGACATTCTCTTCTACATTTCCTAGGTGTTGCTTGGTAATTTTCTCCTACTGCGCTGTAAATACTAACATTTCCGCACATCTTTTTCAACAATCCCACATACAAAGCTATACATTTCTTCTTTAAGTTATTTTATTTCTTTCTTCTTGATTTTCTTAAGGTATTTTTTGTTTTAGATTTTTTTTCATTATCCTTACGGTTTCTTCTCATTAGTATCTTAGGAGAAAATAAAATAGCTTCTCATTTTCTTTTATTACTTAATACTATACCTGGAACATAGTATCAGGAACTAGAAATATATCTGCTCTGAGTAGAATATCATTTTGTTACTATATATATATATATATATGATTGTGTTAATTACATCTCCCATTTAGAAAACAATTGAGAATAAACCTTGTCATCTAGCAACCGAATAATGACAATATTCTACTTTGGTTTTTTTGGTTTGGTTTTGTTTGTTTTTAAGATAGACAAACTATTCCCTCTCATCAATGAGCACTAGCATCTCATGGTAACCTGTATGGAAGAATGAAGTATCAGTTTTATTACCTTTCATAGAAATGTACATGTTACAAGTAAAAATGACATATCTTTTCACAGGACTAAATATCCTAAGTTGTTGACCAATGCCAGTATTCATGACTTGATTTCATTAGGGAAAGGCAGGTGTGGTGCATAGAACAGCTATCATGAAATGTGCTTCTCTGCTTCCTTTGGAACATCACTGGATGACCTGTTTGCCCTCTGCATACATCCTCACTCCACTCTAGGGCTTTGTGGCTAAGCAACAGGTTTTTTTTTTTCCTACACAAACTTTGTTTGCATGACATTGTCAGACTGTCAGATCATTTAAGCTAAAAGGAAAAGCACAGTTTTTCCATGAATTCTTCACATTTTTTTGGTAATGATAAACAAGCACTTAAGACAATTTACTAATACAATACCTCATTCTATTCTCTAAAATTTTAGTGGATGTAAAAAACTATGATGCAAATGTACACAAAATTAGGTTACTATGAAAGGAATTAAAATTTTAATGGAAAATATTATCTCACAATACTTTTAATTTGTTTAATGTTTTTAATACTTAATTTAACATTTTAATTTGAACACTGAAGCAGGGCTGATGGGTTATGTGAGTAGTCTGATGAAGTAGCATGCTGGAGGCTGGATGCAATACCTGACACTACAAAAAAAATAAAAATTCTAAGTCAATAAAATTGAGAAAACATTTTGAGTCCATGTGTCTTCTAAACCTAGAGGATACAATGTCTTTAAAGTATTTATAAAAGATGATTTTTTATTTAGTCTAGTTTTGTTTTGTGTTTTTTTTTTTTGCCAGTCCTGGGGCTTGTACTCAGAGCCTGAGCACTGTCCTTGGCTTTCTCAAGACTTGAACTATACACTTGAGCCATAGAACCACTTCCAGCTTTTTTTCTATATATGTGGTACTAACGAAACCAACCCAGGTCTTTATGCATGCTGGGCAAGCACTCTACCACTGGGCCAAACTTCCAGCTCTTCTTTAGGTTTTAACCTTTGTGTTTTGTGTGTTGGTGCTGGGCCTTGAACTTAAGGTTTGGACACTGTCCCTAGGGCTTTTTGCTCAAGGCTAATGTTCTATGCTCTACCACTTGAGCCACAGCTCCACTTGTGGCTTTTTGAGGGGAGTTAATTGCAGAAGAGTTTCATGGACTTTGCTTGCCCAGGCTTGCTTTGAAATTTGATCCTCCCATCTCAGGTTCTTGAACTTCTAGGATTATAGGCATGAGACATCAATACCTGGTTCTCTTCAACTTGTAAAAGACAAATGTGACAGCAACACCAGCAAACACAGCACCCTAACAATTAGTGGAGGAAGTTGGTTGATGAATTGTGTTTTTATGTGTGTTTCAACCTACCCTGTTACATGTATTAGGGAAGTGTTGACATCTGAGCTATCTCCTCAATTCAAGAATTCTTTTATGACCAGACTATTGAAATTGAATTCCTTTTTTCCATATATGTTTTATTGTAATTAATAGAAGGGTTACACTATATTCACCAGATAGAAGGAACCTTACTCCACAAATATTGATACCCTTTCTCATGTCATGGTCCCCATTTCCCTCCCCCCCCCACAACTTGATTTCCCCCCTTCCCTCTCCTATTTCAAATAACCAATTAAGCATATATAAAATGTATCAGATAACAAGGTGAAATATTGTAACAATAAGAGATAACCAAGAGAGAGCAAAAGAGATGAGAGATAACATAGTACATTAAGGAAAACAATCACTCATTATATGGCTTTCGTTTCCTTATTCCTTACAGTTTGCGTCATACTATTGGGCCTTATGTGTCTAGACTTTGTTCTATTGTAAATCTTTGCTAGGAGAGCCTAAGGTTTCTACTGATTACGACCAATGAGGGAAACCATTGAGCCTAAGCTCCTTTGAGTTTGGCTTACTTCAAATAATATGATTTTTTCTAAGTCTTTCCATTTCCTTACAAATGGGGCGATGTCATTCTTTCTGATAGCAGCGTAGAATTCTATTGTGTACAAATATCACATCTTGTTGATCCACTCATCAACTGAGGGACATCTAGGTTGGTTCCATATCTTTGCTATGGTGAATAATGCTGCAATGAATATCACTTTGCTAGTGGATTTAGTATGCCCTTGTTTCTGGATGGTTGGGAAAATGTCAAGTAGTGGAATTGCTGGGTCATAGGGGAGCTCTATGTTTAGTCTTTTGAGGAACTTCCATACTGCTTTCCATAGTGGTTGGACGAGTTTGCACTCCCACCAACAGTGTAGTAGTGATCCCTCCTGGCCACATCCCCTCCAGCATCTGTTGTTATTCATTTTCCTGATCCTGGCCATTCTAACTGGAGTGAGGTGGAATCTTAGAATTGTTTTGATTTGCATTTTTTTTATGACCAGAGACATTGAGCATTTCTTCATGTGTCTATAGGCCATTTTTGTTTCTTCTTCAGAGAAGACTCTCTTTAAGTCTTTGGCCCATCTTTTAATGGGATGGTTGTTTCTTTGGAGATTAGTTTTGGAATGATTCAATTTTTTGAGCTGTTGGTATATTTTAGATATGAGGGCTTTGTCTGTTGTATGGTTGGTGAAGATCTTCTCCCACTCTGTAGGCTTTCTAGTTAATTTACTAGCTATGTCCTTTGCCATACAAAAGCTCTGCAGTTTAATGCAGTCCCACTTATCCAGCCTTTCTCTGATTTTTTGTGTTTCTTGGTCCTTATTGAGAAAGTTTCAACCTGTGCCAAGGAGACTTAGAGTGTCTCCTATTCCTTCTTGTAAAGTTTTCAGTCTATCGGTTTTTACTTCGAGATCTTTGATCCATTTGGAGTTAATCCTAGTGCAGGGTGACAAAGAAGGTTCCAACTTTAGTTTTCTACAGGTGCTTAATCAGTTCTGCCAGCACCACTTGTTGAAGAGGCTGTCTTTCTTCCATTCTATTTTTTTGGCTCCCTTGTCAAAGATTAGGTGACCATAGGTCTGTGGATTAATATCTGGGTCCTCAGCTCTATTCCATTGGTCTTCAGGCCTATTCTTGTGCCACTACCAGGCTGTTTTGATTATTATAGCTCTGTAATAGACTCTAAAGTTTGGTATTGAAATTCCTCCTGCACTGTTCTTTCTGCTAAGAAGTGTTTTTGCTATATAGGGTCTTTTATTGTTCCATATGAAATTTTGGATTGCCTCTTCTATTTCTTTAAAGAATTACATTGGGCTATTGATGGGTATTGCATTGAATTTGTAGATAGCCCTTAGCAAGATTGTCATTTTCAAGATGTTGATTCTTCCAATCCAGGAGGATGGGAGGTTTTTCCATTTCCCCAGTTCCCCTTTAATTTCTTTCTTGGGGTTATAAAATTTTCATGAAAAGGTCCTTTACATTCTTAGTTAATTCCTATTTATTTATTACTTTTTGGTGGTCATGGGGCTAAAACTCAGGGACTTTCCCTGTGCTAATCAGCTCTCTCCCCAGTACCCTACCACTTTAAGCCATAGAGCCACTTCCTCATATTTTCTTTTTCCTTTTTTCTTTTCTTTTTTTTTTTTTTGGTGGGTCATGGGGCTTGAATTAGGCTTGGGCGCTGTCCCTGAGCTCTTCAGCTCAAGGCTATCACCCCTGAGTCAAGCCTCATTTCCCATTTTCTAGGGGTTAATTGGAAATAAGAGTCTTAGGTTTTTTGTGCCCTGGCTGGCTTTGAACCTTGATCCTCAGATCTCAGCCTCCGGACTACCTAGTATTACAAGTATGAGCCACCGTGCCCGGCTTCCTATTTTGTTTTAGTCTACCTTCTAAACATTTTATTTGGATTTTGCTCTCATATACCACTGAAGTGGAAGAAATGCAAAATTATTTTTCTCAAGATGTATTATCTCCATATTCCATTACCAACAGTGGATTCGTTTCTCAATTTTTCACTGATATTTCCTCTCCTTTCACTTTTCAAAAACTTCCCTATGAGTTACTATGAGTGTAGGGAACATGTGATTATTTACATCATGAAAGCATAGTCCCTTAGATGTCATGTAAAAGTCAGGAGTTTACTTCAAAATAACTTAGAAATATTAAAAAAAGCAATGAGTCAATTTTGGTAAAATCTTGGTAAGTACTACATATGGTGATAACAGCATTATATTATTGTCTGTGTTTTTGAGCATCTATAGAACTTCTGGTTATGAAATGAATAATAAAAACAAAAATCAAACTATCATATTTCATATGTGCATGCATCCTTTCCTTATTTTAACCTAATCAAATTGTTTCATTCTTCTATCATTTATTATGTGTACATATACTTATTAAGTATATTTTCTCACCTAGTATATTGTAAATTTATGAAACCTACAACATCTAAACTCATCCTTGTAATCACTAAGCTTTCTAATGTGAAAGCATGCACAATAGATTAATAAATGTAGAAATAAAGGAGAAGGAAGAAATCAAATGACAAATACGTCTAAAGGGAGTGTTTCCTTGATAACAGAAGCAGAGAGATCTGTAATACTGTAACATTTTCATTCTGAGGTCTGATTAAAATGCCAGAAGAAGAAGTGGAAAAAATAATAGCAACTGTCAACAAGAATATCCATATAAGAAATCTGTATTTGCTCTGTGTAGGGACAAATAGTTGTCATTAGTGGAGAATATAGAGTTTCCACAAGCTACCCAAAGGAAATGGTAGTTCTGGCTCAATTGTTGAGAAAATGGAAATCCTGAAGGGAAATTTTAATTGTGTTGCAGTTTTAACCCTTGAGAGCATAAAGACATGGGAACACTGTCTTATACATAGAAATTTTGTTTTCTGGTTTTTTTTGTTTTGTTTGGTTGTGGGACTTGAACTCGGAGCGGGTGCTGTCCTTGTGCTCAAGATTAGAACTCTACCACTGAAGCCACAGCATTATTTCCAGGTTTTTGAGTGGTTAATTTAAGATAAGAGTCTCACAGGAGCTTTACTGCCCAAGCTAGTATCTAACTGCAGTCCACAGATCTCAGCCTCCTGAGTAGCTAGGATTACAGGTATAAGTCACAGGTGCCTGGCAACAAGTAATCCTTGATAGGTCTACTCACAGAGCCAAACAGGCCTTATGTCTCCCTTTATAACTGTTAGTAGGCAGCTTTTAAAATTAGAGAAAAGATACATGTTTATTTTTTCTTGCAATAGGTTATCTCTAGCAATACAAGTTGTGGATTATTTTTAGCTCTCCATTTGGAAAAAAGAAACAGTAGTGTTTTTACTTTGCTTGAAACAAACATGTTCCTCCAGTTGGAGATATACTACATGCCAAATTGGCAATGTCAGTTTTCTAGAAAAATCTTTCCCTCTGCCACCTAGGAAGACAGGTGGCCCTGGACTTAGTCCTTGAGCTGTGTCACAGCACACCTGGACTCAATTGTTCAGCGACAAGCAGAGCAGGTGGGACGAGAGTGGGCTGCTGTACAGGAAACAATTGGACTTAGCACATTGGTTGGCTCCTGCCCCAGGCAACTCACTGAGTAGGTGGGCGGGCATGGGCTCCAGGAGGCTCAGGAGGGAGCCAAATAGAAGGGCAGATAATGCAAACACAGACTTTAGATTCTAAAATAATTCCTGGAATTAAGTAGGGCCTGGCAGCCTGCTTACACAGTAGTTAAATGCTGGTTAACACCAAGGCAGGTGCTCTGAAATGGCTGGACAATTGTAAGCACTTGAATAAATATTAGTTGTTGATTTATTCTCACTGTTTTAAAAGTGTCAGTTTCCCAGTCTTCAGGTACATTGTACTAATTTACTCTAGCTAGACCCTCATTTATTTATTTATTTATTCACTTTTAAGATCCCAGCAGAGGAAGTAGCAGTAGATCTTTCTTTAAAGAAAGATCACAATTCCCTTGATCTGAGTACCTTTGCAAATATAAATAAATGAATGGCTTAATTAGCTCTGCTTTTTAAAGTGTGCAATGTTGAAAGTCAGTTGTTATTCATCTGTGACATTTGATTATTATTGTAAGAAACCTGTATAATAAGCACAGTGAGTTTTGTATGGGGAAAAACATGCCAGATGATTGTAAAAGGGCAGATTGAATCAGAAACTTTCACCTGCTATACCACAGAAAACTGTGGGACAAAAATATGGATGGCATTGTTTGGTGTGTATCTTGGTCCTGGGACTTAAACAAGGGGACTAGGCATTGGCCCTGAGTTTTTATGCTCAAGGTTAGCACTCTATCATTTTATCCACAGCACTATTCTGTCCTTTTTGATGTTTAATTGGAGATAAGAGTCTCATGGACTTTCCTGCTTGGGTTGGCTTTGAACTGTGATCCTCAGATCTTGGTCTCCGAGTAGCTAGGATTATAGGTGTGAGCCATCAATGCCCAGCTTGGATTTTTTAAAAAATATATAGACATAAAAACCTATGACTCTATAGACATAATGTTTTATTTCATAAATTAATATGTTTCTATGACATACAAACCCTTATTCTAATTTTGATTAAGTTCTAAATACTAAGTCCCAGTGATTGTAAATAGAGATTCCCTTCTTGAACACTTGTTTGTTAAACTTGTCATTTAAAATATGATGTAAAAGTAAATGTTAATAAATTCTTTAATAAAAAATATATTGAAGTGTGAGTTATTCTCTTATTTTATAAATATTTATTGAAAGCTTAAGGTGTTTCACTCATTGAGATATTTAGTGGGACACAAATCAGAATGAAATTAATTTTCTGGTCTTAAGAAACTGACAACACTGACACCCAGCTTTTTCAACATGATGTGTGTGGGAAAGAATAGTATTCAGGTGCTAAGAGAAACTAGACTGAAACAGTTCAAGGAAAATAATTCCTTGTTTCATGAACAGTAGGAACAGTTTCAAAAGTAGGACAATAGCTTTAAAAATGTAAATGTCCTGGTCTGTGAAACATATTAATGTGCATGTCTAAAAAAAGTTCAAAGAAAAATCATATGCTCTGTTGTTACCAACCAAATTTCAGGATTTTTTTAGATTATGTGACAGATTCTCAATTGGAAAGGACTCAAGGAGACAGTGAAAGGCTCATGGAAGGAAATATTGCAGGAGCTCAAGGTACTTCACACATCTGTACCCACGTTCTCAAATCCTGGCATCAACTATCTGTTTCTCTTCATTTCTGGTTGTTTTTGTCTATGCTTCTTTTCCTGTTAGACAGGCTGTCTGTACATAGAATACTCTGTGAGTCTTGGCTTACATCCAAAAGCATCAAGAATAGTGAGAATGGATATACTTTACTACCAAATGCTCTATCAAAAATCTCAAGAAAATCTCTGGTGGATTGTGATTGGGTGAGATGCCCAATCTGGATCAATCACAGGGACCAGAAAATGTGAGTAAGGCTGCAAATGGTTGATCTGGGTCATGTGCCCATTCAAAAGATCTTCCACAATTAAAGCCAAAGTTGGGAGACATGTGGATGATAATTCTGAGAATTAGGACTTCTGACCCAGTTTCAAGATGCATGTGTTATGAATTGGGAAAGTATGCAAATAGAGAAAACTCTATATTCTGGGAATATGAATTCAGTGTGCTAGAGGAACAGGAACAAATGTAGGACAAAGAATATTAAGGACCAGTTTAGAGGATGTGCCTGGCATGTATAGCATGTATATATGCTTAAGTTTGAATATCAGAGAGTCAGTAAAACAAAAGAAGTAGCCAAGTTTTTGTTTAATCTTTGATTATTACAACACAGCTGCATTCCTACTACTCTCAGAGAGTAATTTCCCTGGGTTCATCATGACTTAATGTTACAAAGAGGAAGGACATATTTTGGTTCTCATATTACTTGATATTTCTGTGGGGGTTTTGTCATTTTTAACTCTTCACTCTACATCATTCTATTCCCTGATGACTTTGACTGCACATTTTTCTTTTTTCCCTATATTTTTTATTGTGGTTAATGGAAGGGTTACATTATATTCACCAGAGAGAAGGTGCATTACTTCACATACATTGATACCCTTTCTCATGTCTTGGTCCCCATTTCCCTCCCCCCACCCCAGCCCCCATCTTGTTTTCTCCCTTCCCTATCTGACTTCAAATAATCAAACAGACATATATACAATATATCAGATAACCAGGTGAAATACTGCAACAATATGAGATAACCAAAAGAGATGAGAGAAAACAGTACATTAAAGACAACAATCACTCATTATGTGTATAGCACATTTTTCTTAATGAAATTTCTCATAGTTTTTCTCCTTCATTTTTCAGCTCCCATCATTCAAAGCAAAAGCTGAGAACCAGCTGAAACTTACTCATCATATTTATTCTTTCTTTAATACAATAATGTTTTCATAATTTTGCTGAGTTATAATTTGCATGCAACAAAATTCACCCATAAAGTGTTTCGTGCTTGCCTAGCATTAATGAAGTCCTGAATTGGATTCCTCAGTACCACATACACAAAAAAGTCTGGAAGTGGCACTGTGGCTAAAGTGGGGGAGTGCTAACCTTGAGAAAAAGAAGCTCAGGTATAGTGCCCAGGCCCTGAGTTCAAGCCCAGAACTGGAAAAATAAAAAATAAAAATAAATTAGTATAATTTTCAAATACAAATGTAGGGGCTGGAAGTTTGGCCTAGTGGTAGAGTGCTTGCCTAGCATGCACAAAGACCTGGGCTCAATTCCGGAATTGGTGCTGAGGCTCAAATAGTAGAGCTCCAGCCTTGAGAAAGTCCAAGGACAGTACTCGGGCCATGAGCTCAAGCCCAGGACTGGCAAAAAATATGTAATAAAGCCTGGGATAGCCAAGGACAAGACTTGAAAGAGGCCATGCTTGCATCAACCTTAGGCAAATGAAAACAGAAAAGGTAGCATTGTTTTGCCACAAAGAATAATGTAGCATAAGGATATCCTATAAGCATATTCAGTCTGAGAATCACAGACATTGCTTTTTTGCTTCATCTCTTTGGAGTAAATGTTCCTGCCTGATTTAATAGAAATAGTGTTTTTCTCTGCAGATACCTTTGAGACATACTCTGAGATGCAAAGATATTTCATGTTGGAACCAGTTCTGCCAGCATGCTTGAGTAAGCAGAATTATTTCTCTAAGCTATCTGAAATGGAGCTGAGTTACCAATAAGCAAACCATAACACCACAGAATGGAAAAGACGAACATCTATTCCATCCACTAGTGCTTACATTAATCTGATTAATTAAAGGATAAATGAAAACTGTTTATTTGTGCCTGTTGTAAAAGAGCAGCTTTAAATTAACTCCTTGCCCTGGGAGCTACACTGTGATTGTTAGTTCTTGCTCTGGTTTTAGCCTCACTGCTTTCTCTTGCTTCATCTCATGGAAGCTGGGCGAGTACACAGTCAGTAAAGAGGGCTTTGCTTCATTCACTGGTGACTGCATTCAGATGAAAGCAGGGTTTTTTTTTAATAGTGAAATGAATCAGAAAATTTTCATCAGATGAGCTCTTATTGCTGACTCCAAGACAACTATTCAAAATGGGTGAGATAAAAATGAGAACTATTCATTACCTTTCTGAAGATTTTTCCATGTTTTAGTTCCTACATGGATGAAATATAACTGTTTTTTTCAATAACAGGTTTATTTCCAATATTTTATCCTGTGCCTTTACTGTGATATATAATGATTTATCATACAGAGCAGTTATTTCTATTGAATCAGAAAAATATTTCAAGATTCTTTGGAATATATAGAACCTTAAGAGTCTAACTCAAATTGCTCATGAAATCTTACGCTGGTTTTGATCTTACCCTCCCTGCCTATATTGGCCATATTAAATATGGTAAAGGAAATACTTTAATTTTTATTAATATTTTCATATAAATTGTGAAAATAATGGGTTTTAATATAACATTTTAATACATGCATTGAACATACTTTGGTCATATTAAATATAATCTTCTGTTTCATAAGTGCATCTTCAAAGATCAGAGAGCTGAAACTATTTTTAAGGATAAAAATAAAATGTGGAAAGCTAGTTGAAATTTAAATCAGTTCTTATACTGAATGGAGTTGTATAATAGTGTGTATATAGTCAGTTATTTGAGAATTATATATTTACATATAGGGAAGCTTCAAAATGATTTGCTTCTGGGTTTCTGAATTCATATAGCAAACACCTAATGGTACAAACTAAGTGAAAAGATACCAGAGCTATTTCTAGGAAGACCTCCTCCCTCTGATCCATTGCCCTTAAAGTGTTAATAACTTTGTTGAGCACCCACATACTCAATTTCATTCCAGCTGGGGCTCTCCTGACTTTTGCAGTCTGTTATTTACTTTCCCAAACATAGAAGAAAAGGAGGAAGGCACCACAATGGAAGAATTAAATAAATAATGATAATACTTTGTGACAGCATCTTACATCAATGCCAAGGGGAGAAAAAACAATCAAGCTCAAAAGTTCATTCTACATTATTATCAAACACTGTCTACCCATATTTTTTAAAAGACGTGTAGTAGTTGATTATTTAAGAAATACCATCACAAACATAATACCATATGATTAATCTTGACAGCAACCTTGTGAGCTTAGGTGAGGGAAGGGGATTGATGCTGTATCTATGTTGAGGGGAAGGAAGTGATCAATCTTGTTTCAGGTGAAATTCATCACATGGCCTTGATTCACAAGGTTAGTAGCTTGCCAGGCATATGATGTTGAAAGAGAAGAAAGGCTCCCAATCAAGAGAACCACATGAAAAAAAGGTGAAGACAAGTGACAACATATATTGTGACTAGAAATTGTCAGTCCTATCAAAGTTAGTAGTTCTCGGAGATGAGGGAGGGTATGTTAACAAATGTAAAGCAGACAGAATTATATCCAAAAGTTATTGATTATCCTCTCAAGAGTCTAAGTCTTCATCTGTCTGAGAGAAGTGAGTCACTGATTGTTTTGAAGAAGAGCACAGCTATGATTAGTTCTTAGCAAAAATTATTCAGAGAGCGTAATGGCTCATGATTAGAACAAAGACATGCAAATTCCTTCTGCCTCAAATTTATGCTGTTCTCATCTGAAATTCAATTCCATGGCCCTTCCCAAAGGGGAAAATAACACCATTCTGGGTAAAAGTGAGTGGGATTTCTATTACAGGAATACTCCCAAATATATTTTAAGTTACATAAAATACAATCACTTGTAACTATTAGTCAATTAAATATGCTGAAATTCAATATTAGTCCAAATTATATCTATGTTCTCTATACTTAAAAGACTAACTTACTGGATGAAAATGATTGTGGGAGGAAGGCACAGAAGCAGAGTATTAGATAGATAACCAGGAGACCTGGACTATTTGGCACGTGGAAGAAAACTGAGCCTTGTTGCTATAACCACAACTGCCATTATATTTGTCCCAACACCAAAACTCCCACTCACATATTTTCAGCTTTCTCTGCTGCTATTCTATTCTAGATTTATAAGGCTGGATGACTCCTAACTAACATGTGTTAAAAAAAAAACACTGACAGTAGCAGAGGGTATGTTTTAATGTTTGGGTAAAGAAATTATCTTCTTCAGAAATTTCTATTAAATAAAGCTTTTCATGCTTACTTCCAAATATGTATGCAAATCTGGGCGCTGTGAGGTAAGTTCAACGAAATTATTTTGGTTCACGTTGTTTCTCCTTTAGAGTTCGTGCATAGAAACTGTATTCTAGTCTTCTACATCATTAGCTACATTCCAACCAAAACTTGAGAAGTTGAGTTGAGATAGTGGTTACTTCAGAGTTCTTTCATCCGTTCAAACATGTGAACAAAATGGGTCACAATTTTTTAATTTTTTTTTTATTTTTGCCTGTCCTGGGGACTCAACTCAGGACCTAAGCACTGTACTTGGGCTTTTTCCACAAGGCTAGCACTCTGCCACTTGAGGCACAGCACAATTGATGCCTTTTTTCTATGTATGTGATACTGAGGAATCAAACCCGGGTCTTAGTACATGCTAGGCAAGCATTCTACCACTAGGCCAAACTCCTGGCCCATAATTTTTTTTTTTTTTTGCCAGTCCTGGGCTTGGGCTCAGGGCCTGAGCACTGTCCTTGGACTTTCTCAAGGCTAGCACTCTACCACTTGAGCCTCAGCACCACTTCCGGCTTTTTGCCATGTATATGGTACCAAGGAATCGAACCCAGGTCTTCGTGCATGCTAGGCAAGCACTCTACCACTAGGCCAAACTCCCAGCCCAATTTTTTTTTTTAGAACAAGAGATTTGGCATAGTCTGATAGTATACATGCTCCAGTAACTAGCTCTAGAAGGGCTCCAGGAAAAAGGATTTCTGAAATTCAGTACCTACAGTTAGTTCTTAAAAATGACTAAAGAAATGATGATTGCATCAACATGATGTGATATTTATACACAATGGAATTCTGTGCTGCCATCAGAAAGAACGCTATCACCCCATTTGTAAGGAAACTGAAAGACTTAGAAAAAAAATATTAAATGAAGTTAGCAAGACTCAAAGGAACATAGGCTCAATGGTTTCCCTCATTTGTCATAATTAGCATAAACCTTGGACTCTCTTAGCAGAGGTTTACAATAGGGCAAAATCTAGATACATAAGGCCATATAGAATGAGGCTAAATGAAAGGACCTCCAGTATATAGAAACAAGAGTCATATAATGTATGATTGTTGTTCTTAATGTACATCTCTTTTGCTGCCCCTTGGTTATCTCATATTGTTATAGTATCTTACCTTGTTATCTGATATATTGTATATACGTTTATTTGTTTATTTGAAATAGGATTAGGGAAGGGGGAAAACAAGATGAGAGGAAGGGGTGGGGGAGGAAAATGGAGACAAAAACATGAGAAAGGGTAGCAATATTTGTGAAGTAATGCATCTTAAATCTGGTAAATATAATGTAACCCTTCTATTAATTACAATAAAAATATATTTTTAATAATGACTAAAGAATTTTAATACATATTGCTACTGAAAATAATTCAAAAATTCTTTCATAACAAATGTTTCCTATTGTATTACTTGGTCTCTACTTCCTGTTTTCTTCCAATGGGCCAGAATGAAAACATGAATGTCAGATAATTTTACACATGAGATTGAACACAATAACTTAAGAGAGGAAAAACAGCAGAATTGGTGTCTGAGTACCTCATGAAACACAACTTACCATTATATATTCTGTACAATTATGGGAGATAATTTTTTGGTTTTGCTCGGGCTAGTGTATTTTCCAATTTATTTTATTTTTTTGCCAGTCCTGGGCTTGGGCTCAGGGCCTGAATACTGTCCCTGGATTTTCTCAAGGCTAGGGCTCTACCACTTGAGCCACAGCACCACTTCTGGATTTTTGCTATGTATGTGTTACCGAGGAATCGAACCCAGGTATTCATGCATGCTAGGCAAGCACTTTAACCACTAGGCCAAACTCCTGGACCCTCCACTTTCTTTTACAGTAATATTGGGCCTTTATACATTGTTATACTCAAAATTCTTAATTTTTAAATGACATAATTATTATTCATATTTATAAGTACAGTTAAATATTTAAATACAGAAAATGCAGTGATCAATTCAGGGCATTAGCATTTCCATCATCTCATATGTTTGTCATTTCTTTGTGTTAAGAACATCCAGAACTTTCTCTACTTGCTATTTTGAAATATACAGTTAAGTATTGTCAATCATAGTTTTTGTCCTATGCTATAGAACAATAAAAGATATTACCCTTCTCTACCTGTATTTCTGTATTTGTGACTATTTTGACCAAAGAAACTATATTAGCTTATTAAATGGAAAATCTATTAATCACTTCATAAAAACTAAATTTATAAGAATGTACATTAGACAACAGTGGCCTTGCCAAATAATCCTTAATTCTAATTTACTGGACAAATAATGCATGTTATGCACAGATTTTTTTTTGCCATTCAATATCTCTGATTGGCACTACTTCAATTAATGTCCCAGTCCCCCAGACTCTGTCTATCATCAGAACTTGACTTTGGGTATTTTGGATCTAACCAGGGAATCCAGGGAATGTAAAATATCATATAAGAAGTCTGGGGCAGATTCAGCCCTTCAAGAAATGAGCATTACTCTTTAAGAAGTCACATAGTCCTGTGAACTAGTTTTGATGTGTTTTATGGATAAAACTTAAAGATTTTGAGGAACACAGAAAATTGTGTCTACTAGTCTGGAATTTTTAAAATGTCAGGAATTCACATTGCTATTTAGATCTCCTCATAGTTGTATACTGTTTTTAAAGTGCAAGAAATGTTTCTCCCTGGAATAAACAAAGTAATGAGACCAATTCCTGCATTGCTCATAAAGAATTATACATTTCCCCCTTGGCCAGGCATCATTTCCTTTGGTGGGAATAAATCTGATTGGGGAAGAAAATAATTAAGTTTTCACTTTTGAAGTTATAGCATTGTAAAGTTCTAATTTTAGCCAAGGTATTTCAGAGAGTAATAATCAGTGAGAATAAGGGAGATGAAAGAGAGACAGGGAGACCAAGACAGAGACAGAGAGACAGACACAGACACAGAAAGAATGCAGAGGGGTTTGCTAAAGGGAGGGCACTGAGAAGTTCCACAATAGGCCATCTGCAAGCTGGTGAACCAAGGAAGCTGGTAGCATGTGGCTCCATCAAGTTTGAAGATTTAAGAAACAGAGAAACTGATGATGTAGAATTTCATCTGATGCAGAAGACTGGAGAACTTTGGGGCCAACTGAGGAAAGCCTATGAGTGCAAAACCTAGAAAATTGCATCTTAATATCTAAAGGCAAGAGAAAAAGGGAATCTTAGTTCAAGCAACCAAGGGAGTGAGAGAGAGATATTTACTTTTCTCTATGTTCTGATTGTCATTTGACTACTTATATAAGTGAAACATCTTTTCTCAGTTCATGGATTTAAATGCCAGTCTCTTCCAGAGACAGTCTCAGAGACACACACAGCAATGATGTCTTACTGGCCCCCTAAAACTTTTAAGCAGGAATCTATATAAAAATCTATCTACACATTTATCTACTTCCAATAGCTATCTATTTAAGAGTTGACATGGATAAAGTGTCCTGCTACATATATATCATAATCAGTATAAGAAACAATTTTGCAATACACTTGGCGGGCATTCAATCTTTTGCACAACTTAGCAAGATTTCTAACACAAGGGCAGTTCAATTCATGGTCACATAGTCAAATAATAAGTTCTCTATTGAACAGAGCAAAAGCAAAATGATATTAAAGAATGAGAATTTATAGAGTTGAATCCTTCTGCACCTAGAATCACTAAATAGGCATCAATTGACATCTCTTCTGCATTAGTCAGCTTTCCATAAACTACCATGCATTTGAACAGTTCTTTAGACATCATGTAGCAATTTCATCTGCAAGTATTTCTATTTCATTTTGGTGTACTGATAATGTCACATGGTGGTATTCTAGTAGTGTATAAACTATTAATCTGATTTCAATCTTCTGTACTACATTGCATTTCAATGTCTGGCTACATGCCTAATACAATACTAATCCATCAAGAGGCTTCTGTATTGCCAATTAATTTTTGGAAAATAATATATCCATTATAGTCAAATTAAAAGAAAGAATAATTGACAAAATCATTCACAGATTTTTTCTTTTTTGTTGTTGTTTTGTTTTGTTTTTTATCAGTTGTGAGGCTTGAACTCTGGGCCTGGGAGCTCTCCCTGAGTTGTTCAGCTCAAGGCTATTGCCCTACCCCTGCGACAGGGCTTTGTCCCTGAGTTCTTCAGCTCAAGGCTACCGCCCTACCTCTTGAGCCTCACTCAGTACCACTAAGTTTAACTGGAGATGAGAATATCATGGACTGTAGCGTCTGGGCTGGCTATAAATCACAATCCTCAGATCTCAACCCCCTGAGTAGCTAAGATTACAGGAGTGAACCACCATGCCCACCTATCTCAGTTTTGAAGATTCTAGTCCATGAGAAATTAGTCTACTCGATTTTCTCCACCCTATGATGGTACAAAGCTACTCACATAATTTTCAGGAAGCAGAAACAAAATGGAGAGGGTTGAAGTCTCACAATCCACAACGAAGATAATCCCTAGTACTCATAGGACATCTCATTACATCATCCCTTCTAAAGGTCCCTTCAGCACCCGATAGGGTCATACTGAGATCCAAGCTATCAATACAGAGGTCTTCGAATAGCATTGTGGATGCATGTTTACAGATTATAAATGCATTTACTGTATTTATGTCTATACATGAAGATGGGAGTGATGAGACAAGTTCTCTATGGTTGCTTTCACAACTCAGTTTGTCCTTTGAAATTTTCAGACAGAAGCTATTATATGAGATTGCACATCATGAGTTATAATCCAACTAGAACTTTAGAAGTGGGACTAAGTATAACACTATTGGTTGTATCTCCATCATCTAATAATGATGGATAGATATGTACCATTCAATGGTTCTGGATGCTTCAGATGCCCACCTTAGTACCTACTTTTTTTCTTTTCTTTTCTTTTCTTTTTGCCAGTCCTGGGCTTGAGCTCAGGGCCTGAGCACTGTCCTTGGACTTTCTCAAGGCTAGAGCTCTACCACTTGAGCCTCAGCACCACTTCCGGCTTTTTTCTATGTATGTGGTACCAAGGAATCGAACCCGGGTCATCACGCATGCTAGGCAAGCACTTTAACCACTAGGCCAAACTCCCGGCCCAATGAGAATCATTTTTTTAAAGTTTGAGTTGATTACTAACCCAATATATGTTAAGGTTTTTTTTGTGAATACCTGAAGAATATAATTTGGTGAAGATTTCAGAGAGTGTGAGTTCCTTAAAGTAACCCTTTATCAAGCCAGATTTAGTTTTTTGCTCCAGGAGAAAATACACCTCCTAATGAGGAATGTCAGGACAATGTAAATGTGCTTCAGTTAACCTCAGCAGAGAGCTTATCAGATAGAATCGGTGTATTTTTGGTACTATTAAAGGCATCTTGTGAGGCTTGAAGAATGTGTGAGAATTCTGCATAATTCAGTGGATCATAGAATGCTGCACTCTTAAAAGTCACTGGCCAGGAACACAAGGGCCTGTGGCCACCAGAGCTCTGAGGCTTTTGCACCTCTACTTTACCACTACTCTTTTTCCAATCAGTATAATTTTGACCATTTGTTTTCCTTAAATATCTATGAATAAAGTAGTAATACTGAAATGCACTTCTTATGAGGTATGATTTAAATTTTAGTCTTAAAATCTCTAGGTCAAAATGGAATAGAAATGAAGATATAGAAATAAACCCATAGACCTATGTCCACCTAATCCTTGATAATGAAGCCAAAAAAATAGGATGGAAGAAAAACAGCCCTTCAACAAATAATGCTAGCAGAATTGGTTAAGCATCTGTAGAAAACTAAAGTTGGATCCTTATATGTCACCCTGCACCAGAATTAATTCCAAATGGATCAAAGACCTTCAAATACCCTCAAAACTTTACAAGAAGAAATAGGAGATACACTAGGATGCCTTGGAACAGGTCAAAACTTTCTTTTTTTTTTACTAGACATTTTTGGACATTTTTATTTACTTATTTATTGTAATTAATAAAAGGGTTACATGATATTTGCCAGATAGAAGGTGCATTAATTCACATATATTGATACCCTTTCACATGTCTTGGTCCCCATTACCCTCCCCTCCACCCCCCCCCGTCTTGGTTTTCCCCCCTTCCCTATCCAATTTCAAATGACCAAATACAAATAAATACAATATATCAGATAACACAGTGAAATACTGTAACAATATGAGATAACCAAGGGACAGCAAAAGAGATGAGAGATAACATAGTACATTAAGGACAACATCATTCATTATATGGCTTTTATTTCTATATCCTGGAGGTCTTTTCAATTAGCTTCATACTATATGGCTTTATGTATCAAGGTTTTGCTCTATTGCAGATCTCTGCTAGTAGAGCCCAAGGTTTCTAGTGATTATGACAAATGAGGGAAACCATTGAGCCTAAGTTCCCTTGAGTCTGGCTTACTTCACTTAATATGATTTTTTCTAAGACTTTCCATTTCCTAACAAATGGGGAGATGTTTTTTTTTTTTCCGACAGCAGCATAGAATTCCATTGTGTACAAATACCACAACTTGTTGATCCACTCATCAACTGAGGGACATCTGGGTTGGTTCCATATCTTTGCTATGGTGAATAATGCTGCAATGAACATTGTTGTGCTAGTGGATTTAGTATGCCCTTGTTTCTGGATGGCTGAGTAAATGCCAAGTAGTGGAATTGCTGGGTCATAGGGGAGTTCTATGTTTAGCCTTTTGAGGCACTGCCATACTGTTTTCCATAGTGGTTGAACGAGTTTGCACTCCCACCAACAGTGTAGTAGTGATCCCTCCTGGCCACATCCCCTCCAGCATCTGTTGTTATTCATTTTCCTGATCCTGGCCATTCTAACTGGAGTGAGGTGGAATCTTAGAGTTGTTTTGATTTGCATTTCTTTTATGACCAGAGATGTTGAGCATTTCTTCATATGTCTATAGGCCATTTTTGTTTCTTCTTCATAAAAGACTCTCTTTAAGTCTTTGGTCCATCTTTTAATGGGATGGTTGTTTCTTTGGAGATTAGTTTTGGAATGATTCAATTTTTTGAGCTGTTGATATATTTTAGATATGAGGGCTTTGTCTGTTGTATGGTTGGTGAAGATCTTCTCCCATTCTGTAGGCTTCCTAATTAATTTACTAGCTATGTCCTTTGCCATACAGAAGCTCTGCAGTTTAATGCAGTCCCACTTATCCAGCCTTTCTCTTATTTGCTGTGATTCTTGGTCCTTATTAAGAAAGTTCAGGTTGAAATTTTCTTAACAAAGACCCAGAAACATGACAAATTAAAGAAAGTTTGGGCACATGGGACTGCATTAAACTGCAGAGCTTTTGTATGGCAAAGAATATAGCAAGTTAAATAGAAAGCCCACAGAGTGGAAGAAGATCTTCACAGGCCATACAAGAGACAAGAGCCTCATACGTAAAACATACCTACAGCTCAAAAACTTGACTCTCTCTGTATCCACTCTCTAGTGAATGTAATTGTAATGCCTCTATATATTACCTCCATAATAAAAAATAAAATGAAAAAAGAAAAGTAAAGAAAAAAAGAACATCTTAAGAAAAAAATTGAATCTCGCAAAAACAAATTCTCAAACAACCATCTCATTAAAAGGTAGGCTAAAGAATTAAAGAGAAACTTCTCTGAAGAGGAAATAAAAAATCACTATAGACACATGAAGAAAAGCTTGATGTCTTTGGCCATAAAACAAATATAATAAAAACAACTTGAAGACTCCACCTCACTCCAATTAGAATGCCTATTAACAGGAAATCTAATGAAACAGATGCTGGCAGGGATGTGGCCAGGAGGGATCTCTACTAGACTGTTGGTGGAAGTGTAAAGTCATTAAACCTCTCTCTGGAAGGCAGTATGGCAGTTCCTCAAAAGACTAAACATAGAGCTCCTCTATGACCCAGCAATTCTACTCCTGGGCATTTACCCAAATGTCCAGAAACAAGGGCATACTAAAGCCACTAGCACAATGATATTCATTGCAGCACTATTTACCATAGCAAAGATATGGAACCAACCCAGATGCCCCTCAGTTGATGAGTGGATCAACAAGATGTGGTATTTATGCACAATGGAATTCTATGCTGCTCTCGCTCCATTTGTAAGGAAATGGAAAGTCTTGGGAAAAAATCATATTAAGTGAAGTAAGTGAAAGCCAAAGGAACATAGGCTCAATGGTTTCCTCATCTGTAATAATTAGCACACATCTAGGACTCTCCTAGCAGAAGATCACAATAGCTCAAAAGCTATGCAAATAAGGTCATATAGGATGGCACTAAATAAAATGAATTCTAGGATATGGAAACAAAATAATATCTGTGTGATGGATGTTTTTTATGTATTATGTTATTTTTTTTCTCTTTTTTCCCATAATGTTTAATCTCATGGGGTTACCTGGTATATTGTATATATGTTTATTTTTTTATTTGAAATAGGGAACAGAAGAGGGAAAACAAGATATTTGGGAGGGGGTGGGAGGAGGAAAGGGGACAAAAAATGAGAAGGGGTATAAATGTGTGAGAAGTAATGAATGTAACTCTAACCCCACTACACATGGCACGGAGAATAAAATAAAATAAAATAAAATCTCTAGGTCAAGCATGATAAATGATATCTAATATACAAATATGCTCTGTTTTGTCCACAAATGCACATATGCCAGTCAGAATCCATAATGTTAATTCATTCATTTGATGAGTATATAATCACAAATAATCTTTTCTCACATGAAAATAACATCACGATGATGATACATAAAAAGCATGTAAGTATTCTATATATGAGACAGTCATTTGTTTATTCTTTTGTCAGGTTTTAGGTTTTAAGTATGGTTTTATTAGCCAAGCTTGTAAAAGTGACCAAAGCATCTTCATAGAATTTACATTTGCTTTAATGAAAGATGATGATAAAGGAAATGCACAGCATGTCAGGTAAACAGCACACAGAGAGAAAGTAGAGAAGATAAGGATGAAGTGAAGAGTCAGAGCTAGGCTCACTCAGGAGGCAACTGTTAACCCTGATTAAAATAAGGAAAGAGAACAATATGGAACTCATGTACAATTTATTAGGATTGTTTCTATTACCATGTCACATGACCCCATAATCCTCAAACAAAGAAATCATACTCCTAGAGGTATATGGAAGCTCGTCTAAAAAATGCACACAATTTCAGGGTAAGTTATGCCCATGTTCTTTATGAGTAAAAAAAATCTACTTTCAAATAATGGGAAATCTGCTTAAATATTTTATTCACTACTGTAAAATACAGATTAAGTTAGGTTTTAATTATATTTTATGTTTATGACCCTTTAGTCTGTAATTTTATCCATTCAATATTTTTGGTCATTTGAAACATTTGGAAGGAAAGTTTTGGGGGGAATGTCATAATTAATATGCCCTAGGAATTTATAGCAGTGTCATATGTTTTACAGTGGCACAGTAAATTATGTCATGAACTAGCCAAAGGCACACGCTAGAATGTTTTCAAGAAACAAGTCACTTTAATTATTCATTTGTACAATGTTATTATTATGTTTGAAAAAAACATATAAGCAGGTCTTAATAATACTGGGGAGCTAAACATAAGAAAAACATTGAAGGCTGGGAATGTGACTTAGTGGTAGAGTGCTTGCCTAGTAGTAGTACCACATAAACAGAAAAAGCTAAAAGTGGTGCTGTGGCTCAAGTAGTAGAGTGCTAGCCTTGAGCAGCGCGCACAGAGAGAGAGAGAGAGAGAGAGAGAGAGAGAGAGAGAGAGAGAGAGAGAGAGAGAGAGAGAGAGAGAGACAGAGACAGAGACAGAGAGAGAGAGAGACAGAGAGAGACAGAGAGAGACAGAGAGAGAGACAGAGAGAGTGTGCCACCGGACTGGCAAAAACAAAAACAAAAAAAGAAAAAGAAAGGTAATATTTTAGAAGTGAGATTGAAAATTCTGATTATTTGTTCATTAGTACTTAATAAGTTTCTGGAGAGTAGTCTTCTATTTCATAATGGAAACATAGTCTATGTAAGAATTTTCACAAATGGGAATGACATGTACAAGATCCAAAGAAAGGATTATTTGTGATTATATGCCCATGAAATAAATTCATCAACTACATGGATTCTGATTGGCATATATGAATTTGTGGACAAAATATAAAATATTTGGATATTATCACTTATCCTTCTTGATCTAGAGATCTTAAGACTAACATTTACATCACACCTCATGAGAACTGTATTTCAGACTAAGACTTAGAAACCTCTGTGTGATCAGAAATTGTGTTTCAGTACCACAGACAGCACCACTACATTCAAAATTAAACAGTTTACAGAAATCTCATTTCCAGTTTTTTGCCTCCTGAATTCCCTTCCTGCCATACAGAAAACTTTTGTAGGGAATTTAGTTTGTGTTTCTGCTTACTGTAAATACCATTGTGAGAAAAGAGGAGGGAGGAAATTCCCATGTTTTAAATTCATTTTTGAATTATGAAATAATACTTTTATTTTTATTATTTATTTCTAGAGGTTCTACAGTAGCAATTTAACATCGCATTTCTATGTCAGGTGCTTCTTTAGCAGGATTCGTTTCATCTTTTCCCTTTCCACACTTATTTCATGTTTCCTACTTCCTTCATTGTATATGTACATTTAATCTTCTGATTATCTTGGCTGCTTTAACTGTTTTTATTCAAACCTCCCCTCTCACTTTCAAATTAACTGGTACTTCACAGCTGATCAGAGGAATTTAACTAATTCAACAAGTACATGCTAAGCCTATCTTTCTTGTTTGCTTGTTTCTTTGTTTCTTGGTTGGTTGTGGGGCTTCAACTCTGGGCCTGAGTGCTTCCCCTAAGCTCTTCAGCTCAAGGCTAGCACTACACCACTTGAGCCACAGCGACACTTCTGATAAGCACATCTTTTAACAAGTAAAATTTTGATTTTATAACTATTAACATCCTCATAATAAGATCCAATTTCACATTTTAACATACTATAGTTGTCAAATTTGATACATACTTCTAATATACAATTTGAAATGTGTACATTTGAAATGGATCAGATTGAATTAGGTTTGACTAAAGATCTCCAAGATTGACTTCAACTCATTTGATTTTTTTCTTTTATTAACTTTAACCCTCCAACATTTTTCTAAACAATAACTGTGGAAAGAAAGATTTCACTAGTAAAAAAATAGACTTTTTCACCAAGAGATGACAAGTAATGATGTTTGACAATGAAAATCATTTTTGTAAGAAATATAAATTACACTGTCAGATAGTATATAAAGTTAAAGTGTAAATCACTACATTTTAAATAATGCTATGAAAGCTTCTGCTGAATAAAATATGCTGTTAATAAATTAAAGGAAACCTCAAAATTAGAGTTTTAAATTTAAAATTCATACTATAATCCTTCTTAAACACTTACTTTAAAATAAATTTGGGTAGTCAGTTTCAAATACAGTGGAATCTTGGGATCTGCACCACGTAATCACACTTGCCAAATGCTGCATTGCCAAAAGAACTTAAATTCATCAGTTCCGCTCATGACCAGGAGATGGAGCTCTCATGCAAGATGCTGCTTTCAGTTTATTTATTTATTTATTTATTCATTTTAGTATGCTGTTTTCTAACAGAGAGTGGGTACCATCGAGTGAGTGTCAGAACAGAACGCTAAGACAGAAGCAGAGAGGATGCTGTGATCGCCTCTATTTTTTTGTTTGTTTCCTTCATTAGTGAGGATAGAACACATGTGAGGTTTTACTTCCTGCTCCACACAAAATTCTACAGAGCTGCATTGAAGACTATTCTATTCAACACAACCATGGATTCTGGGCTGTGATTTAGAGTTCCCTTTATTTCAGGTAAGCCAGCATGATTCTATTTTTGGCCTATTATTGAGTTGTTAGCTACATTCATAATGGCATGTAAAATGACATGTGCTTTGTAATCTAGCCTTTAAGTCTTAGATTCCAGAGCTCTAATTCTGGCTGTACTGCATTTTAAAATTCTTTTAGGCAAAGCAAAATGAGCTGTAATCACGAATATCAGTGTTTTGGTATTTTGTTGGCTTTTTAGCCTTAAGTGAACGTGTCTAGCTGCATTTGTTTACCTTTGAAAGCTAAAGATTTCCATGTGAGGGATAAGCCTCCCCTCACAAGGGAATGCTGCTCCTTAACGCATAGAGCAAACCATAGAGATGTAATGAAGCCGATTAACATGGCAGTGGCTCTGCCCCCTGATAGCAGCGTTGGAGGCAGCCAACATCCCCTGCCACAGGCCTTCTGAAAAATCCCTGCTGACAGAGATGGTATGGATTATTTGTGCTTCTGTTTCTACCTTTTAGAAATAAGATGAGAATCACTTCCCTGCCATGAATGAAGATTTACGTAATGTGTAACAGTAGACTTAGAATGATAGCACAGACACTCCCATCCCCAATATACATATGAAGAGTAAACTGAACACAAATTAATTTACGAAAAAATGTATTTTCCTCATTTGTAATGAACAGGACAGTGAGCATTTAAGATCATTGATACTGTGGAAAGTGTTCACATTTTTAATTATTTTAGGTCATGTGACATTAGCTGTGCTGAAGAGTGGAATGACTCAGGAGCTAGAATATGCATGCAACAGCCTTGCTTCTTGTGCTTATGACTTCCCTGAAATCTTCTTTCATTTGCTACCCAAAAACTCAGGAAAAAATACAGATCTAATATTTAAGAGCCAATGGTTATCATTTAAATCAATTTTATTGCATTTCAATATAGTTTTAATATACTTGTAAGACTGATTTTAAATACTGCACTCCTTCTTCTTATGGAAAGGTGTGGGGGGGTGAAGAGAGAGAAAGAAAGAGAGAGAGAGAGAGAGAAAGAGAGAGAGAGAGAGAGAGAGAGAGAGAGAGAGAGAGAGAGAGAGAGAGAGAGAGAGAGAGAGAGAGAGAATGGTGATGGTTATGGTGAGGCTGGAAAGCAGTGGGGGTGTATCAAGCTGTTTCTGTCTCAGTCATTGCTTTCCTATAAAGAGGTAGTTGTGCTGTGTCAGAGGCCGTGTAAGCTATGGGGAATGACTTTATGAAATGGTTTGGACCACTGGTAGGAAAAATCTCTTACATGGAATTAAAGAGTTTTCAGTTCTACATGGTACACTATATATGTATGTGTATATATGTATGTGTGTATGCATGTATGTATGTATATGTGAAGAAGTAGAGTCTCATATTTTATCTTAGCATTTATCTACTTTATCTTTTAAGGGAAAATAATCATGGCTGAGAGGTTAAGTGGATTTCACATGAAATGGGTTTTCACATTTAGAGTTACAAAGTAAATTAAAATCAAGTGAAGCTAGAACAGTTTGGCAGTTTCAGTATCTTCCAGAGAAGTAGCAAATTTATTGTGAACACATTTATTTGGCACATACCAGGTTTTAGGTATGCTGATACTGAATTTCTCTCTCCATTTCTCTGTATCTATTTCTCTCTTTTTGAGATTCTCTGGGTAAATTCTACAAAATAATTTCTCAGTGGATAGGCTACTCAATGGTATGTTATATTCAGTGCTAAATTTCCTAGTGTTCTTGCCAAAGAACTAAAGGAAACTAAATTAAACTCCATTTCTTTGTGTCATGTTCATAGCATTAAATTTTGTATGCCATTCCATCCCCCATGAACAGCAAGGAAGGCCATATACCAGCTCGTGTTTCTATTTCTTCTCCCTAACAGAAAACACTATACGTATAGATTCAAATGATAACACAAAATATCTTTTCATGTCCTAGCCTTTCCTCCTTTTTTTTCACTTCACAGACTACTTCAGAATCTTGACAAAAAAGGGATTAAATATGTCTTCAGCATAGAATAGAGTTCCTCATGTGTACTGAGAAGAGGGATGGATAAATAAAAATAAACTTTACCTCAAAAAGTTTAAGAAGGAAACATCCACATACAGATATTACCATAGCCCAAATGCTACAAACAGGAAAATGAGGGACCAGAAAAGTGAGAATGTGAGTAGGATGAGAATAGAAGTTCCAACCTCATGCCAGACCGTAGGTAACATCTTTTGTGGTTCAAAGGGGAAAAAAAGAATCAGATGAAAATTAAATCAGATATTTAAGAGTAGATTGCATATACATGAACAAAAACTGAAATCTGGTCATTTTATACTTAGAGATCAGGGAAGCAAATACATAGAAATGAAGAGTTAATTAGAGTTGAATCTATACAGAATGATAAACAACCCAATCTGATGGACAATTTTATGTGCTGTTTTCTTCTGTTGTTATTCTCCCCTGGAGAAGGAAAATAAAGATGCTGAATTAGGCTCTCAGTATTTAGCATTTGACATGTTGACACAAGTTTTCACATGACGATGTGTAAAAAAATTGAAAATATTATGTCCAGACATCAAGTAACACATTAAAGCTGAACATATGGAACATTTGAAGTTGCAGGCAAGAGTAAGGTTGCATATGAACGCAAATCACTGAAGAATAAAAGTGGAGGAAGTTGACTAGGAATATAATTTTAGGATTTGGGGAGTAAAAGGAAAAAATATTAGATACTTACAGGAAAGTAATTAAAGAGGATTGGAAACAATCCCACAGGAGGCAAATGGAGTAAATCAAATATCAAAACAAGGGCCAACAATAGTACAAACTCCAAAAGGAGTTGATTCATACAGTAAGTAGAGCTGTTCATCGTAATTCTGGTTGTGAACTCAGGGATGGCCCTTAAGAGAAGAGAGTTAGCCAAGTGTTGGTGGCTCATTTCCATAACCCTAGCTACTCAAGAGCTGAGATCTGAGAGTTTAGGTTCAAAGTTAGTCTAAGCAAACAAATTCAAGAGATTCTTATCTCCAATTGAACTGGTGAAATACAGAAGTGAAGGTGTGGGTTAAGTGGTAGATCACTTGTGTGGAAAAGCTAGTTCAAGGCTCTGAGTTCAAGTACAGGTAATACAAATATATATATATATATACATTTATATATTCAATATATGTATATGTACAGGCAGTCTATATATATTTGGTTATGTGTATAGACAGGCAGTATATATATAGGCAGTATATGTATATATATTCAGTATGTATGTGTATATGTATATATAGGCAGTATATGTGTGTCTATATATATATGTATAAATATATGTATATGACACAAAGTGTCACAGAAAAAGACAGAGATGTTTAGGAGTTTAGGCAGAGAGAAGATTTTAAGAAGTTTACTAAATTAAATAAATCTTATTTTAAGGTTTCAGGAGGAAGGTACTCTGGAAGAAAATCTGGTTTGGGTTAGGATTGGAAAAATTCACGCTCATTTTCAGAATACGGGTATGATATTAGTAGAGAGAAATAAAAGAAAGAAGAAAACAGCAATATGTTAAGAGAAACAGAAAAAGGTTTCAGTATCTCTTCAAACTTCAAGAGAGGAACAAGGGATAGGTTGTAATACAGAAGAAAGCCTCACCGTAAGTGCCTTTTCCTCAAAATTAAATCCTTGTCTGGAAGATAAAATTTGTCTCATACTTAAATCAGTTGTTTCATCATAAAAGGCTATTCATGGCATATGGACTTTCTGAAATAAATAAGTAATCCTCAGTAGCAAAGCACTTTCCTGCAGAGCATAGTGTTATCACATTAGTCCTTCAAAGAAAGGCTAATTATACTGCTTCATGGTGGTTATTGCTCCCAATTTCTTATTGGAGTGACCAAGGTCTATTCGAACTTGACTTGGATTAGACCAACAGCTATCTATAATACTTAACAAGCTTGAGTATTAGGTTCTTGTTTGCTAGCATCTGAATTAATTATCAAGTTCCTTCCTTCTTCAACTCACGAATCTCACCAAGATTTGAACAGAGGAAAAAAGAAGTCACGGTAGCCACAAACTTGTTTATTAACGTCCATTAGGAAGCTTTTTTTTTACCAGCTGTTCTTTTTCTTTTGTACTATCAGTTCCCGAATCCTCTTTTGTCTTTGCTAGATGTGATCTCTGGGAATTCCCTGCACTCACATGTCATGGAAGGGCAGGTGAAATCTGGAAGAAAGCTGAAGTGTTGGTGAACTTCCTCTTTCATTGCAGCATTTTGAAATGGTTCGTTTCTCAGTTCGGATATACATGGCTCCATTTTGGTTTGGCTGGATTGAAGTATGGCATCTGTGATTTCAAAGCTCACAGTGTTGACTCTAAGGTGTGCCAGCCAGGTTACAGTGAGAAGGGCTGAGGATGGTATAGAGGTGGGCTACTGGTAACCTCAATTCCCTCAAGGCTGATCCTGGACAACTCTTTTAAAGCAGAAAAAGAAGTTCCCATTTGCTCAATGTTCAGATCTTTCCTACCCTTCTCATCGGGGTTACCTCCCATTCTCATCCACATCATTTAGCTTCTAAGTTCTTTAAGTGAGAGCATCTTCACCTACTTTCAATTCCTGCTTACTAAGAAGGGTCGGGTTCACATTGTGTATGTGGCTTGATGAACTCAAACATTAATGAATGCAGGTTATTGCTGTCATCTCCAGAATTCATAACCCAGTTGATTTCAGAGCTCTTAAATATCCATCATTTTAGAGCGGTAGCATGGCTATTTTTGAGAATATGAATGGTGTTTTCTGAGTATCTGACTTAATTTCTCAAACGCGTATGCTGTACTCCCACAGGAGTGTGTAAGCAATGCCTGGGACTAGAGGTTCTTTAGTGAATGCTACACAGGCAACAAATCTAAGTCATGGCTTCTCAATTTGGACTGCTTTTGAAGGGATCGGATAGTATATTTGACCCTGTTGATAATTCCCTTTGAATGACGTCCACTCTAGAAAGTTGTTATTTAAAAACTGGCAAATAAATTAAGAAAATCTTAAAAATAGTTTTACCTTTTTCACTCTAAGTAAATATGCCAGAAGATACACACTAAGGTCTTCTAAAACTTCTCTTGGATATGTTTCATAACCAAAGTCACAAAAACTATTAATACCAGTTGATCAATTGCAAACTGTTGTGCCAAGATTGTTCCATGTTCTGGGAATGACCCCTCCCCCTTGTTTAAGGCCCATGTACTTGAACCCCAGGTGTTAACAGCTTGGTGTCAGTGGTTAGACACCTGAGCTCTGATTCGACCAGTGGTTTGAGTCAAATAGCCTGTCAGGTAATTGTACTTTCCCTATAAAAGCAGTGTAAAGTTCTTGCTCAGGGCCTTTTCAGCGTTGCCAGCTGCTGGTACGCGGAGGCCAGAGTCTAGACTCGTAAATAAAATGACCCCTGCTTTTTAGCTTTGACTGTGGCCTCTGGTGGTCTTTTCGGGGTTCTAGGAATTCAGGTACAACACAAACCACTTTCAGATGCAATCTATAGGAAAGAAATAATTAATTTCTTTGGTGCTATACTATTTGATTGTGAATCAGTCTGATTTAAATAGAGATGACAGGTACAGGTGAGTTTACTTCAAAGGAAAATCCATTTTTTTAAAAAGACTTGTGAGATTTGAAATGGAGTTTGTATTTTAAAATATTGTAGATACAGATCTTATTGATGTACATTACCTCTGTAACAAATGTTTGTACTCTCTTTAAAATATTGTAGATACAGATTTGTTGATTACCTCTGTAATGTATGCTTGTACTCTATTCTCTAAGTTTTTAAATTCAGTAACAGTAAAGTTTATGAAAATGATATGCTTAGGTTGGCAAAAGGTATAGCTTTTGATTCAGAAAAGAAAAATATAGCAGAATAAAATTGAAGACAAATGAGATCTTTAATGATTCAAATGTAATCATTTATTAGATTGCTTTAAAGGAATATCCAAGTTTTAAATGTTTTGTTTTTTGTTTGTTTGTTTTTTATGGTAGGGAGGGGATCATGGGGCTTGAACTCTGGACCTGGGGGCTTTCCTTGAGCTCTTCAGCTCAAGGCTACCACCCTACCCCTTGGCCTGGGAGTTGTCTCTGAGCTCTTCAGCTCAAGGCTACTGCCCTACCCTGGAGCCACAGCCCAACTTCCCATTTTTTAGAGATTAATTGGAGCTAAGAGTCTCAGGGTCTTTAGTGCCCAGGCTGGCTTTGAACCTTGATCCTCAGATCTCAGCCTCCTGAGTAGCTAGCATTACATGGCACCCGGCTGTGTGTGTGTGTGTGTGTGTGTGTGTGTGTGTGTGTGTGTGTGTGTGTGTGTGTGTGTGTGTTTTAAATAATAATGAAATGACAATGGAGTAGTACCTATGGAAATATTTTTACATCAGAAAATATGACTTGTCAAGACCCAGAAGCAAAATTCTATTAAATCTAAAGATAAAATCTGATTTGCTGTCTCTGTAGTAACCACACATTAATGCTATCCCATCTATTAGTTCATATTTGCAATATTTGGAGATGTAGGAAACCAGAGATAGAGGGAGACTTTGCAAATTGAAGCTACACAATTTAAATAAAATACAATAATGTATATTTTAAATACGTAACAAGCTGATAACAAGAGAAAGTCTCCATATCCAGAAAAAAAGAGACCATTAGAACATAAGTGATAAATGTAAAAAATCCCACTGGGCATATGGGCAATATCATATTTAGGAAAAGGTCCAAATATCCAAAATGTTTAGTTTAAAGATTTCAGAAAATGTAAGATGTATTATTCACACATTAGAAATTCAAATTTGAAAATTCTTGTCTAGAGGAAAAAGCCTCAAAGAGTTGTAGTATCATTAAAAATGATAGAGAATAAAAAAGTCCTTGGCAAAGAATTAGGTCTCTATAATTGCATTAGGTGTAGAACTCAAATGCTTTGTATACACTATTCTGTGCAATTTAATTCTTCAGTATCTAAAGTAACATACAAATTAGTATCAGAATGAAATATTTTATTTAATTTAAACTTAGCGTAACATCATTTTTAACATTATTTTGTTACTCAAGTCATTCCAACTTCAAGGGATAAATGGAGCTGGGAGAGATAGAGAAGAGTGATGGAAAGGAGACATTGATCAATGGATTCATAAACTGATATTGAATTGTAACTCCTTTGTACTCAAAGGTAACTTTTTAAAATTTAACTCAATTCAGTGTTGCTCTCTCAGCTGATTCATGAACAACTTTGATATACCTCCATCAACAGAGAATAATATAGAGCGTACCTTTTATAAAAGTGCAACTAGAGGGCCAGGAGTTTGGCCTACTGGTGGAGCGCTTGCCTAGCATGCACGAAGACCCAGGTTCGATTCCTCAGTACCACATACATAGAAAAAAGCCAGAAGTGGTGCCGTGGCTCAAGTGGTAGAGCTCTAGCCTTGAGAAAGTCCAGGACAGTGCTCAGGCCCTGAGCTCAAGCTCAGGACTGGCAAAAAAAAATTAAAAAATTAAAAAAAATGCAACTAGACTTTAGCTTAAATTGGAAAAATAATTATATTAATAGTGTCTTTAGATACTTCAAGATATTAGTGATTTTAATATTAATATTTTATAGACATTTTGGTGGATTAAAAAGATGCATATATATGTATATATATAATTGCCGTAAAGAAAAATGTTAGTCGTTAGCACTTTCCATCAGCATTTTATATGAATACTAATTTTTGTGAAAATGACAATACATGACTTATGCATTAAAGCTTTCCAGACTGGGCTGTTAGAAATAAAAACCAGGGCCTGGAGTGTGGCCTAGTGGTAGAGTGTTTGAACCCAGGTTCAATTCCTTGCTACCACACATATAGAAAAAGCTGGAAGTGGTGCTATGGCCCAAGGTGTAGGGCTCCAGCCTTGAGAAAGTCCAAGGAAGCCCTGAGTTCAAATGTCAGGACTGGCAAAAATAAAATAAATTAACTAAAATCTATTTGCTTAATTGGAGATGAGCATTTTGTCTGTTTTTTACTAGAATACATTTTTATTTTGTTGGTTGCCTCATTGTATCTATTGCCTAAGTTTTTCTATCTAACAATTATTGATTTATATGATAATTTAATGTTCAAAATACACCATTTAATTTTTTATAAGATCAAGGTGTATTTTACTCATAAATTGACACATTGAGTTGGAATTCATTTGTACAACTATTGAAAGACAATTAAAATAAAAATTTTAAACTTAAAAACTTTTTAATATTGGCTGCAATTTTTTCCAATTTCAGTGAATTTTGAGATCTCTCACATATATATATATATTACAGGAAATATTTACTGAAAATTTCTTCTTTAGGATTTTAATTTGTGTGCACTTAGTTTTCCTGTTATTTCCAAATTAGCATCATAATTCTATCCCAATATAAAAGCAAAAATATGATGAAATATAGTTCCCAATTATGTCTACATTTATAATTTCCACAGAAAAAGAAAATAGCTCCAAGAACTCTGGCATTCTTTCCATCTCTCCAGCATGTCCCCACATAACGTCTTGGTAATTTCTATATGTGTAAGTTAAACTTCTTGTGGTTATCCCTATTCTTACGCTGCTGTTGTCCACTGAACACATTCTTTGCTTCCTCCTTAGAAACATACTGCCATAATTTTATATGAGTTTTACATGATTGATGGTCTAACCACACTATCTTTTCTTCATGGGCTGTCTGTAGCCCATGTCAAAATGAACCTCAAATCAAACACTTTAAATATACACATTCATACTTAACCAACTCCCTCTTTTGTGGCTTTTTAAAAATACATTGAAAAAATTATCTTTAAGTACTTGTTCAGAGGGATTTCAACTAAAAATGTCATTCTGAGTGAGTAAAATGCATCTTGAGCAATGTCACCCCAAAGTTGCTTTATCAAAGTTCTCTCTCATCTGTAGTAACCACACCATCCTCTCAGGTTAGCTGGTTCCATTTTCACATTGGTACCTTGAATTGTAGGGCTGCATTTGCACACCCTTCCTCACTCTATGCACTTCCCCTCCTCCAGTTCACCTACCTTCTTTCCTCCTCTGACACACATTTCAGCTTCTTGATGTTCTTTTTATTAAACTATAAGTTGACCACCTTTAAAGAGCGAGGGCACATTTTTTGCTCATATTTGGAAGGTAAACCTAAATTATAGACATATTTTGGGGGGATAATTTCATGGGAAAAAGGCCATGTCAGTTAGGCCTAAACTCTGTATATTATTCCACCCCTGCTCCTCTGCAGCTGGGCACAACAAAAATGGAGTCTTGATGATGCCCAGAAACAACACTACAGTTTTCTAGGCTACTCATTCTCTGTTTCGTTTACCTGGATTTCAGTGTCTCTTCTCTTTTCAAAACATTAATACTTGAGCTTTGTCTCCACTTCATGTCACAAATGTCTCTCATAAAACTAACAAAACTGCAATAGTCAGACCAGTCTTCTCCCTGTAGTCTTCCATCATAACGTGTACCTTCTTACCAAATTCTGCACCCACACAATCTGACATCCCACCTAATACCTTCAATCAACTAGCCCTGGTTCTATCTAAATAGATCTCTGCATCTGTGCTTTAGGTTGTATTTCTTATCACTTCTGCAATTTCTATTCCTCTTTCCTACATCAGTAATCTTACCTGTAATATGTCCACATAGAAATCTTTTTAACGTTCAGGTCATTCTTACATTAAATGTGTGTGTTTTCTTTAAGTGGTTATACAAAAAGTTTTCAATATGACATGTCAGTTTGTGAATGCAATGCATCTCCATTCATGTTTCCCTTCTTCATTCCCCCATGTCTCTCTCAAACCCATTCATCTCAATTATACTGTTTATTTTATTTCGTTGTTTTTTTTTAAAAGAAATGTCTTGCTCTGTAGCCCAGCCTAGCTGAGACCTTGCTCTGTAACCCAAGCTAGCCTCAAATTATATTCTCGTACCCCAGTCTTCCCCAGTGCTAGGATTCAAAAATGCAGTCTACTCATGAGAGTTATCCAGTGACTGCCATTCTGTTAAACCCATCAGAGTCATCTACCTCATTCTAACCCTCACATATGAAAGTCTTCTGGTTTGTGTATAGTAGTATCTATGAATTATATGAAGCTTGGGAATGGAGTCTATAGGATTCTTTAAATACAGAATCATGTCATCTGCAAAGAGGGAAAGTTTTACTTCCTCTTTCCCTATTTGGATCCCCTTCATGCTTGTTTCTTGCCTTATTGCACTGGCTAGGAATTCTAATTCTATGTTAAAGCGGAGTGGAGAGAGTGGGCATCCTTGTCTCATTCCTGATTTTAGAGGGAATGGCTTTAGCTTTTCATCATTAAGTATAGTACTAGCTGTGGGTTTGTCATACACAGCCTTTATTATAATGAGGAATGTTCCATAGATTCCTGGTTTCTCCAGAGTTTTAAACATAAAGGGGTGTTGGATCTTGTCAAATGCCATTTCTGCATCTATTGAGACAATCATGTGATTTTTGTCCTTGCTCCTGTTGATGTGTTGCAAAAGAAAGTGTTTAATTATTACTTATGACTATATTACTGAATAATTACTAAGCTGGAATAATGCATGTAAAGAATGCCATCTGCAAAAACAAGATTCAGAAAATGTAAAAAAAAAACCCTTTCCTTTAACTTTTACAAAGAATATTTTTTGCAAGTGGATATGATACTTATTTAATGGCTTACAATTGTCTGGGTATCATTCATATTCTTTTTTGAGTAGATTATCTGATACATTTTATTAACAAGTGTCTAATATTGTGTCTGTTTGTATCACTATTTTCTATTTTATTTTACATTATTCAGTCTAGTAGCTGGTAAGTTATTTTATCATCCTTAAAATTTTGATGATTTTATTTACTTATGTACTTTGTCTTAAATGCTTTACTGATGGGAATTGAATTCTTTTTGGTTTTTTAATCTTTAAATAATTGTACAAAAACTTTGCCATTTAACAAAGCAGTTTATGAATACAATGCATCTGGATCAATGTCACACCTGATGTTTGTATTAGTAATGGCATTCGTTTGTGTTTTATGTTTCTAAGGATATTCCTCTGGTTTATAATGACATTTCTATTTCTTCTAAAACTTTTGACTAGTGAAGGTATTTTGTGTTTTGAGCCAATTTATACAATATAAAAATGATAGTTTCTAGAAAATTCCAATATTTCCTAGAGTATCTCAATAATATATCAATAAAAATTATAGTTTTATTACAAAGAAATTTGTATATTTTGTGCATAGTTTCCTTGTAATTTTCCTGGTCACTTATTATTTACATCTTGTATTATATTTTATTTTCATAGCATTAACCTCTATTTTTTCCTATTTCTTCCACCTGAACTATGTTTTGATGTTTTTTTTTCTATTCTATAACAAATATTTAATAAATGTTTCTTTATTACTAATTTATTTTAAAATGAACTTATTGCCAGAAGTCTGGCCTAGCAGTAGAGTGCTTGCCTAGCATGCATAAAGCCCTGGGTTAGATTCCTTTGTATCATACAGACAGAAACAGCTGGAAATGGTACTGTGACTCAAGTGGTAGAATGTCAGCCTTGAGAAAGCACAAGGACAGTGCCCAAGCCCTGAGTTCAAGCCCCAGGACTGAAAAAAAAAGGAAATGAATGTAGGATTTTAAAATTATAATGATTTTATATCCTAAAAAAACTATACCTGGCTGGGCATGGTGGATCATGCCTGTAATCCTAGCTACTCAGGAGACAGAGCTGAGGATCACGATAAAAGCCAGCAAAGGCATTACAAAACCTTATGACTCTTACTTCCAATTAATCACTAGAAAACAGGAAGTGGGGCTGTGGCTCAAGGGTAGGGTGGAGGTCTTGAGCAGAAGAGATCAGAGCTCAGAGACAGGCCCAGGCCCAGAGTTCAAGCCCCATGATGCACCAAAAACAACAACAACAACAACAACAAAAACCCTATATCTGTACTGTAGCCCTGATGACCTTTTCTTTAAACCAAGATTTACTTTTCTACACGATTTTTAGGCTTCCAAATCCCAATTTCCAACTAATTGTTGAATTGTTTTATTTTATAAGCTTATATGTTCAATCAAAGAACATACGTGGTTTACCCACCAAATTTCTTCCTTCAACAGTTTATGAATAGAGAATTTTATTTGTTTCATTGCTGTTTTCAAAAATTTTGTATTGTTTTATAATTAATCAGCTTTCAAAAATTTGAGAACTCTCTACATATTTTAAAGTGCAGTAGCATAAATTAAAACAGCATGGCCAGGTGTTGGGCCTCACAGTTGCAATCCTAACTACTTGGAATGCAATGGTAGATGGATTGCCATGCAGGCAGAATGTGAGACTCTACCTAAAAACAAACTAAAGCAGAAAAGGCTGGAAACACTGCTCAAGAAATGGAGCACTTTCCTATCATTGTGTGTGCCAGAGTTCAAACACCAATACTGGCAAAACAAAGAAATAGATAACAGCAATTATTATTTTAGTCATATCTCCAACACCTTTTATTAATTTGTGACTAAACTTCAGATACGTTTCTTCAAAAGTTCACATTTATAAATATAAAATTTCCTTATTTAGCCATGTAACTTATTTTTGCCTTGAAACAGATTTTTTCTCCCATAATTCTTCATAGGCTACATTTTTGCTTGTATTAGCCGGATATATTTTTGCCCACATTTTATTTTTAATTTTGGCAATTTGTTCCATGTGTCTCTTAAATAAACAGCATCTGTTCAACTTTGCATTGTGATCTAATTTGGCATTTTTTGTTAGTTAATAGAAGCAAGCTATTTACAATTTATTACCATTACTGTATACTTAATGTCCCTCTGATAACTCTGGTTTTCATCTTCAGTCATTATTTTTTTTCTATTTTGCCTAATGTGGGGTATCAGCTAAAGATATTTCTGCCTTCTTTTTCTCTACATTTTCTATTTACTTATAATGCCTATATTTCCCTTTCCATCATTTATAACAGTAGAAATTTTAAGCATTATAAATCAAATGCAATCAAGTGACTTCCTAGGATAAAAATATTGATTATATCCTTTTCTACTCAACTACTACCTACATTTTACATATGTAAATATACACTAGACTTAAGATATATATCTCAGCATTACAGTGCTTGGCTAACATGCTTGAGGCCCAGGATTTGATTCGTCATACTGAAAATTAATATATTAAACACATGTCATTTGGTATAATAAAAATTGAGTAGTGTTCTTCATGACTGTATTCTTTCAGATCGTATAACAAGATGACTTAAATGTAACTTGGAGGTCGGTGTATTTCAGTGAATATTCTATTAATTAGAGTTTCAATATTTTCATCATATTCTGTGGAGTTAATCTGTCCATTTAAATCACTATACGTTCTATACATTTCAATACCTGTCCTTTCCCTGACAATTTTTTCCTTTTTTCAAATATTTTTATTGTAATTAATAGAAGGGTTACATTAAATTCACCAGATAGAAGATGCATTACTTCACATATATTGATACCCTTTCTAATGTCTTGGTCTCCATTTCCCTCCCCCCAACCCCTCATCTTGTTTTCCCTCCTTCCCTACCCAATTTCAAATAACCAAATAAACATATATACGATATATCAGATAACAAGGTGAAATACTGTAAGAACATGAGATAACCAAGGGACAGCAAAAGACATAAGAGATAACATAGTACATTAAGGACATCAATGACACATTATAACACATTATATGGCTTTTGTTTCTATATCCTGGAGGTCCTTTCATTTAGCATCATACTATATGGCCTTATGTATCTAGACTTTGTTCTATTGTAAATCTCTGCTAGGAGAGACCAAGGTTTCTACTGATTATGACAAATGAGGGAAACCATTGAGCTTATGTTCCTTTGAGTTTGGCTTACTTCACTTAATGTGATTTTTTTCTGTCTTTCCATTTCCTTACAAATGAGGCAATGTCATTCTTTCTGACAGCAGGATTGAATTCCATTGTGTATAAATACCACATCTTGTTGATCCACTTATCAACTGAAGGACATCTCGATTGGTTCCAGATCTTTGCTATGGTAAATAGTACTGCAATGAACATCATTGTGCTAGTGGATTTAGTATGTCTTTGTTTCTGGATGATTGGGTAAATGCCAAGTAGTGGTATTGCTGGGTTGTGGGAAGCTCTATGTTTAGTCATTTGAAGAACTGCCATACTGCTTTCCATATGTGGTTGAACGAGTTTGCACTCCCACCAATAGTGTAGTAGTGATCCCTCCTGGCCACATCCCCTCCAGCATCTGTTGTTATTAGATTTCTTGATCCTGGCCATTCTAACTGGAGTGAGGTGGAATCTTAGAGTTGTTTTTATTTGCATTTCTTTTATGACCAGAGATGTTGGGCATTCCTTCATGTGTCTATAGGCCATTCTTATTTCTTCTTCAGAGAAGACTCTCTCTCTTTAAGTCTTTGGCCTATCTTTTAATGGGATGGTTATTTCTTTGGAGATTAGTTTGGAGTGATTCAATTTTTTGAGCTGTTGATATATTTTAGATATGAGGCCTTTGTCTGGTGTATAGTTAGTGAAGAATTCCCACTCTGTAGGCTTTCTAGTTAATTTGCTAGCTATGATCCTGACAATTTTTCTAAAAGTTTAATTATCTTGTTCTCAGACATCTAATAGAGCACAAATTAAGACTCAGTCATATTTTTATGTTCAACTTTATTTTTCTTGGAGGGAACCATTTTTCTTTATCAGTAAATAAATATAGTTTTTAATTTTCTCTTGCTTACCAGATATATCACAGACTTAATTTTTTTTTTTTGCCAGTCCTGGGCTTGAGCTCAGGGCCTGAGCACTGTCCTTGGACTTTCTCAAGGCTAGAGCTCTACCACTTGAGCCTCAGCACCACTTCCGGCTTTTTTCTATGTATGTGGTACCGAGGAATCGAACCCGGGTCTTCATGCATGCTAGGCAAGCACTTTAACCACTAGGCCAAACTCCCAGCCCGATCACAGACTTAATTTATTGTGTGTATTATTCAATAATTCCATTTTTAATTTACAGATGTTTTGATATAAAGATTTCATTCTGTCCTGAAATTAGAAATTGCTTCAACTGGGTCGGGAAGGTGGCCTAATTGTAGCATACTTGCATAGCATGCACAAAGCCCTGGGTTCGATTCCTGGTACCACATACACAGAAAAATATGGAAGTGGTGCTGTAGCTCAAGTTGCAGAGCACTAGCCTTGAGCAAAAAGTGTCCAAGAACAGTGCCCAGGCCCTGAGTTCAAGCCCCAGGACTGAAAAGAAAGAAAGAAAGAAAGAAAGAAAGAAAGAAAGAAAGAAAGAAAGAAAGAAAGAAAGAAATTGCTTCAACTTCTAAAGTTTGTTTTAGTTTCTACTGATCAAACTACCTTCCATTTTAGTAGTCACTTTTGATTTTTTTGCACTTACATAATAATCATCTTTTACTGTATTTTATTCAGATTTTGGGAAACATTTTGACTTTCTCTTCTAATAACTTTAATGAATCTTAAAATTTATAAGTTGCTACTTGTAGTGCTTATAAAGGTAGTTATTTTTTGAAGTACCCATATTGTCAGCAATTAGACTCCCATACTGGCAACTTTGATTTCACCTTTAAAGTGTCCTATTCAATATTAATTAGAGTAGATTTCAATATTAAAACATTTTTCTTCTTGTAGTAATTCTCTTCCTAAGAAGAAAGCTTCCCCAATTATCAAAAACATGATTCTACAAATCCCAACACACTCTAGTGTTTCTTTTTTTTTTTTTTGCCAGTCCTGGGCTTGAGCTCAGGGCCTGAGCACTGTCCTTGGACTTTCTCAAGGCTGGAACTCTACCACTTGAGCCTCAGCACCACTTCTGGCTTTTTTCTATGTATGTAGTGCCGAGGAATCTAACTGGGGTCTTCATGCATGCTAGGCAAGCACTTTAACCACTAGGCCAAACTTCAAGCCCAAAACACTCTATTGTTTCTTTACCATTTTTTCTCCTTGCTAATCTTTATAGATAATATTTCTTGCTGAATACTATTGGAATTTGCACTTACTGTACCAAAATCCTAAGAACATTTTGAAATCCTTTAGCTTTTACTTTAATTGTAATGGCTTGTATTTTAATGGAATCATAGTAGGAACTGTGTAAACTTGGCCAGGATAAATCACAAAACATGATGCATTACTTTCTGAATTCATGGGGAGGGAGATTCCTGTTCTTTACTTGATGAAGCCCTGCCCACCTGTAAAGTGGTTTACACAGGTTTACAAAGGTTTATCCATCTGATAAACCTTTGGAAAAACCATTGTCAAAATCCTTACTGTTCTTTTTTTATTCATCAAAGGTATAGAAATGTCTTTAAATAGATTGGGTAATTTATTCTTTTTACTTTTATTGTCAGGGTGATGTATAGAGGCCTTACAGTTACATTCACAAGGTTGTGAGTGCATTACTTTTACATAGCTACTCTACTAATGCCCTCCATTCTGTTTTTTATTTTGTCCTGTTAAACCACACTCTAGAAATATATTGTGGGGATATTAGGGCCTCATTTCTCTAGTTCCAGTGTTAATATAAGCTTTCCTCCTCAACTCTTTTCAGGATATGCAATGATCTTTCCCCTTGTAACTAATAGAAGAGTAGGTAAGAGACATTTGTGATCTAGTGACTGTTTTACCCAAAATAGTGTGTGTGTGTGTGTGTGTGTGTGTGTGTGTGTGTGTGTGTGTGTGTGTTATGCTCTCTTTCCCTCTTTTGTATATGTTCTTGTCAACAAGGAACAAAGCTCTGGACTAGGAATCAGGAAAAACAAATCTAGCATTTACCATTGATCTATTAAATTCTATACGCTTCTATTTTATTAACCATAAACTGAAGTGAAAGATTGTGTTTTTTCTAAAATTCCTTTCAGTTCCATATTTCTTCTGGCTCATATTAGTAGAAACACTTCTGGACTGATAGCCATTTTTAAAGCATTACAGAGCAAAGCTACAAAAAGGGATGGCGCTAGTCTTTTACTAAGAAGCCAGGAACTTGCTTGACATTTGTTTCTCAGATTATGAGGAAAAGAGAAGTTTTGTACCAAGTCATCAGTGTACTATTAAATACATTTAACATTGGCTTTGCTGTACTGACTGTTATCACTTAGGGGAATAAAATGTATGCAATCATCTCAAGTAGCTCATATTTATAAGGTGAAATTGATTTTTGTATACTCCTATATAAGGATTTTTGTTAGTTCAAATTGTTTCTGATTATTCCTATAGTTCTCACAGAGCCATGTGTTCCTATCATTTCAGCTAGCCTACATCAATGTGTCTAACGCTGACTGCATTTTTGATATTTTAAACAGTAAAGGGGATTTTTCATTCACACTAATATCCTGGTTGTCATAAGTAGTGATCATTGGCTGTGGTTGTTGCCTAATCTATACAATGAAACTAGCTTTTGAGTGCTTCTGTTGTGTCCCAGTTTAAGTGGTTTCTACTTTTTTAACTGGCAATTACTGAAAAATGTCTTCAGTGAAAAATGTAATATCAACAACCTGGTATTTCATACAGAAATTTGATCTGCTTTATATGGTCAAAAGAAGTTTATAATGAGTTCTAGACATTTTGTTTTTGTGCATGTATGTTTTGTGTTCATGTGTAATAAAAGGCAGAGCTTTAAACAGTCTTATCCCTTAATTAAAGAAAATTGATACTTAAAAAAAAAAACTGGGGGCTATGAGTTTGGCCCAGTGGTAGAGTTCCTGCCTAATATGCATGAAGGCCCGGGTTCAATTCCTCGGTACCATATACATAAAAAAAAAAACAACAGAAGTGGTGCTGAGGCTCAAGAGGTAGAGCTCCAGCCTTGAGAAGTCCAAGGACAGTGCTCAGGCCCCGAGCTCAAGCCTAAGATTGGCGAAAAAAGATGACTTATTAAAATTATTGACCTCATCTATTAAACTACATAAGTCAACATTTTTTGTATTTTTCATATATTTTTATTGTAATTAATAGAAGGATTCCATTATATTCCCCAGATAGTAGGTGCATTACTTCACAAACATTGATACCCTTTCTCATGTCTTGGTCCCTATTTCCCTCCCCTCACCCCCGCCCTTCATCTTGTCTTCCCCCCTTCCCTATCCTATTTCAAATAACCAAATAAACATATATACTATATATCAGATAACAAGGTATACTGTAACCATATGAGATAACCAAGGGACAGCAAAAGAGATGAGATATAACATAGTCCATTATGGAAAACAATCACTCATTATATGGTTTTTGTTTTTATATCCTGGAGATCCTTTCATTTAGCATCATACTATATGGCCTTATGTATCTAGGTTTTGTTCTATTGTAAATCTCTGCTAGGAGAGCTCAAGGTTTCTACTGATTATAACAAATTAGGAAACCATTGAGCCTATGTTCCTTTGAGTCTGGCTTACTTCACTTAATATGATTTTTTCCTAACTCTTTCCATTTCCTTACACATGGGGCGATGCTGTTCTTTCTGATAAGTCAACATTTTAATCAAAATTCTTTTAAATGATCAAAATAACTGGCAATTCTTTCTCAATATTTTGTTTAGCTTCACCAGTAAATTTAAACAATGGAAAAAGTGATTTTAACATTCATGTACATTTCTTCTTATAATAATGTTTTAGCTTTTATATTTCATTTTTTATGAAGAATATAATTTTCAGCTTTCTTTTTTGGACAGATCATTATTTTATTCCCCATACAATGTATGATGACTGTGCAGATTATGGAAATATTAATTTACTCTGAAAAAGCACATACATCTTCTTGCCACCAAAGATGATATTTGTCATCTCTTCAAACTTCATTCAAATTTTTCTTTCCTGAAGCACTCAGGCGTATCTCCTTTCAGTACCCCATGATTCAATTTCAGGTTTACTCAGATTTCTTCCTTTGAATAATTCCTAACCACTACTATTGAAATTTGTCTTCCTGCTCCAGTATCCAAGGGTAATTCTAGTTATAATTTCAGCTTTGATTCCACTTTCTTCCATAAATTTTGGATAGCTTCATGTGGAATTGGACCTTAGCCAAGATAAATAGTAGAGAATGAGAAAGCCTAAGGCTTCTGTCTTTTCAGTTTAATCCCTAAACCCGAACCTTGGAGTTATCTTCATCTGATTTTGCAACTCCTTCTCCAACATGCAGGCAAATTTCAAATTTTATGACAAGATATCAGAAATGCACATACCATTTCTTCTTGGGCTTTTTTTCATGATTCTTCTTGTCACGCAAGCAAGCCCTAAAGATCCAGTCTAAACACAATCTATCTAAGAGGTCTCTGCATTTATTTCAGCTCTCAAAGATTGTAACCTTCAAAAACAAAAAATGACATAGACTAATTCCTGTTTGCTATTGTAGCAGTTGTCATCCTCTATCTTTCCTGTACTTTCTGGTTTGTTCCCAGTGACATAGCTTCACTAAAATCTGTTCTTGTACCTAAAGAAGAGGTTCTCTATCCCTTCCTGACTGATGCCTCAGTATTGTTGTGACAAATGTGTGTATATGTGGGTAATTTGTACTACTAAAATGTTTGAAGCCCTTTTCTTTTTTATTGCTGATAAATGGTGCACTATTTTATTGCTTCACATTACTTTCATATATTTTTTCTTTCATGTTATGTTATGGCAGTCAGTGTGGCATAAATTTCTATGTGATAGTTTTTTGGATTTTTTTTTTTTTGCTGGTCCTGGGCTTTTGTTCAGGGCATGAACAGTCCTGCGTTTTCTCAAGGCTAGAGCTCAACTATTTGAGCCACAGCACCACTTTTGACTTTTTTCTATGTATATGGTACCAAGGAATTAAACCTTGGTCTTCTTGCAAGCTAGGCAAGTACTCTATCATTAGGCCAAACTCCCTGCCATTTATGTGATAGTTTTAACTGCACAGTGAATTAGGTAGGTTCCTAATTGCTGAGGCTTGTTTTGTTTCTTTTGGTTTTGTGTCATTGGGGTTTGAACCCGGAGTCTTCCACACGCTAGGAAACATCTACTAAGTATCTACTAAGTATGCAGTCAGTCCCTAGCTAGGATTTGCATTCTTCATAGGCAAAAATTACTAATGGAACCAATTTATATTTATTTGAAAGATAGTTATCTTGGAGGCATCATTAGACTTGTACTTTCCATTCAAGTGTGATTCTAAGTCAGAAGTCGTTTGTGCAAACCACATGGGAACAGTAAATTGAAAATATGCTATAAAATTCTGTAGCAGAAAGCTGTCAGCGAGAGAATGGGAAAAGATACTCACTCTATGGCAGCTAACCAGCTTTACTTATGATAGATACAGGGATTTATGGAAAAAAAGAGTTAGACAAGAGATAGTGGAACATGGATTCATGATATTTCTTTTCATAAACTTATACTTTCCATGTGTCAGACATAGTGATCTATATCTGTAATCCCAGGCCTTGTAAAGTTTAAGTGGGAAAATATGGATTCCAGCTTACAATGACATCCTAGAAAGAAGAGAGAGAGAGAGAGAGAGAGAGAGAGAGAGAGAGAGAGAGAGAGAGAGAGAGAGAGAGAGAGAGGGAGGGAGAGAGACAGGCAGACAGACAGACAGACAGACAGACAGACAGACAGAGACAGAGAGACAGAGAGAGGAAAAGGGGAAGGAAGGAAAGGAAAGAAGGAAGGAAGGAAGGAAGGAAGGAAGGAAGGAAGGAAGGAAGGAAGGGAGGGAGGGAGAAAGAGGGAGAGATGGAGGGAGAGAGAGAGGGAGGGAAAAAGAAAGAGAGGACAGAAATAGAAACAGAAAAAGAAAGAAAGAAAGAAAGAAAAAGTGAAAGACTGAAAGAGAAAAAGAGTGAGAAATAGAAAGGAAAACAAAGAATTAAGGCAGAGAAAGGAAGGAAAGAAGGAAAGGAAAAAGAAAAGGAGGAAGAAATGAAGTGGGAAAGGGTAGAAAAGAAGAAAGGAAGGAGAAAGGAAGGAAGTGGATTTTCATAGTATTAATGTATTTTCCAAGTACACCATATTGAATTTTGATAATTAATTTGCTGCTGATTTCAGTAATATTTCTATCTTCACAGTGTCCTTTCTCCACTGAATCCCTTCTGCTCCCAGATGCTACCACCCTAAGAATTTCTTTTCCTATAGTTCACTTAAACATCTTAAAAACTTCATAAAAAAGATACCCTTTTCTTGATTTCTCCAATTTGTATTTATATCTTTAGATATAGAAATATGTTATATTCAAGCATGTTTATCTGAGTAAGAGAATATATCTAAAGATATAAAAATGTTTGAATACAAAAGTAGTTCTATAATATCATGCTGTTGATTAGTACTCTTCTCCACATCATAGCTTTATTTCATTTACATACTGATGGACATTTGGTTTGTTCCTGGGGTTAATTTACTATCAAAAGGCTAGTAAGATCCTGCTTGCAGGAGCTTTTCAACAGGGTATGTTTTTCACTACTCTTAAGATTGTCAGATTTGATATGAATCCTGACCAAAGACATTGTTTTAAGAGCCATATAATAATAGAAAAGTAGAAGGTCTGTCCACTGCAAAAGCTAAGCAAAAATGATGGTATGGCTTATTAATATCAAATGAAGTAGATATTAAATAAAGATGAATTGCCATTGCGATGAGGTTAAATTTGCAACAGTCTTATGAGAATGAAAAACAATGAGAAACCTAAGTTTTTTAAAAAACTTGTCTACAGTTATTTCCAAAGAATTTAACAATTCTTTCTCAGAAGTTAATACTAAACACATAAAGAAGCATAGCTATGGAAGAAATGAAATAATATTTTCAATTAGGTAATGTGGTCTTAATTGAATGTGGTCTATTACACCAGAAGACTTCAGAATAAACTTTTTTTCCAATGGAAGTTTCACCATGACCCATATATTAGTAATTAGTTCCAATTCATTTGATAGTGTATTTGATTATAATGGAAATGAATTAGAAAACATGATATATAGAAACAACATTGCATACCAAAATGTCAATTAAAAAAACTAAGCAACACACTTCTAAATAATGAATCCATAGATTAAAGAATTAATTCTCTAAGCTACAGTTTAAATACTTTAAATAAGTCTATATTTTCATGATTCAATCAATATTTTCCCATCAGAAAATTATTAACCAAATTTAGCACTTCATTGTCTTCACAGGAAATAAAAAAGGATGAGCAGAAGATCAGTCTGAAAGTGTGAATTATAAAACTTGTGCCAGAAATCATTCAATGTAGTTTATTCTGCTAGAGATGTAATGTGGTCGATTAGCCTTTGTTAAACCAATAGGTAGTCTTTCAGTAGGCTATGAAGCAGAATGCTAAATAAACATTCTGTAATTTTTTCCTGATAAGTCCTATAGAATGGAAGTACAATGCTTCCTCTTCCACCTAATGAAATGTTCGTGATCATGTTGATAACGTGTATATTGAGAAATTATAACTAAAGAAGCAGTCATGAGATGTTGATTAAAAGTTACCCTTTAACTTTCCTTGGTAAAAGAGAAGTTACAAAATATCTCTTGTAGGATATGAGAGAAGGCCATTGGCTTCTGATTTTAGATTCATCTTTAAAGAAGATAAGCCTGATTAAATGATAGCTTGGGGCCCATCCCATACACAAAACCCATTATTTTAGTCATCATCGATAACAATGCCAACAGAAAGAAAAAAGTGATCTTAGAGAAAAGATTTATCCAATTCTAAATTTGTCATATCATATATGCCAATACTTTCATTCCTTTATAGAACCCAGATCAAACCCCCACTTCATGATCTGTCTTTTTAAGAGAAAATGAAAGGAAATTTAATTTGTAATTTCCGATCATGATCTGAACTTTTCAAAATAAAAAAAAAACTGAGTCATATCTTGTTCTTTGATAATTTCCAGCCTACAAGGTTTGGTTTTTATGGGTCAATACTAGCTTTTCTTTATTTCAGTCTATTTTCTTTGGTGTGGCATGAGAAAAATAAATAAGAAATGTTATTCATGAGCTTGAGCTTGGTAATGAATATGAAGAAGGCAAATGGTCACTTTCTGGGAGTGAGACTGGGAGTTTTATTTTTCCTGCTTATCCTTTCCCTCTCCTACCTGCTCTTTTTTTCCTCGAGTTCCTTTGCAGAAGAATCTAGTGTGGCAATATGGTTTTAAAAAACAAAAATAGACAAAGACAGAGAGAGAGAGAGAAAGAGAGAGGGAGAGAGAGATCACATAAATGTAACATATGTGCATTTCTGTTTCTATGTACATGGGTAGACATGCTGTTCAGCTCTACCAAGTTCTAGCCATACTTTCAAAAATTCACATATGTCGAATTAAATAGGGAAAATTTAAATTTAGAATGCAGTAGATACTTTCTTTTTATTTTAAATATGATTTCTCTGTTCTTTTCCCACTTGAAGTTTAGCAATATTGAGAAGAAAATGAACTACTAATGCTGTATCCTTTTTACTCTTAAAAGGCACTTTCCTTCCAACAATCTGAATTCATTTTAATAACCTTACCAATTTAGTTAGACTAAAAATCACTAACGAAAAAAAAAATCTCAATGTTCAAAAGGGCAAGAGAATGGAGGGACAGAGTGGGAAATCTTTCTTTGTCTTGTTTATAGTGTGAAAGGAGACATTAGGAGTGAATGAGTGCACTGGTGAGAGTAGATGCCAACATTCGCTAACGGACAAATACATTGCTAACATCCTCAGTACCACCAGTCATGGAAGCACAAAATGTTATGTAGCAGTACCTTTTTGGTGTCTATCTTTTTGCTGGTGTTGTTATTCTATGTTAGAAACTGCATCAAGGTCCAAAAGAATATTGCTTTTCTAATCTTCTAAGGCTTCAACAGCCATTTTCTAGGCAGTAAGGGGAAGTAACATTTTAATTGATTTACCTTCTCTGACAGTAAGCTATTACTATTTCGAGCTTCTAAATTAGTCCACCATTCTCCTCACATCTATAAAGCTGGCTACCCTCTGCCATCATGCATCCAGGTTGGATTTTTCCAGGCAGTCCAGGGATGGCTATGGAGCTTTTCATACCTTCCTCCTCTGCTCACACTGGGGCAGAGGCTAGGGCATGGCAGTGATCTTTCCTTTATTTCTAATGCCATTGTTGCTTTTTCAGGTCTGGCTTGGGCTCTGATCTTGACATTTATGTCACAGGTGTCATTGGTGAAACTGCTGTGAAACCAGATGGCATGCCTCCCTGAGGTTGGCAGCATCTGCTATTGTCCTGGCTGTCACCGTTTCCTGCTCCACTTTCCCTTTCCTGTGGATGTGCTGCTACCTTGTGTTGTCAGGTCATCCATGTGGTGTCATTTACCTTCCTTCAGGCCCTTCCAAATACGAACACCTTTATGGAAGTCAAACTACCATATACTCACTCTGCTTGCAAGGCCTTCATGCAGGAAATTGTCTGACCACTCCAGTCTGAACACCTTCCTTTAGGGTTTCTGTTCACTTAAATTTCCTCAGGAAGATTCTCCCTGTCTACCTTGCTTGAGATTGTAGCCATCCTTCTCTCCTACTCTCATGTTTCCCTTTTTCCTAGAGCACTTTTCTAGCAATAAGCACCACCTTCTCTGTACTCTATTTAACTTGCACATTTTTCTCTCTCATTATTATAGAATATAAGCATAGGATATGAGCCCTGGAAGGACTGTCTGTCTCCTTAACATCTAGGAAGATACTGCTACTTCACAGACACTTAGGTTTTTTGTTACTGAAAACTCATGAAGTTCTAAGTTTTTATTCACAAAAAGAAATTGTAAACTGTTGAACTAGGTAAGCCCTGGGTACAATCCCCAGTTCCTAGAAATAATGCTATGATAATAATAATAATAATAATAACATCATTATTATGTAAAAATAAAATGTTTTCTATTAAATGAGTTAATAATAGTGTAAATATTGCCAATTCAGAATGCTACATCACCTTTGGTTTTATTCATTGTGTTACATTCACTGCTACATATGTACTAAGAGCTTGAAAGGCGCAGGAAACAAGTGAGTATGGGGCATGGGCTGTGTATACTAGATATTTTACTTATGTCATCTTCCTCTATTGAACACAATAATCCAAGTACTTTGCTCAAGAATTCCAGTCAAAAAGTAGTAGAGGGCCGGGAGTTTGGCCTAGTGGTAGAGTGCTTGCTTAGCATGCACAAGGACCCAGGTTCGATTCCTTGGTACCACATGCATAGAAAAAAAAAGCTGGAAGTGGTGCTGAGGCTCAAGTGGTAGAGCTCTAACCTTGAGAAACTCTAAGACAGTGCTCAGGCCCTGAGCTAAAGCCCAGGACTGGCAAAAGAAAAAAAAAGTAGTAGAGGAAGCATGCAAAATAGTGGTGTCTGGCTCCAGTGTTACTGCGCCCCCAATACAACAGACATAGTCCTACTAAATAGTAATGAGTACCTAACAGATCTCCCAGATAAGCAATTCTCCATAAATAAGATAGGATTAGAAAATGAGTATCCAAAATGCTGGGTTAAAAATATATGTAACTTGGTTCCTAAAACTATAACCAATAACCCCCCAAATAAAAGAAATTTTGAAGCCATAGCAGCTCAAGGATAAAGATCTGCAATTCTGAATCAACTCATTTAAATGAGTAAATGTGTCTGGCTATATATTTTGAAATATTTGTTAAAGGCTCACTGTTCACAATGATTTGTACAGACAAGTATCCTTATTATGACACCTGTATGAGTCTGTTTGATAGCTGAAAATTATTTTCCATATATTTTTATTGTAATTAATAGAAGGGTTACATTGTATTCACCAGATAGAAGGTTCATTACTTCACAAACATTGATACCCCTTCTCATGTCTTGGTCCCCATTTCCCTCCCCCGACCCCGCCCCTCATCTTGTTTTCCCTCTTTCCCTATCTGATTTCAAGTAACCAAATAACTGAAGATTATTTTATACAAAATTCAATTCATTTTGTTTTGTGCTACATTTTAGAATGTATACATTATTGCAAACTAAGGAATAATTCAAGAAAATTAAATTCATACACCACAAGGGTATTATGTTGCCATTCAACAGTTTATGAATAGGGTTCCTCTTGATCAGTGGTCACTCCTTTTAACATTCTCATTCACCCCTCTCACCTCACCATTTCCTTGCATTTCTTAATTTTTAGGTTACGTATTGAATTTTTGTCATTTAACAAGGCAATATATGGATGCAATGCATCTTGATCTGTGTCATCCCTTAATCTTCGTCACCCCCTTCCACTCACCCTTTCCCTTATTTTTCTCAGTACTGTGGCATATACAATGCATTTTTGCCTGCATTTTATTCATTTTGCCACTCATTCTACCACTCTGCTCCTCATGAGCCTCCCCTTTGCGAGCATCCATTTCTTAGTACATATTTTATTAGGCTTTCTCTTTTTTTTCTGAAAATTATATTATTTGTGTTTTCCATAGACTGTATTTTATATTCATTTTTGTGCAAGTTTTTAGAATTTACCCATTATTCCTTAAATGCATTAAAAATCAAATTAAGGAAAAATTGCTATTAAGAAAATAGCACCCCTTGAATCAGACAGCTCCAAGCTGCAAGTAATTTCCAGGCTTCCACAAGTGACCTCAAAGAAAAGGCTGATAGAGGGTACAGAGCAATATGAGTGGTTACAAAATTACAGGATTGTTCCATTCTATGGATCAGTCCCTATTTAAATAACTTCATTAGTTGTTGCTACTTTAAGTTTTGTTTTTCATTAATAGAGGCAGTTAATAAGAAGACTGTAAGTTAACACTTGCTTGTGTTTAGTTGCATCACTTGTAAATCACAGGGCTTTGCCATGTGGGGCATCTTGATTTACTTTAAGATACTGAATCAAAACAGCCCATTTATCTCCCAACTCCAGTATGGGACATTTACAATGCTGTGTCTCTTTAAAAAGTATTTTGGAGTTGGTGGTGATGGTGGTGGAAATAAACCACATATCTACCTTGTGGAAGGTATTGCTTCTATTATAACAAAGTACAAAGAAGAACAAGCACATCTCTTCTTGTAATAGAGATAATTAGTTCAATATTTTATAAACTATATGTGAGTAACAACTGTTCTTAGGCTTCAAAAAACAAATGTGCCCAGAAGAAATGGTGTGAAAGTATTCACAGAAAAGGTAATATTTGAGATTTAAATCTGCCATGGTTTGGTCCTGGAGTTTGGCATAGTGGTAGAGTGCTTGCCTGGCATGCATGAAGACCTGGGCTCGATTTCTTGGTACCACGTATATGGAAAAAAAGCCGGAAGTGGCCCTGAGGTTCAAGTGGTAGAGCTCTGGCCTTGAGAAAGCCTAAGGACAGGGCTCAGACCCTAAGCTGAAGCCCAGGACTGGCAAAAAAATAATCTGTCATGGTTTGTTTAGGCTGGACTAATGATGTGGTGAATTTCAGGTGGCAAAACCAACATAAGCAATTGTTTGGAAGTGAACACAGAGTTTAGGACACATGTAGAAAACCTTGATCAGATTGTTGCATGTGTTCAACAAGATAATGATGGGGGTTGAGGCTGGAAAGTTAAGTCACCGTACAACTGGTGAGTAAGTACTTCATATAAATGTTGCTAACAGCAATTGAAGACCCTTGAGTACAGAGATGAATGGAATGCAATACTCACCTGTGGGGATGAATTAAAGCACATATGTTTGTGTGTGTGTGTGTGTATATATATATATATATATAATGTGCATGTATATGTGTATATGCATGTGTGTTATGTGTGTTATGTATAATACATATATATTATTTATATTAAAAGGAGAGAGCCGAGAGAGAAGAGGTTAATACTGACTTACATTTTTCTCCTTTGAGTGTAAAGTCAATCAAGATAATGAAGACGAGGTAAAGAAAAACGTCCAAATCAATTAAATGATAGGACAGAAAAGATCAAATAATTACATACTGGACTCTTTGTTTTGGTGAACTAAGCTACAGAGACAGGAGCAAACGGACATGTATATACCACTATGTGTGCATGTGAGCATATGAGAGAAAGGGAGGGGGGGAGAGGAGGTGAAGGATGAGGAGGCACAGGAGGAGAAGGAGAAGGAAGAAGAGAAGCAGGAGGAAGAAAAAGAGAAAGACCATGAAAAGTGTAGTCTGATTTTAAGTCAAAGGACATGTGTTAAGTAATAAAGATATAACTATAAGATGCCAGAATATATGTGTGTGTGTGTGTGTGTGTGTGTGTGTGTGTGTGTGTGTGTGTGTGTGCGTAGCATCAAAATATCAGAAACTTAGCCAGGTATAGTGACTCAAGATTGTAACCCCAGCTACTTAGGAGACAGATTAGGAGGACTACATTTCAGCCTAGCCTGTTCACAATCCCTCAATTCAATCTCACAAATACCTATGTGCACTGGTTCATGTGGTTGTCTTAATTACATGGGAAGCTAAGATCTGGAGATTTACCCTCCTAGGCTATTTCTTGGGGGACAAATGTTTCACAAAAGTCAATTCCAACACAAAAATAAACAATAAAAAAACCATTGTGTATGGTTGTGCTCACGTGTTACCCCAGATATGGAAGTATTAATAAGGGTGATTATAATCCAGGTGATCCTGGGCACAAAGCAATACCCTATCTAAAAGCCAGGTGCCTTTGGTTCCTGCCTGTAGCTACTAGCTACTAGATCTGACATCTCAGGAGCATGGTTTGAAGACAGGCCAGGGAGAAAAGTCCATGAGACTCTTACCTCCAATTAACCATCCAAAAGCCAGAAATAGAGCTGTCACTCAGTGGTAGAGCACTATCTCTGCACAGAAAAACCTCAGAGAGAACCCAGACCCTGAGTTCAAGCCCCAAGACCAACACACACATACATTTAAAAAAAAACTATGCAGAAAGGGCTTTAACACACACACACACACACACACACACACACATACACACATGCCATAGAACAACCAAAAAAATCAGAAACATAAAACATTCTTTTCATATCATAAAATAAACTGTAAAGCATAGAAAAGGGTATATTCAGTGAAAAAGGAACTGAACAGGCATAAAGAAATCAATTCATCCATTTATTAGTTTTGCTTTACAAGTCACAAAGAAAGTGGAATGAAATGAGGAAGATGAGATGAAAAGAGAGATGCATAATTAGCATTTGTTTGTGCCGGAGCCAGGCTTATCTTCACTAAACACCACTGTCTGCCAATCATAGTCCCAGATACAGTTTATCACAAAGAACATAAAGTAAGACTTTATTTCTGATGATAAAAATGGAGTCTCTTGTTTCTGTTTACCTTTGTGGTTGTTTTTAATGTACGATGTGAAGTTATTTCTTTTCCCCATTTTTCCCTTTATGGTTTATCTCAGTTGTTACTATATCTAACTTTGGTACCTGGCATATTGTGTATGTGTTTATTTGTTCAATTGTATTAGGGATGGGAAAGGGAAAAACAAGATAATGAGACAAAGGACAAAAGGTAAACCAAGTTAGCATCGATATTCACAAGACAGTATGTTGGAAACAAACTTTCCAAGTTGGGAGGGGTAAGAGGAGGGAAAATGGGAGAAAAACATAAGAAAGGGTAAAAATTTGCAGAAGTATTGTACTCACTGCCTTATGGATGTAAGTTTAACCCTCCTATAAATCATCCAGTAGATAGCATTTTTAAAAAATAAAATAAAATAAAAACTGAGACTTGGGGATGGGAGTGTGGCCTAGTGGTAGAGCCATGGGTTGGATTCCTTGGTACCACATATGCAGAAAAACCCAGAACTCACACTGTGGCTCAAGTGGTAAATCTCTAGCCTTGAGCAAAAGAAGCTCAGGGACAGAGCCCAAGCCCTGAGTTTAAGCCCCAGGACTGGCACACAAAAAAAATTCTGCATCCTGTTAGACATTACCCAAAGTCAAATTTACTAAATTAGTAATTGGCAGGACCAGATTTTCATTCAAACCATTATATTCAAAGCCCATGTTCTTTCTAGTGTCCCAAGATTTCAGAAGGGAGAAATAGGGAAGAAAATGAAAACTGGCTGCTGGAAAAAATATTTGTTGATTTTAATGAATTAATTTTAAATTAATTTGTTGGGACAGGGAATATTCTAACTGAAAGAGACTGAACAAAACTTTTGTAAAGTAAGAAAACAGCTGGGTTAGGAACAGAAAAGGGCTTGTATTTAATTGAATGACACTAAAGAATTAGTTAAGAGGAAGAGAAATGTAAGATCAGCACCAAGGGATAATAAAGAAGCTTTTAATCAGATTCCTAAGTAAATACTTTAGACAGCCTATCAATATGATTAGAGCTATGCTTTAAAAGCATTACAAAAGCGATTTGAAAATGGATGGATGAAGAACAATTGAAGAGTGAAAGCTAATTATTGGCAGTTGTGCTAAGTGATCATATGGTCTGCATCTAGCTTGGCAATGAAAGAAGGAAGGAGAGTGACACAGTGGATAGCAGTTCAAGAAGTGTGGAAAAAGATAATACTGACTCAAATATGAGATGGGGCTTCTAGAGAAAAAGGAAAGATATAACTTTGCCTCTTCGAAAGGTCTTCCCTGTTGCTATATTCAAGTCATATCATCTTGGTTTCCTGGTTGCTTCTATGATTTGGTTTTATATTTTTTATGCCCATTGCCATTCTGCTGCTGAGTGGTTTGCTTACAAAAATGTGTGCCTGAATCTCTTTGGAGGACTGATTTCTGGCTGTTTGCATTTTTTGATCCTGCTTGTGCAGGAAGTCTAGTGCATGGGAATTTTTATTGCTCACTCACATCCTTAGCCAGTGACCCTTTGTCATAATCTTATGAAGACAAGCAAAATTTGGAAGTCACATCCTTTAATGGATCTTCATTCAGATGTTTACTATTTGGCCCATGTCAGTGCCTGCTTTAGGAAAACCTGACCTAAGATATCTCATTCATATGTCAATGGCAAAGACAGATATTATAAATAACTGGTGTCTAGTCACTCGATTATAAGGTAGACTATGAGTGAAAACTATAGAAAGAAGTAATGGAGATGGGTTTGTGGTGTGTGGCTAGGGGTTGGCTGCGTATTTGCATTAGTAGGGGATGGTTGGAGCTTCACAGAGGGTGATTGGAGAAGGCATCATCACTACAATCACATTTTGGGCAGATTATGAAATGCTCATGGAATGTACCATGCAAAGACATTTCAGGCAAAGGAAAGAGCAGGCACCGAAATCTGGACCTAAGGTGTGTCTACAGTGAATATATTTGGAGAAACATATAGGACAGGATAGGGAAGCTGAAATAAGGGAAAGCAGTGAGTGTGAGGGGGCTTAGGTCAGCAGAACCCATCTTATTCTCCTCCCTTGGGTAGATGGAGAGTCATGGAGAATTTTTGCCAGAATAATGACACAGTTGTGTTGTGTTTTAAAATAATCTGGCTAAGACCCAAAGGAATATATGCTCAATGGTTTTCCTCATTTGTAATAATTAGTACAAACCTAGGTCTTTCCTAGCAGAGGATTACAATAGCTCAAACCCTGGATATGTAAGTCCATATAGGATGAGGCCATGTCTCCAGGACATGGAAACAAGAGCTTAATTATGACTGACTGCTGTTCTTAATGTACTATTTTTTTCTCTTCTCTTGTGTCACCCCTTGGTTAATCTCATATTGTTTCAGTATCTTATTTTGTTACCTGGTATATTATATGTATATATAAATGTTTATTTGAAATAGAAGGGGAAAACAAGAGGGGTGGGGGAAGGAAATGGGGACAAAAACATGAGAAGGGGTATCAATGTATGAGAAATAATGCACCTTTTATCTGGTGAATATAAACTCTAACTCCTCTATACATTAAAATAAATAAAAATAAAATAATCTGACTACTAAATTGAAGTGACCAAGAATAAAGCGGGGAGAGCTGTTCAGAGATCATTACCAGGTGTGACTACTACCTGCCCATTACTCATGGAAGACTACACAAAGCTCCATGCTCGAAAGGACCATGTATGTTGCGGTCTAGTATTCTGCATTTACTGCATTGATATAGTAGTAGTTTATCATTGCCTGCCCATTACTCATGGAAGACCACACAAAGCTCCATGCTCAAAAGGACCACGTATGTTGGGATCTAGTATTCTGCATTTACTGCATTGATATAGTAGTAGTTTATCATTGAATTTAGATTGTATATATACAGTCCACAGAACTATAGATGGTACTAACTTTGGTGCCTAGATCTTCAGGTAGTACCCCCTACTCAGAGATTCTGAAGATGCCCACCCTTTTCTTTCACATCTCTTCTCACTGACTATTGCCACCTTCTACCATCGAGGATACTGGTTACTAATAGAAAGAAATCTGCATTCCACTCTTGTAGCCTTGCCAGCGTTTAGGTTACAAGAGCAAGTCGAATTGACAACATCAACACTTCCCTCGGTAAAGATGTCACTAAAGCAGTAAAGAACTCAGTCCCTCATCCACCCACAATCCACATGTACTCAGGTGCAGAGGTTTCAGTCTTTTGGAGGAAGAGAGAAAGGGAGCATTGCTTAGCAATAGAGTAACAGTCTCATGAGGACTTGATTTCTCTGCTTTTTCTTGTGTCAAGTTGCTTCACTCTAGCAGCCAGTGGCAAGAAGAACCTGGAGGTAGGAGACAGGGACAAATAAAAGCTTCCAGTTTGAGTTAAGGGTGAACATGTACTGTTTGCTATAGTCTAAACTACATTAAATGCCTCAAGCAGTCTACCAAATCAGAACACTTTACATATCAAGAAATATATATATGTGTTTATTAACTTACAATTGCCATTGTGTTTTGCACTGCACCACACACATTGTATTAATAAGCAATGATAAAGATTCTTGAAACATAATGAAGCTTGATAATGCCAAAAGCAGAGTAGTTAAATTGTTGGAGTCCAGGTATATTTTGAACATAAAACAAGAGAATTTGCTAGTGAATAATGAATAATATGTATTGCAGAAAAGCACAAGGAAGAAATCAAGGCTGACACTAAGATGTCTTCCCTAAGAAAATGGCCATCATTTATTAATGAAGGAATTAAGTGTTCTGTGTCTGTGCATTAAATGTATTGATAATAATAAAGGTACAGGTGTAGACATTAAACTCAGAGATAGATCTTAGACACAGGCATACAGAAACTCAGAAACAGATCACAAATTAAATAAGCAAGATAGAGACAGAAATACTTCTAATTTAGGAAAATAAGAACAAATACTTCCTTGGAAAGAAATGAATATCTAAGACTTGTAGTTTGAATATGGAATGGTCTCTAAAGACTCACATATTGGATTCCTGGTCACCGACTGATGGTGCTATTTTGGGGGATTCTGGAAACTTTAAGAGCTAGGATCTATCTGTTGAAGAAAAACAAATATGTCTTAAAATAACAATAATTTTTGAAGCCTATTTTTATTGAATATTGCTCAATGAAAGCCTACAAGATAAAAATAAAGTCCTGAAAATAAATTTATTTCATCATGCACAAGCTAAGTATTTTGTTTGTTTGTTTCTTTCTTTCTTTCTTTTTTTTAATATTTTTATTGTAATTAATAAAAGGGTTACATGATATTTGTCAGATAGAAGGTGCATTAATTCACATACATTGATACCCTTTCACATGTCTTGGTCCCCATTACCCTACCCCCCACCCCCTAAATTTTCTTACCAGTACATACTGAACTTAAGTCTTTCACAAAGTAATTGTACTCTGTCTCCAACCAACTGCAGAAAAGCACACGAGCCTGGCTGTCCAGGACTTTCTCCTATTGTGGCAATTGTCAGTAATAGAAATGAGCAGGTGGATTGAGGCTAAAGAAAGGGCTATACAAGTACACAGTAGGTAACAATTTTAGAAAGTTCTCAGAAGCATAGACTCACTGCTCTGGAATGAGGAAGTTAGAAAATCTGGGAAGCAAATCTTCAGGTAATATTTTACAATTCTTTTCTTAATTTGTATTCATATTACTCCAATACATTGAAGCAAACTAAATCAACAACTGTAAACATTTCCAGAAAAAGATATTTTTCAGTAGTTCTTGGCTTTTGTGGGTACAAAAATCGCTTAAGCTTGTTACTCATAACCACTTATTATAATTATTTTATGATTACATCTTTATGAGTTTTAATAACCCAGTCATTTTCTTGGTATAAGTTTATCTTTAGAATCCTTATTATATAAATGTTGGTCTTTATGGAGACAAATTAGTTATGCAATAATTATTACTACATGTGCTAGGAAAGTAGAAAAAAGAGCCTATAGCTTTTATTTCAAATCTACATTATAGTTTCTTAGAGATGAGAAATCACTTTGTTTTCTATTTTGCTTTGGTTTGGTTTCATTTGGTTTCGTTTTTGCTGGTACTGGGGCTTCAATTTAGGACCTTATTATTTTTTTCTGAAAGCTTACTGCTCTACTACTTGAGTCATATTTGCTGGTCAGTTGGAGATAGGGTTTCCAAAATTTGTCTGATAAGGCTGGCTTCAGATCTTAGTCCTTGTACCTCAGCCTTCTGAGTAACTAAGATTCTAGCTATTACACCAGCACTCAGCATGAGAAAACTATTCAGATGCTGATCACTCCATGTGGAAGATATTTTGGTAAAATAACTTTTCACCTTTTGAAATGCCCAAAGAAGACTTTTCTCACTATTGGGATCAATGGAAGAGCAAAAAGTAACCCTACAATTAATAAAATGTCAGATAAATTTCAGATAACTTAGTGTGCTTTGGAAAGTGAATGATTCCAGAAAGAAAAAAAAAGCTTAAAGATTACATACTAATTCAAAAAATGGATTCTAAAGCCAAGGAAAAATGAGCTTCAATTCTGACTTTGCTTCTGCATTATAGTGACTTGTGTGTTGAAATGACTTGTTTGTGCCACTATATCCATATCCTGTTTTTTTTGTTAAGGTACTAGGGTTTGGACTCAGGGTCTAATACTTGTTATGTAGGTGCTCTACTGTTGATTTACGCCTCCACCCATTTTTGCACTGGCTAATTTGAGGTAGGGTCTTTCTCTTTTCCTGTGTCCTGCCATAGTTAAGTTGAAATGCATGCTCTACAATACTCATCTTTTTCTGTTGTGATGGAGTCTTGTAAACTGGCCTTGAAAAGAATCTTTCCAACTGGTCATAGAACTATAGATGTAAGCACCATGACCAGCTTTCTATAACTTTTAAAGAAGATCATAGTATCTATCTCATTCAACTGTTAAAAGGTTAAGTTGTTTCATAACTCTGAAAATAGGGCTTCAGGTAAAGTAGATATTGTATTGTATATCTCCTCAAGGAATTGTGTTTAGCAAATCACCTCATAACTATTCTATTCCCCAATTTAGTTTTTTAGTTATACACTTCCAGTAATCCAGTTAATTTCTGTGAAAATTTGTAAAGTAATATGAACGTTCATTTGATAAAAATAGGATGTTCACCATAGACACTGAGTGAAAGATTTCTGTTTTTCATTACAGTAGAGAGGATTTCTTTGGGGAAGCTCATTTTGACTGCTATCTAATTCGCTATTTATGGAAGAGAAACAAAGAAAAATACAGAGATAAAAAGGAAATGTAAATAAATATCATACATACATACATACACATTTGTGAATATATAAGTGCGTACTTATATAGCATTTCTTAATTGATATTGATGTTGTTTTCCAAATATTAAGGCATTGTAAATATGATTAGTATATGTGAGAGTACATGATTGCTTCTTTTTTTCATATATTTTTATTGTAATAAATAGAAGGGTTACATGATATTTGCCAGATAGATGGTGCATTAATTCCAATACATTGATACCCTTTCACATGTCTTGGTCCGCATTTCCCTCCCCCAGACTCCACCCCTCATCTTGTTTTCCCCCCTTCCCTATCCAATTTCAAATAATCAAATACAAATATATCTGATATATCAGGTAACAAAGTGAGATACTGTAACAATACGAGATAACCAAGGGAGAGCAAAAGAGATGAGAGATAACATGGTACCTTAAGAACAACAATCATTCATTATATGGCTTATGATTCTATATCCTAGAGATCCTGTCATTTAGCGTCCTACAATATGGCCTTTTGTATCAAGGTTTTGCTCTATTGCAAATCTCGGCTAGGAGAGCCCAAGATTTCTAATGATTAGGACAAATGAGGGAAACCATTGAGCCTAAGTTCCTTTGAGTCTGGCTTACTTCACTTAATATGATCTTTTCTAAGTCTTTCCATTTCCTAACAAATGGGGCAATATCATTCTTTCTCACAGCAGCACAGAATTCCATTGTGTACAAATACCACATCTTGTTGATCCACTCATCAACTGAGGGACATCTAGGTTGGTTCCATATCTTTGCTATGGTAAATGGTGCTGCAATGAACATTGTTGTGCTGGTGGATTTAGTATGTCCTTGTTTCTGGATAATTGGGTAAATGCCAAGTAGTGGAATTGCTGGGGCATAGAGGAGGTCAATGTTTAGTCTTTTGAGGCACTGCCACACTGCTTTCCATAGTGGTTGAACGAGTTTACACTCCCACCAACAGTGCAGTAGTGATCCCTCCTGGCCATATCCCCTCCAGCATCTGTTGTTATTAGTTTTCTTGATCCTGGCCATTCTAACTGGAGTGAGGTGGAATCTTAGAGTTGCTTTCGTTTTCATTTCGTTTATGACCAGAGATGTTGGGCATTTCTTCATGTGTCTATAGGCCATTTTTGTTTCTTCTTCAGAGAAGACTCTCTTTCAGTCTTTGGCCCATCTTTTAATGGCATGGTTGTTACTTTGGAGATTAGTTTTGGGGTGATTCAATTTTTTGAGTTGTTAATATATTTTAGATATGAGGCCTTTGTCTGTTGTATGGTTGGTGAAGATCTTCTCCCACTCTGCAGGCTTCCTAATTAATTTACTAGCTATGTCTTTGCCATACAAAAGCTCTGCAGTTTAATGCAGTCCCACTTATCCAGCCTTTCTCTGATTTGTTGTGATTCTTGGTCCTTATTAAGAAAGTTTCGACCTGTGCCAAGGAGGTCTAGTGTATCTCCTATTCCTTCTTGTAAGTTTTCACAGTGTCAGCTTTTACCTCCAGGTCTTTGATCCATTTGGAGATCATTCTAGTACAAGGTGACAAAGAAGGATGCAACTTTGGTTTTCTGCATGTGCTTAACCAGTTCTGCCAGCACCACTTGTTGAAGAGGCTATCTTTCTTCCATACTATTTTTTTTGTCTTCCTTGTCAAAGATTAGGTGGCCATAGGTCTGTGGTTTAATATCTGGTTCTTCAATTCTATTCCATTGGTCTTCAGGCCTGTTTTTATGCCAGTACCAAGCTGTTTTGATAATTATAGCTCTGTAATAGAGTCTAAAGTTTGGTATTAAAATTCCTCCTGCAGTGTTCTTTCTGCTAAGAAGTGTTTTTGTTATATGGGGCCTTTTATTATTCCATATGAAATTTTGGATTGCCTCTTCTATTTCTTTAAAAAATGACATTGGGCTATTGATGGGTATTGCATTGAATTTGTAGATAGCCCTTGGCAAGATTGTCATTTTCACAATATTGATTCTTCCAATCCAGGAGCATGGGAGGTTTTTCCATTTCCTCAGTTCTGCTTTGATTTCCTTTTTCAGGGTTTTAAAGTTTTCATCAAAAAGGTCCTTTACATTCTTAGTTAAGCTAATTCCTAGGTACTTTATTTTCTTTGAGGCTATTGCAAACGGAGTTGCTTTCCTGATTGTTGCCTCATTCCTCTCACTGTTGGCGTAGAGGAAGGCAGTTGATTTTTGAGGGTTAATTTTATAGCCTGCTACCCTTCCAAAGTTTTGAATCAGCTCAAGCAACCTGGGAGTAGAGTCTATAAGGTTCTTTAAATACAGACTCCTGTCAGCTGCACAGAGGGAAAGTTTAACTTCCTCTTCCCCTATTTGGATCCCCTTTATGCTTGCTTCTTGCCTTATTGCACTGGCTAGGAATTCTAGTACTATGTTAAAGAGGAATGGAGAGAGTAGGCATCCTGGTCTCGTTACTGATTTTAGAGGGAATGGCTTTAGCTTTTCACCCTTAATTGTAATACTAGCAGTAGGTTTCTCATACACAGCCTTTATTACATTGAGGAATGGTCCATGGATTCCTAATTTCTCTAGAGCTTTTACCATAAAGGGGTGTTGGATCTTGTCAAATGCCTTTTCTGCGTCTATTGAGACAATCATGTGATTTTTGTCCCTGCTCCTATTGATGTGTTGAATTATATTAATTGATTTCCATATGGTGAACCAGCTTTGCCTCCCTGTGATGAATCCAGTTTGATCACAGTGTGTAATTTTTTTGATAAGTTGTTGTAGACAGTTGGCCAGTATTTTGTTGAGAAGTTGTGCATTGATGTTCATCAAAGAAATAGGTCTATAGTTCTCCTTCTTTGATGAATCTCTGTCTGGTTTGGGGATGAGGGTTATACTAGCTTCATAGAATGAGATTGGTAAAGAACCTTCATTTTCAATTTCGTTGAAGAGCTTGAGGAGTATTGGTGTGAGCTCTGCTTTGAAGACCTTATAGAATTCAGCTGTGAATCCATCTGGCCCTGGGCTTTTCTTAGGTGGAAGTTCTCTAATTGCCATTTCTATTTCAGTGCTTGAAATAGGCTTGCATAGTTGGGTTAGTTCTTCTTGGTTCAGTGTGGGTATGTTAATATTGGCTAGGAATTCGTCCATTTCATCTAGATTCTCAAATTTGTTGGCGTAAAGGTTTGAGAAGTATTCCCTCATGATACTCTGGATCTTGGTAATTTCTGTCATGATATTACCATTATCATCTGTGATTTTGTTCATTTTGGGATGCACCCTTCTTTTTTTGGTAAGATTTGTTAAGGGTCTGTCAATTTTGTTAATTCTTTCAAAGAACCAACTCCTTGTTTTGTTGATTCTTTCTATAGTTTTTTTGGATTCCAATTCATTTAATTCTGCTTTGATTTTAATAATTTGCTTCCTTCTAGTGGGATTAGGGTTGGTTTGTTGCTCTTTTTGCAGGAGCTTAAGGTGAAACATTAAATTGTTGGTTTGTGTTTTTTCCAATTTGTTATTGGAGGCACTCAGAGCTATAAATTTTCCTCTGAGTACTGCCTTTGCCGTGTCCCAAAGGCGCTGGTATTTTGTGTGCTCCTTATTGTTAAATTTCATAAACTGTTGGATTTCTGTTCTGATCTCTTTGATGACCCATTGGTGATTCAGCAATGAGTTGTTCAATCTCCATGAGTTACAGGGTTTTCATTGATGGAGTTGTGTGTTCAGTTCCAATTTGATGCCCTTGTGGACTGAGAGAGTGCAGGGAATGATTTCAGTGTTTCTGAATCTGTCCAGGTTTGTTTTATGGCCTAAAATGTGGTCTATTTTGGAAAATGTTCCATGTGCTGCTGAGAAAAACGTGTATTGTGTTGTTGCTGGGTGGAATAATCTGTAGATGTCTGCTAGATCTAGTTGGTCTATATAGTTGTTCAATTCTAAGGTTTCTCTGTTGAGTTTTTGCCTTGTTGATCTGTCCATAGGTGAGAGTGGTGTGTTAAAGTCACCAACAATCACTGTGTTTCAATCTATGTATGGCTTCAGTGAAAGTGAAGTTTGCTTGATGAAGTTCGGAGCTCTGGGGTTCGGTGTGTAGATATTTAGGCCCATTATGTCCTCCTGGAGGAAAGATCCCTTTAGTAGTATGTAGTAACCTTGTTTGTCTTTTCTCACTAATTTTAGTTTGAAGTCTATTTTATCTGATATGAGGATGGCAACTCCAACCTGTTTATGGGGGCCATTAGCTTGATAGAGTTTATTCCAACCTCTTATTTTCAAAAGGTGTTTGTTTTTTGGGGTAAGATGTGTCTCCTGAAGACAGCAGAATGATGGATCTTGTTTTTTGATCCAACTAAATAATCTATGCCATTTAATTGGAAAGTTAAGTCCATTGATATTTAGAGTCAGGATTGAGAAATATTTATTAGTTCCTGCCATTTTTACAAGCTTTCATTAGGGCCTGTGTCTTGATAGTTTTTGTGGTACTTAGATGTTATGAGTTTTAGGTGCCATGTCTTTCTCTGTATTACATTTGTGTTGGTTTTCCATGTGTAGAACATCTTTGAGAATTTTCTGTAGTGTTGGTTTTGTTGCTACATAATGTTGAAGCTTTTCCTTGGAATGGAATGTTTTTATTGTTCCCTCAGTTATGAATGAGAGCTTAGCTGGGTAGAGTATTCTTGGTTGGTAGTTATTTGACTTCAGGGCATGGTATATATCGTTCCAATCTCTTCTTGCTTGCATTGTCTCTGCTGAGAAATCTGGGGTTATTCTGACTGGTTTGCCTTTATAGGTGATTGTTCTCTTCTCCCTGACTGCTTTTAGGATCCTATCTTTGGCCTCTATTGATCCAGTTTGGATTATAATGTGGCAGTGGGATGTCGTTTTCTGGTCAGGTCTGTGGGATGTCGTTTTCTGGTCAGGTCTGTTTGGGGTTCTAAAAGCTTCTTGTATCTGGATATTTGGGAAGTTCTCTGAGATGATTCCCTGAAGTATATTTCCAATACCAATGACCTCTTTCTCTAGACCCTCCTCAATACAAATTAGCCTTAAATTAGGCTTCCTGATTGTATCTTGGACCTCCTGTAGCATTTTCTCATATTTCCTAGATTTGAATTGACTCATTTTTTGTTCTTTTTCTATAATACCTAAATTATCTTCAACCCTGGAAATTCTCTCTTCTGCATTGTCTAACCTGCTATCAAAGCTATCTGCTTTATTCTTCATTTCCCTTGCTTCTAATTGCTCATTTTTGATGCCTTGCATCTCTTGTTTTAGATCATGTATGGATTTCTTTAACTCCTTGATTTCCATTTGAGTGGTTAGCTCAGCAGCTTTATTCTTTTTGGACATTTGTTGGAGTTCAGTCACCTTTTTGTTTGTGGATTCTATGAATTCGTCCATTTTTTTTTTGAAAAACCTTTATTGTGGCATCCTTTATGGCTTCCCCTTTTTCACATATCACCTTATTTATGGTTTCCTCTTGTTTAGCTGTGGCTTCCTCCCTTATCTCTTTCTTTATGTTTTCACACTTTTTGTTAATGATGTTTATCAACATGCATTTGTATAGCACTTGGAAGGCTCTCCTCTACATTTGCCACTGACTGCTCCATTGCCTGTTTATGTTGGGTGGGAGATGCTATTCCTTGATTTGACATTTTTCTTGAGTTTCTTGTTCTGCCCATTTGAGGATGGGAGCAAGATTAATACTAAACAAGATTATAATTTTTCAGATATAACCAACCTAGACATTTTTTGTTGGCTGACCATAGATATTAGCTCTTTTTGATTGGTAATAACACTCTTTCTTTTTGTACACTTACATACAAATCTAATACAATCACAGATGACCAATTTATGACCAAAACAATAAGCCCCTCAATCCAATCTCTATTGTATTTAAGTCCCTCTGGACCTAGAGTATAATTGAACACCTAGATACACAGCATTGCTCAACAACCATCAAATGTAGATCCATGCATTATAAGAGTTGAAGGATGAACAGAGGACCAGAGATAGAAAAATAATATGAAATACAACAAGGGAGGTAGGAAAAGAATAATACAGGAGTGTAAGAATAGTATGGTAATGAAGAAAGGGTATCGTGTAAGGATAACTGACCTAAGGTGATGGACAGGTAGAGTATTTGTGTAGAAAGTTTAGATTAACTTAGATAAAACTTACCAAAATAAGAAGAGTAATAAGAAGAATATATAGAGAAAAGAGAGAGGTTGATATAGGAGATTTCAATGATACCAATTTAAGAAAGAAAAGAAAAAAAAGGAAAAAAGAAACAAAAAGAAAAGAAAACAGAACACACACACACACACACACACACACACACACAAAGAAAAGAAAAGAAAAGAAAAGAAAAGAAAAGAAAAGAAAAGAAAAAAGGTGGGGGTAGACTCCTCACTGTTCTGAGTTCTTACCCAAGAGATACTAGGGTTGAGAACCCGGAGTTTTAAAAGCAGGTGACTGTATCAATATGGATATCGTTTTTATTCAAACTGTACCCAGAGCTGTCACTGTGTTTCTAGGAATGACCACAGTGACAGCAGGAATGCGGGAAAAGAGAGAAGAAAAAAAGGAAAAAAAGGAATAATCATAACATTAGAAAAAAGGTGTAGGTTAAATGGCAAAGAGAAAAATAACATTTTAACATGCAAATGGAATGGGACAAAAAATAAAAAAAGGGTATTCTTCAGTTTTTTGGTTTTTTTTTTTTTTTGGTGGGGGGAGAGGTTAGGAAACTTGTGTCTCCACTAAATTTGGGATCTAAGCACTTCTCTTGTGATTCGGCTTTGCGGTTTTCCGGATGAGATTGCTTGTTTGGTAAAACAAAGTTGAGAGATCCGCAGGCGGCTTTGTTTACCAGGTCTGTGGGGGGCACAGGGGGATAGATTTCGTCAAAAAAATTATACACTATGATCACACTGGATTCATCACAGGGAGGCAAAGCTGGTTCAACATACTCAAATCAATTAATATAATTCAACACATCAACAGGAGCAAAGACAAAAATCACATGATTGTCTCAATAGACGCGGAAAAGGCATTTGACAAGATCCAACACCCCTTCATGTTAAAAGCTCTGGAGAACATTCCTTAATGTAATAAAGGCTGTGTATGAGAAACCTACTGCTAGTATTACACTTAATGGTGAAAATCTAAAGCCATTCCCTCTAAAATCAGGAATGAGACAAGGATGCCCACTCTCTCCACTACTCTTTAACATAGTACTAGAATTCCTAGCCAGTGCAATAAGGCAAGAAGCAAGCATAAAGGGGATCCAAGTAGGGAAAGAGGAAATAAAACTATCCCTCTTTGCAGATGACATGATTCTGTATTTAAAGAATCCTATAGACTCTACTCCTAAGCTCCTTGAGCTGATCCAAAGCTTTGGAAGAGTAGCAGGCTATAAAATCAACCCTCAAAAATCAACTGCCTTCCTTTATGCCAACAGTGAGAGGAACGAGGCAATAATCAGGAAAGAAACTCCTTTCACAATAGCCTCAAAGAAAATAAAGTACCTAGGAATTAGCTTAACTAAGAATGTAAAGGACCTTTTTGACGAAAACTTCAAAACCCTAAAAAAGGAAATTAAAGCAGAACTAAGGAAATGGAAAAACCTCCCATGCTCCTGGATTGGAAGAATCAACATTGTGAAAATGACAATCTTGCCAAGAGCTATCTACAAATTCAATGCAATACCCATCAACATACCAATGTCATTCTTTAAAGAAATAGAAGAGGCAATCCAAAATTTCATATGGAATAATAAAAGACCCCGTATAGCAAAAACACTTCTTAGCAGAAAGAACAGCACTGGAGGAATTTCAATTCCAAACTTTAGACTCTATTACAGAGCTATAATCCTCAAAACAGCTTGGTACTGGCACAGGAACAGGCCTGAAGACCAATGGAATAGAACTGAGGACCCAGATATTAAACCACAGACCTATGGCCACCTAATCTTTGACAAGGTAGCCAAAAAAATAGAATGGAAGAAAGACAGCCTCTTCAACAAGTTGTGCTGGCAGAACTGGTTAAGCACCTGCAGAAAACTAAAGCTGGATCCTTCTTTGTCACCTTGCACTAGAATTAACTCCAAATGGATCAAAGACCTGGAGGTAAAAGCTGACACACTGAAAACTCTACAGGAAGGAATAGGAGATACATTAGGCCTCCTTGGCACAGGTCGAAACTTTCTTAATAAGGACCAAGAATCACAACAAATCAGAGAAAGGCTGGATAAGTGGGACTGCATTAAACTGCAGAGCTTTTGTATGGCAAAGGACATAGCTAGTAAACTAATCAGAAAGCCTACAGAGTGGGAGAAGATCTTCACCAACCAAACAACGGACAAAGGCCTCATATCTAAAATATATCAACAACTCAAAAAATTGAATCACTCCAAAACTAACCTCCAAAGTAACAACCATCCCATTAAAAAATGGGCCAAAGACTGAAAGAGAGTCTTCTCTGAAGAAGAAACAAAAATGGCCTATAGACACATGAAGAAATGCTCAACATCTCTGGTCATAAAAGAAATGCAAATCAAAACAACTCTAAGATTCCACCTCACTCCAGCTAGAATGGCCAGGATCAGGAAAACGAATGACAACAGATGCTGGAGGGGATGTGGCCAGGAGGGATCACTACTATACTGTTGGTGGGAGTGCAAACTCGTCCAACCACTATGGAAAGCAGTGTGGCAGTGCCTCAAAAGGCTAAACATAGAACTCCCCTATGACCCAGCAATTCCACTACTTGGCATTTACCCAACCATCCAGAAACAAGGACATACTAAACCCACTAGCACAACAATGTTCATTGCAGCACTATTCACCATAGCAAAGATATGGAACCAACCTAGATGTCCCTCAGTTGGTGAGTGGATCAACAAGTTGTGGTATTTGTACACAATGGAATTCTATGCTGCTGTCAGAAAGAATGACATCGCCCCATTTGTTAGGAAATGGAAAGACTTAGAAAAAATCATATTAAGTGAAGTAAGCCAGACTCAAAGGAACTTAGGCTCAATGGTTTCCCTCATTTGTCATAATCAGTAGAAACCTTGGGCTCTACTAGCAGAGATTTGCAATAGAGCAAAATCTTGATACATAAGGACATATAATGTGAAGCCAATTAAAAGGACCTCCAGGATAGTGAAACAAAAGCCATATAATGAATGATTGTTGTTTAATGTACTATGTTGTCTCTCATCTCCTTTGCTGTCCCTTGTTATCTCATATTGGTATAGTATCTCACTTTGTTATCTAATATATTGAATTTATTTGTATTTGGATATTTGAAATTTGATAGGGAAGGGGGGAAAACCAAGACAGGTGGGGGGTGTGGCCGGGGAGGGAAATGGGTACCAAGACATGTGAAAGGGTATCAATGTATGTGAATTAACGCACCTTCTCTCTGGCAAATATCATGTAACCCTTTTACTAATTACAATAAAAAATAAAAAAAAGAAAAGAAAAGAAAACAGAACACACACACACACACACACACACACACACAAAGAAAAGAAAAGAAAAGAAAAAAGGTGGGGGTAGACTCCTCACTGTTCTGAGTTCTTACCCAAGAGATACTAGGGTTGAGAACCCGGAGTTTTAAAAGCAGGTGACTGTATCAATATGGATATCGTTTTTATTCAAACTGTACCCAGAGCTGTCACTGTGTTTCTAGGAACGACCACAGTGACAGCAGGAATGCGGGAAAAGAGAGAAGAAAAAAAGGAAAAAAAGGAATAATCATAACATTAGAAAAAAGGTGTAGGTTAAATGGCAAAGAGAAAAATAACATTTTAACATGCAAATGGAATGGGACAAAAAATAAAAAAAGGGTATTCTTCAGTTTTTTGGTTTTTTTTTTTTTTGGTGGGGGGAGAGGTTAGGAAACTTGTGTCTCCACTAAATTTGGGATCTAAGCACTTCTCTTGTGATTCGGCTTTGCGGTTTTCCGGATGAGATTGCTTGTTTGGTAAAACAAAGTTGAGAGATCCGCAGGCGGCTTTGTTTACCAGGTCTGTGGGCGGCGCAGGGGGATGCATTTCAGCAGCGCTGAGCCGGATTTCTGGCTAAGGGATCTCTGGGAAATCCTTTGCCCTATAGGTTGGTGGCGCTGTCAGCAACACCTCTCAGGCTCCAATTGCTTTGGCCTGGGTCATTGCCAGCAGTCAAGATGGTGCTGCTCTCATCTTGTAGGGGAAGGGCTCCCTCCCAATGCCGTTCCTGGAGCAGAAGTAGAAAGTTCTCCAAGGAGAAGGTACTCACAAATTGCTGGATTCTCCAGTTCCGTGAAACTGGCAGGTCTGTGCACGGCCGGGTGTCGGCTCTGGGCTCGCGCAGGCTCTGTGTGGCTCTGTCTGCAGCTGGAGGGTCTGCGCTGCTGTGGAGCGCTTTCTCTGCTCTGATTCAGAAGAGCCTTTGTCTCCCTGGCTGCTCCGCGGCGGAGCTCCACGCTCTCTTTTTGCGCTGGTATTCTTCCTTTTTTCCCTTTTTTTTCTTTCTGCCTGAGTCTCTGTGGTCCTAAAACTTAGTTAGGATCAATTTCTGTTAGAGGATTGTATCCTGCACTGCCAGTACATGAATCTTGGCAGGAGCTCAGTATGTCTCACCTTGAACTGCCACCATCTTCCGCCCCAGCTCCCATGCTTGCTTCTTTTGTTGTTCTACTCCCCATCTAAGTAACAGAACTCCAACTGTTTTTAAATGTTTTTTGTAGATCACACCTACAATTCTGTCAGTTTCTTCTTCATTCCATGGATGAAGGTTCTGGAGCTCAGGAGTGTGTGGCTCAGGGCAGACCAGTGATAGTGAAGCATGGCACTGCTTACTTCAGGACAAGCAGATGATCCAGTGGGAGCAAGCGAGAGTCAGTGGAAGATTTTTCTGAATCTTCTTTCCCAATAGACTTTAATCTGGGTGGTTGATAGGCTGAGTTTCCAGTAAGATCTTACCTAGTGTGATACAATAACAAACACTACAAAAGCTATTGCTACAACAGTAAGCTTATATGTTTTATTTTTTTATTTTTATTTTTTGCCAGTCCTGGGCTTGGGCTAAGGGCTTGAGCACTGTCCTTGGACTTTCTGAAGGCTAGCACTCTACCACTTGAGCCTCAGCACCACTTTGGCCTTTTGCTATGTATGTGGGGTACCGAGGAATTGAACCCGGGTCTTTGTGAATGCTAGGCAAGCACTCTACCACTAGGCCAAACTCCTGACCCCATCTTATATGTTTTAAATGAAAGTTGATCTCCTAAATCATCCTATGCTTAAAGTTAGCCCTAAACTACAAGCTACAATGCAATAAATTATTTCTCTCCGTAGTCAATAAACTTACAAATTCCTTTCTCTTCTTTGTCTCTTTGATTCAATAAGTTTGAAAATTCTTCTTTTTCCATAATCAAAAGATATCTGCTATAGTAAGATATGAATAGGTATATGTATATGTATTCTTTTTTTACTATAATTTGACCTTATTTCAAAAAGTAGATTTGCTAAATGTACACGTGTGCAGGTTGAGTACTTAGATCTGCTTCTGATTATAACCACTGCCACTGCCACTGCCTAGCTTTTGTTTGGGGCTTAAATTGCAGGAGTGTTTCTTTTCGTGACTGAATAAATATCAAAGATTTATGATGTCAGACTTTCAGTTTGAATTCTGATTATACTATTTTAGGGTATCTCTTTTTTTAGTTTTCAAGTACAGACCATGAAAGCATTTACTCAATAGAGATATGGAGAGGAAGAAATGGGATAGCTCATGCGGACATCTTAGCTCCAAGCTAGCACTGGTAAGCTTGCAACTATGTTATCAGTTAGTATACTGGCCTTCAGGAATTTCATCAGTTGGTTTGTTTTTTCTAGATGTTTTCAGTGACCTAAGTCAGAAACAAAAGAGGATAATATATCATTAGGTTAATTTCTCCTAGGGAAAAATTATCTTTGGTGACATAAAAGCCATCTGTGGAGTTAATAAAGAAATCTTTTGGGTTTAAGATTCTCTAATATTAAATCTAATGTTAAATACAACTATCTGTAATACCTTTGTTCATATATATATGCTGTTTTATTTGATTTTTTTTTTTTTACTTTTAACCCTCCCTTTCTTTTTACTTTAACTTCATTTATGTTGATTGAATGGCTTTCTGGCTTAGAACATAAAATGTGAACAGTAGCATTAGTGGTTAGTAAAATTAATAGCTGAAATCAGCAACGTCATAATGTTACAGTCTAAGATTGCTGAAAGCCTTGGACTGTTTCTGGTGTGTCTGTGAATACAGGAGAGGTGGTTTTCTTTACAGTTCCTCTGCCCTCTAGTGGCAGTTACAATGATGTCACTTTGTAGTCCGAGACAGGAAATGCCAGTCCCTACTTCAGTTACCAGAATCCTTTCACAGGAAGTTAGGTGTGGTCTTTGAAGGAGAATTAAAGAAAAAAAGAGAAAAAGAAAAAGAAAAAGATTGTTTTAAAGCATGATGGAATTTTAGCTACAGTCTTCTTGGTACCAGCTTATCAGTTCCAAACTGAGTGTAAAAGATTCTTCAGGGGTAATGTTTTAATATTCTATTTTGCTTGTCTCTGTGATGCTTCTCTACCTTTTCAGTAGAATCCTTGGGGAAATCTGCAGGGGAACCACTTTCATTTTGAAGCTGTAGCTGCATGTTTTAGCATGTCTCTTCTATTAGAGCTTCCAGGCATGACAGTTTCCTCCCTTGAGTGTCAAAGACCACCTTCTTGCTTGTCCTTGTTGCTAGGCATAAAGACCTTTAGGGATGGTAAGGAAAATAAGGTATGTTTTTGGAGGTATTGTCATAGTGAAAGAACAGTCTAAAAGCTAGTGTCTGAAAGGTTCTGGTCAACTTCAAAACATTCTCTTGGAAACTATATAACAACTATTTTATTATATAGCTTCTGTTTTATCTGCTATATACTATAGAAATGAATACTAGCATATTTTACACTTAAACTACTTCCTATATATTTCGGAGGCAATTTTCATTTCTATAGGATGGGAGGTTGAAATGGTTTTTTTTTTTCAAATGAAAGAATAAAATTTTTGTATAGATAACATTCAGAAGTCGGTTTTGGTTGCATTGTTTGCAAATCTCTGATTCAGAGATTATGTTTGAAAATGTTGCTGTATCCTCACCAGTAACCTACTTTAATAAAATGTGTATGATTCAAGTACCAGCAAAACTTGATTTATGTTATCACAGTGATCCATTATAAAAATGGTGGTTTAAAAGACAAACTATTTTACACTTAATAATTTTTAAAATCAAAATTCTGCAATAAGATTCAAGCTATTCTGCTAGATTTTTCTAAAAATGAGACCTATTTTTTAAAATGGGATATCTCTTTGAAATTTCCTCATATATGGCAAATTTGTTAATTTAAGAAGAAATTACACTAGCTAGCAGCAGGTTGTAACATCAGGGGGTCCAAGCTACAGAGCTTTGATGTGAGTGACTTCCTGCCTGGTTTGGCAAGATCTGGGTCTCTTCCTGTGTAGTTCCTAAGCAGTTCCAAGCACAATTCAGCATCTCTTCCTCTTTCCTATTCCCTGCTTTCAAGCTGCACCTACCTGTATTTCCACAGCCTGGCATTTCAGGGATTTCCTAAGCTCTTTCCCTGGTGTAATGATTTTGAATAAACTTCTAAAGGTGATAAAATGGGCCAAAGGGATCTGGAAAAACAATGGAGAGATGGGTAACATTCTTGCACAGCTCTGGTTGTGAAATTTGTGTGATTTTTTTGCATCTCTTGTTTTGAGTCGGATATATTTTCAGAAAGAATGCTGAAAAAGATGGCTGCCAAAATATTCACATAAATAAAGCAGTAAGCATAAAGTAGTATCCTCTAGTTCCAAGCTTTGAATTGGGTATTTTTCTCCCAAGTAGCACAATCACTTGAAACATTTTGGAAATGGAAAATTAGATTACCTCATAGACACCTACTGAATGTGAAACACAGCTCTCTGTGCAAGCAAATGAATGCATGTATGAGAGTCCCTGGATGATAAGAACTGTTTCCTTTATAAAGTGCTTTAGCTATCTTGATTCATATGCTTCATGTCAGTGTTCTGTGTCAGAATTGCCATCGTAATCTCTTCTGCTAATGGTCATTCCTTTTATATTCTCCCCCCCCAACCCCCATCTGTAGCACTTTCTTATGCGAGGAGCTAAACAGTGACTAAAGGAGCAGGATGAAAAGATGGCACAATCAGTGCTGGTACCGCCAGGACCTGACAGCTTCCGCTTCTTCACCAGGGAATCTCTTGCTGCTATTGAACAACGCATTGCAGAAGAGAAAGCTAAGAGACCTAAGCAGGAACGTAAGGATGAAGATGATGAAAATGGCCCAAAGCCAAATAGTGACTTGGAAGCAGGAAAATCGCTTCCATTTATTTATGGAGACATTCCTCCAGAGATGGTGTCAGAGCCCCTGGAGGACCTGGACCCATTCTATATCAATAAGAAAGTGAGTTCTTTGCCAAATTCCCTTTATTTCCTCTATTTTCTCCGGGCTGGTCCCAAAGATGATGGTGAAGAACAGTGAGCCTTCTCTTGTCTGTGGAAATATCAGCAGGATGTGGGTGGGCCTGACCATATAATGACCCATGAACCCAGACATCTTTTGGGAAGCACGCATTTGAACTGGTTTTCTTGACACAAGCAGAGAACTGAAGAGGCATTCCACAGAGGAAAACTGAGGAAGGGCAAAGACCTATCACTTCTAAATATTATTTATAGCTAAAATTGGGTGTGTATCGATCTGATGCTCTTTCAGTATAGTGAGGTAGAAAGTAGAAATGAGAGGGCTGTGTGTGTGTGTGTGTGTGTGTGTGTGTGTGTGTGTCCCAGTGTTAGAGTGTTAGTCTAGCATGCATGAACCCGTGGGTTTGATTCCTCAGTATCACATACACAGAAAAAGCCAAAAGTGGTGCCGTGGCTCAAGTGGTGGAGCACTAGCCTTGAGAAAGCTCAAGGAGAATGCCCAAGCCCTGAGGTCAAACCCCATGACTGGCCAAAAAGTAAAAAACAAAAACAACAAAACAGTGGAAATGGGAGAATACTTTTCAGTGTTTTCAGTCTATGAAAATATTTTTCAGTATTTGCATTTTCAAAAGTACCTGACTCTCTTTTATTATCTCTCCATCTTTGCAAGTCACTTTGATCTTTAGCATATTTGATCATGCCCCCCCATATTATAGACTTTCTCCTTATCATGGCTCTCTATAGACAAAATAATAGCAGAGAATGTATGTGGGGAAAATATTATGTTAAAGCAAAACACACACTTGAAAAACATTGTAGTTCTTAGGAGAAAAATATATAATTCCAATAATGATGAAAACTTCAGCTGTGTTCTTATGGGAATTACAGGTGTAGTTGTGAAACACTTACATTAAAGCTTGATAAGGATTCAAATGCTATTGACCAGAGATCTTTCTTTATGTTTTCCTAAAATCCTCATGTTATTAATTCAATTTAGAAGAGCTTCAGGGCTCACAGAAAAAAATGCATTATAGCCCTGTACTATGTCAATAATTAGTGGATTACTGTATTATTTTAAAGAGCAATATTTTAAAATATATTCTTACCATTATATTTAGATAAGATTAATACACATTCTAAATTACCTTTTATATGCTGTTTTCTTTTTCAGACATTTATAGTATTGAATAAAGGAAAAGCAATCTCGCGATTCAGTGCCACCTCTGCCCTGTACATTTTAACTCCCTTCAATCCTATTAGAAAATTAGCTATTAAGATTTTGGTACATTCATATCCTTTTTATTGAGTTGTTTTCAAAATATGTGTTATTGGCCTATGCTATTTGCTCTTTTTTTTCTCTTAATCAACAGTTAGCATGTTGCAAAATGGGATTATGGGTAAGTAAAACACTTTCTCATCTTCTGTGTAATTCTTCTTTTCAACTCATGACTTCTGTTTTCTCTTATTTCTTTCTGAAGGTCTTGCTATATCCAAGAGTTCATTAATTTTAACTGTATTACTAGGTTCTCCATCTGTGTGCTAAAATTTTACAGTGTTACATAATAGAGAAATTTCCATGTACTAATTTTTCTTACTGCTTTTATATTTGAACTATAGATAGATAGACAGCTATTTCAATATACTACATATATGCATAATCTTTACATCATTTTGTGTCTTTTGGTCTAAATTGTATTACTTTCTCCTTTTTTGTCAGCACTTGAAAACTTCGAGTGCATACACATTTATAAATATCCGTATTTGCACGCTGAAATGTCTTACTTCTTAGAAATGAGACTTGGTTGCACACTGGTATGAGATTAACATTTTATGTACTTCTTGACAGCATGGTTGGGAATGAAATGTTTATTGGCCCAGGTTTGTAGTCTGGCTGAGAGTCAGCCATGGAAAACCACAGAATCAAAGAAGAGTGGGTCTGTCGTGAGCACAGAGATTTACAGTAGTCTTGTGATGATTTGTGATACTCATCATTGACCAGAAATAGGAAAGAGAAATTGAAATTTAACACAGTGTTAGAGAGGACATTTATTTTTCTTTCTTCTTTAGAAGAAGCCATAAAGTGGTATTCCATGACATGGTTATCTCAGGGCCTGGTTTTATGACTTATGACATAGAGTCTCATCACCACTACAAGAAATTAGTATTCACAAAGCTTAGGACTTCAGATGAGGAAATTTAGTAGAAAATTCAAGACTTTGCTTTTGAATGTGCTGTGTTTCAGTCACCTGTTAGATATTTAGTGGAGGAGTTGAGGAGTTATGTGGGTATGTGAGTCGAAAATTCAAGTCAAAGTTGGAATGCAGATTTAACTATGGAAGATGTCATTATGTGATATTATTTAAAGTCAAGACACTAGATTATGCTGCAAAAGACCTGAGATACTCCAAATTATGCAACTAATGCTGAACTACCTATCATTCATATTTACATAATTTGCATATTTTTGAACAAGTTCTCATTCTATCCCAGCTAGACTGGACCTTTTGATCCTCCTGCCTCAACCTATTGGGTACAGTAATTAAAGGGGTTTACCACAATGACCAACTTTCTAAGGCTACCAGCAGTGGAGCTAGAGGTTCAGCTGAAAGTCTCAGATTCTAGGCATGTTATCTCTTGCATTTTTCAACCAACAGCAAGGAACTGATTTTTTTAAATTTTTAGATACAAAGTACTCAGGCCATTAACAACACATATGTTTTTCTCTATATATTTAAAAGAGTCTTTATTTCATTGATATGGGCATTTGTATTCAGGGCCTGTGTGTGCTTGGCTCGATCACGTCTGGAACTTTAACACTTGAGTTACATCACTAACTAAACTGGCTTTTGCTAGTCAATTGAAGATGAAGTCTCAAGCTTTTTCTTCCTCAACTGGCTTGTAAATTCAGTCTGCCAGATTTCAGCCTCCTGAGTAGCTAGGATTAGCTACAACTAGCTTGGCTTCAAAAGTTCTTCTAAGCAGTTCCAACTTACTTAACTAATCTCATATTCATGTGATAATTCCTTACATCATAATTTTTCATGCAAAGAACTGTGCAAATTTGTACTAATTTGAAGAAAAGTAAATGATGCAATGGTTTCATTTTCTTTCACTTCCAGCTCTCAAAAGTTACAACCCAGGATGAGAATTAGTGTGGCTTATTGGCAGAGTGCTTACCTATAATGTATGAAGCTGTCGTTCAATTCCTCAGTACCACATAAACGGAAAAAACAAAAAGTGTTACTGTAGTTCAAGTAGTAAAGCACTAGCCTTGAGCACAGAAAGGCTCGAGGACAGAGCCTAGGCACTGAGTACAAGCCCCAGAACTGGAAAAAAAGTTACAACTTAGTTATATAATGACAAATACAAATTTGCCAATATTAAACATCTGAAGACAACATTTTACTTATGACAATCACTCAGTATTCATCCTAGATCAGAATTATATACTGATGTGTAGAAAGATATCTGTCCTTCTTGGGTAAGTTTCCCATTTTTATTTTAGAAAATCTCTATTATAACACTATTTTCGGCCTATAGCATACATGTAAACATATTTGCACTGATTTTTTATACACATAATGAGTTTAAAATTTCTCTGCAGCTCCTCTGGATAGTACGTAACATTACTAAGGGTCTTTTAAACAAATTACATATGCTTTCTTATTCTTTTTTAGGCCAGCCCTGGGCTTGAGCTCAGGGCCTGAGCACTGTCCTCAGGTTTTTCAAAGCTAGTGGTCTACCATTTGAGCCAGAATACCATTTACGGCTGTTTCTATGAATGTGGTACCAAGGAATCAAACTTGGGTCTTTATTTATGCTAGGCAAGCATTCTACCACTAGGCCAAACTCCCAGCCCCTGCTTTCTTATTCTTAATGATGATCTGGAAATAGCTTACATTTCATCTCTAATAAATTATTAGTGGCATAAAAGTAACTGATAGTTATTATCTTAGTGGATAATGATCTTATCAATGAGATTTAAGTGTTAGCTCTATCTTCTAGCTCTGAATAAGTAAATGGGCAAGGTGCCAAGGGGTGGTAGCTCACACTGGTAATGCTAGCTGCTCAGGAGTCTGAGATCTGAGGATCATGGTTCAAAGCCAGCACAATGGTTCATGCCTGTAATTCTAGCTACTCAGGAGGCTGAGATCTGAGGATCACAGTTCAAAGCCCGTGTGGGCAATTTAAAGTCTGTGAGACTCTTATCTCCAATTAACCACCAGAAATTCAGAAGTGGCATTGTGACTCAAAGGGTAGGGCAGTAGCCTTGAGCTGAGAAGCTCAGGGACTAGGCCAAAGCCCAGGGGTAGGGAAGTAGCATTGAGCTGAAGAGCTCAGGGACAATGCCCAAGCCTAGAGTTCAAGTCCCATGACTGAAAGAAAAAAGGAAAAAGGACCTTTGAGAATCATGCAAGTTGTTGAAACCTATGTGGTTGTTCAGAGTATATCGACCCCAAGTTGGTGTCCTTGAAGCTTAAGCTGTCCCACTCGTAGTCACCCCAGAGCTCCAAGTCACAGGCTGCGCAAGCACATTCATTATCAACTTGATAAAGGATTTCCTCGCCACACACACAGAGAAAATGTTTTAGATCTGAGAGCATGAGTCAACAGGAGAATCCAAGTTTTTAATACCTAGTATAAATAAAGTAAGAGATTAAAAGACATTTTCTCTGATGCTTTATAGAGTCGGTCTCATTCTACTTTATTTTATATAAGCCTACTTCATAAGGAAGTATCATCCTAGTTGATATTGCTCTTTTGAAAACTGTACTAGAATTTAATAATTTGGCATATATAGTTGGACAATAACATAAGCTGTAGGTGTTTTGCTACTAGATGTAGTCCTTTGAAGTTCTGTTTTGTTTTGTTTTTTTGCCATGTGTTGAATCAGCAAAATAAATTTTTGTTGATGGTGGTGAGTCTTCAACTCAGGGCCTGGGCACAGTCTCTGAGCTCTTCTGCAAGGATAGTGTAAGCCTCAGAACAGCTTCTGGTTTCCTCGTGGTTAATTAGAGATAGGATTACCACAAACTTTCCCGTCCAGGCTGTCTTTCAACCATGATCCTCAGATCTCAGCCTCTTGAGTAGCTAGAAGTACACATGTGAGCCACCATTACCCGGCTTAAAATTCATATTTTTTGTGCCTGAATATTTTTCTGTTTGGCTGAATATACTATTTCAGTCACTGAGAAAAACTTAGAACTTTGACATGTATATGATTGATAAGCTATTCAATGATTAATAAATTTAATAGATTCTGAAACTTTCTATTTATGATATCTGTACATTAAAATTAATTTCATATTTTAATTAAATATAAACATGCTTAAACCTAGTTACCTATTTTATATTTAAAAAACTATTTGTACTTATGTTTAAGTGTCAAAAAATTTTAATTACTTTATTGTTGCTTTAGAGGTGAGCTACAACAGGTTTGCCTTTATGTACTTCAGATAACAAGTATATTTCTTTCCTTTTGCTTAGTATCATCTGTTTCTACATTCTCTTCTATTCCCTCTCTCACATCTCTTCTCATGAGTTGCTTGGTTCACTTTAATCAATGTACAGTGCAGCACTTCTAGATTGATGTCACTCCTTTCCAAATTTTTACCTACCCTCTCCCACCCCATCCCTTCCCTCACTTTACTTATTTTTAAGTTATAGATTGAATTTTTTCTATTTAGCAACTTTTTATATTTTAAAAGTCATATAATAGTCTAATTAATGAAATATGTAGAACTGACTTAATGATAACTTATGAGTATTGCTTTATCAATTGTAGCAAATATAGCTACAATTAGTTCAACATATTTATAATTAGATAGTGGAAGTAGGCAAGTGGCATATATGATGTCTGCTATTTTGCTCTATTTCTGTCAACCTAAAATTTCTCTAAAGATGTACTATATAATTTTTTCCATTTATTTTTATTGTAATTAATAGAAGGTGCATTACTTCACATACATTGATACCCTTTCTCATGTCTTGGTCCCCATTTCCCTCCCCCCACCTCCACCTCTCATCTTGTTTTCCTCCCTTCCCTATCCAATTTCAAATAACCAAATACAAATATATCCACTATATCAGATAATAAAGTGAGATACTGTAACAATATGAGATAACAAAGGAACAGCAAAAGAGATGAGAGATAAAATAGTACATTAAGGACAACAATCACTCATTATATGGCTTTTGTTTCTATATCTTAGAGGTCCTTTCAATTAGCATCATACTATATGGCCTTATGTATCAAGGTTTTGCTCTATTGCAAATCTCTGCTAGGAGAGCCCAAGGTTTCTACTGATTATGACAAATGAGGGAAACCATTGAGCCTATGTTCCCCAGATGTCCCTCAGTTGATGAGTGGATAACAAGTTGTGGTATTTGTACACAATGAAATTCTATGCTGCTGTCAGAAAGAATGACATCGACCCATTTGTTAGGAAATGGAAAGACTTAGAAAAAAATCATATTAAGTGAAATATATAAATTTTTTAAAGTAAACATGACTTAAGTATTTGTAGTTGGAAAATTGTCAAAACGCATGTAGCTGTGAAATGATCTGCTATTTTGAAAGGTCCTAACCTATAGCTAATCTGGTCCTCATGGTTAGCACACCATTGACCATTTCACTTGGCTGTTTACTTGGCCTTTCAATGCTAATAATCCCAGTTATTCCTTAGAAGTAAGACCTTTTCTTTATTATTTTGATATATACTACCAAAGGATTGTTTTGTTCCGTAAGTGTCTCTTCCAGTCTTCTACTTTTGTAAGCCATAAGCCTCCTTCAAGTCATCTAGGTTGAAGATTCTCAAAATTAAAGGCCCATCTGAATCATTTGGGTGAAGAAAAAGACTGCATTACAGGCTTTTCAAATCAAAATTTTCAAGATTCACTAATTGAACTATTTTTGGTGTTTGGCAATTTGGACATATAAATAGTTAAAAGAATGACCGATCTAATAGTTATGTGACAAAATAGTTAAAAGAATGACTGATACAATGTCTACATGACAAAAAATCCCATAATGATCCATTTTTCCCTCAGAAATTCCAAAGTCACTGAATATCATTTTCATTGGCATCACTATTTTAAAAAATGGCATTTCAAAATCACTAGCATATTACAGATTTGCAGACATCATAATTACTTTAAACCTATAGTCAATTGCAACGTTGGCATCCAGATAGCATTCAACTGGGTTTTCCCACATGGCTTCAAAACCTTTCAGTAACTACATTTCTCTGCCAGATAGAAGCTGTATGTAGTAGACAAGGGTACTGTGCTCCAGTGCTGCGGTGCATCAGTGATATACACTGTGTCATTGTGAGATCAATGCATTCTCTCATAATCATAACACAGACTTCTTGCACTTTCATTTGAATCCGCCTCTCTGACATATACATGTTAGCATCAAAATGATAATCGTGTTATATAGAAAAAACTTTTGAGCATAAGGCCTTATTTTACTATTATAAGAACACTTTCAAGAATTATAAAACATGGTCATGAATAACATGTGGCATAAATCTCATGAAGCTCTTAGTTTTTACATTATGTTTAGTCTATGGGGCACCATTTAAAATATAGAAACTTGTGTGTATATATATATGAGATCTGCTATTGGAGAAATACTTGAAAGCACCCTAAAATGTACAACTAGTGCACCAAAACAGGTCAGATGCTATTTACTTTGAACAGTGAAGTAGATAGAGCCCAGAACTCTTATTACAATACTGACTCAAGAGATTCTTTTTATCATCATTCTAAGGGCATTGGGAATTACTAAAATTATCCAAATAATATTTACAAAGGTCATTTTTGTACAATATGTGGAATGGACTGAATGTAGCCAACATAAACACCACAGATCAGTTTGTACAAGAGGATTATTTAGAAGTGGTGTTAGTCTTAATGAAAAATGCGGGACTGGAAATGAGGCTTAGTGGTAGGGTGCTTGCCTAGCATCCATGAAGCCCTATGTCGGATTCTTCAGTGCCACATAACAAAAAAAGGTGAAAGTGGCATTGTGGCTCAAGTGGCCGAGTGCTCACCTTGAGTACAGAGAAAATTGGGGACAGTGCCCAGGTCCTGAGCTCAAGACCTAGGACCAGCAAAAAGAAAGAAAGAAAGAAAGAAAGAAAGAAAGAAAGAAAGAAAGAAAGAAAGAAAGAAAGAAAGAAAGAAAATCTTGTGTCTCAATAGTCACTGGAAGAAGTGATGACACTTGGTGTTCAGTTGGATGTAGTGCAATTGACTATGAACTTGTCAACAGAGCAATAGGTCAGCAGAGCAGAAGGATAAAATGAAAAGATTTTGATTTTTAGTTCAGAGTCAGAACTCAAATTCTTTGAAATTATTTTAAAGGGTAGATGAGAAACCTAAGTGCAAATCTTGTCTGGACAACAGAATATTTAAATACCAAAAGAGAAATCACTCCCAATACAATACTGGTAGGTTCAGGAATAGTACCTGGACCTACGTTTGTTGAGGAGTTCTAGGAGCATGAAGATGATGGAAAAGGCAAAAATGGCTTAGATATACTATATTCTTTCTTTCATAAAATAGAAATGAAACATTTCAGAAGATGTGAGAAAGATGATGCCCCTGAAGCACAAACACACCAAAGAACTGGGACCTTGTTTAAGCGAAAGAAAAGGCACATAGTAAAAAGGAGAGAACCCATCTTCTTGAGTGTAAATGGAGACCAAATCAAATAAAATAGAAAATTTTGTTTGTGTCTTTAGGGACAGAAAAGCATAGAGTTTTTTCATCTGTAATAGATGCAAAACGTCAAGAAAGAGAACAGTTTTTCATAAATTTTTGGCTCAGAGTGAAGAAAAGAGATAGGGCTCTAAACAGTTTAGAAAGGTTGTGAGTTAAGAGGAAAATCTCTACCAGAAGAAGCTAGTCTGTGTTTATATGAGGAGGCCAAAAGAATACAAAACACCACCAATAAGAGAAAGAAGAGATAAGAGATGACAAAAGTACTGTGGTAAGTTGGAAGTTCTCTGGATTATGAATCAAAAGCTCCCTAGTGGTAGAATGCTTGCATGAAGACCCATTTGGGATTCCTCAGTACCACATACATAGAAAAAGCTGGAAGTGGTGCTGTGGATCAAGTGGTAGCGCTCTAGCCTTGAGAAGTCCAAGGACATGTTCAAGCCCCAGGACTGGCAAAAAAAGAAAGAAAAATTCACAAAAGTACAGGATGATGCTTTATATTAAATATGAAAGTTATTTCAATTATTTGGCTGCTAATTAGTTTCTTAATTTTTTATTGTTTTATTTTATTATAAGGGCTATATCAGGATTACAATGTAAGTAAGATGATAAGTACATTTTTGTTGAATATTGTTACCCTATTGCTTATCTTCTCCCACTTTCCTTCTCTCTAACTCCCCTCCCCCCAAGTTGTAAAGTTTAGTTCCAACATAGGGTCTTGTGAGTATGGCTGTTGCCACGTTGGTTCACCCTTTGTCTCACCACTTTGTTGTTCCCCTCCCATCCCCCAATCAGATAAACATATACATAAGACTTAGGGTACCAAAATAAAAAACAGACAACAGAGATAAACCAAAGAAGAAAATAAAAATAAATAACATCACATAGTACATTAGACACAAAAATAAAAATAAAAAATTTCTTTTTCCATATCTTGGAGTTCATTTTGATTACCTTCATTTTATATGTTTGTATGTACATAGCTATTGAGCTATTGTGATGCTCTGCTAGGACTATCCTAGACATATACTCATTATTACAAATAAAGAGAAATCATAGGGCTGATGTTTCTTTGTGTTTGGCTTACTTCACTTAACATTATTTTTCCATTTTCTTTCCATTTCCGTATGAACAGGTCAATGTCATTCTTTCTGATGGAAGCATAGAATCTATTGTGTATATATACCACCTTTTCTTGATTCGTTCATCTACTCAGGGGCATCTGGGCTGGTTCTATGTCTTAGGTATGGCAAATAATGCTGCAATGAACATAGCTGTGCTGGTAGCTTTGGTATGGCCTTGTTTGTGATCAATTGGGTAAATGTCCAGGAATGGAATTGCTGGATCATAGGGGAGTTCTATGTTTAGCCCTTTGAAAAAACTTCATACTTAATGGGTACCAAGACATGTGAAAGGATATCAATGTATGTGAATTAATGCACCTTCTATCTGGCAAATATCATGTAACCCTTTTATTAATTACAATAAAATATATAAAAAAAGAAAAAACTTCATACTGCTTTCCAGATTGGATGAACGACTTTACACTCCCACCAACAATGTAGTATTGTTCCCTTTTGGCCATATCCCCACCAGCATCTATTATTTATTTCCTTGATTATGGGATAATTGGGCTAAAGAAAGAAAAAGAGACTTAATAATAAGAATAGCCAATAGACACATGAAGAAATGTTCAACATCTCTGGCCATATAAGAAATGGAAATGCAATCTATGTTTTCTTTTTTAACATGAGGAGTATTGTCTATACTATATTATATTGGAAAAGAGAAATAGAATGAAAACCACATATTCATAAGTGATGTTTCCTCTATTATTTAGGCAGTAAGAGAGGCAATTTCTTAGGGATCTACTATCTACCAAGCATATAAAAATGAAAGATTTAACAAAATTTCACTAATTTGGTCTTCATAAAAATCCTGTGGGAAAGCTTTTTTATTCTTGCTTTTACAGCTAAATCAACCAAGAATGAGGAAACTTAATTAGTAATTTGGACTTATGGCAACCCCACAAAATTCCAGACATCTTCTCATACAATTTGGAATTTAATGAACAATTACAGTAGATTTTGTACTCCACTTAGAACAAGACTTAATATAAGACATTCTTCCAGAGTGACCGTTAGAACAATGTTATAGTGCATTCAATTAATCCTTCAAATACCTTTCTGCAGTTTTTGTCAGGGTTTGTTTATTTTTCAAGCTAAACTTAAAATTCCATTCATTGGCTCTGTCATCAAGAAAACTTAAATTTATAAGTAATTCATTGATAAACTCAGTTTGTTGCATCTAATCTTTTTAATTACTAAGTTTTCTAAATAGCATCATAATAGTGGGTTAGCCTGGAGGGAATGTTCTCCGTATGGAGTTGCTATTACAGAAATGACAAGCAAATGTAAATAATAAAAAAAGAAAGTAGAATAAAATAGTTTTACACATCATGGTGGTGAACTTTGTTTTCCTTGACAAGATTCTTCTACTTTATTCAACGTGCTTATTATGTGCACAATTCTTACCAACTGTGTGTTTATGACAATGAGTAACCCTCCAGATTGGACAAAGAATGTGGAGTAAGTAGAAGATTTTGAATGTCTCAATGTTGATAACCCTCCATGTTTCCAATTGTGATTTTAGTATCTTGAGATCTTTAACAAATCATGCCAGCTCCACTAAACCAGACATTGATTCAAACTCATCTCAAGCACTAATTTTCTTTAAGGCTTAGTTCACAGTGGCTCACTCAGTTGCTTAAAATACTGCAGTGGTTTATCTTGTACTTGAGAATTATCCGTAATTATTAATGTTTACTGATAAATGTTATGCTTAACTTACATTCTTGTTCTCAGGATCACAGTTCTTAGTGATGCACTTCCTGCCTCTAATTTTCTTGGCAATATTTGGGTTTTAACATGGGGCTTCTTGTTTGCCAGGGAGGTACTCTATCTCTTGAGCAACACCTCTAGCTAGTTCTTTGGACTCTAGTTACTTTTGAACTAGGGTCTTGCTTTTTGCCTGGGCTAGCCTGAACTGTAATCCTTCTATTTATACTTCCCACCATAACTGGCTAATAGGTGGAACCCACCACACCTAGATTTTTCTGTTGACAGAATATCAACAGAATCTTTTTGCTTGTGCTGACTTCAAACCATAATCCTTCTAATCTGTACTTTTAAAATATCTTTTAAATAAAGATGAGCCACAGCATCTGGCCCATTAACTGGTTCCTATAAGTTCATATTTTATTAAAGACAAAGGGACCATTCATTTTGGGACTAGTATCCCAGTCTATTTTGGTATCACTGTATATAGCTATTTTAATTCTTTAAACATATTAATAGAGAAGTACAAATTCACATATTTACAGTCAATATCTTTATACCAATATATTTCTGGATGTAACAGTACTTTCAAACTTTAATAGTACTATTATATAATAAGAAGACCAATACAGAATCTTTTATTGCTTTTGTCATTGTTGTTCAGAGTGTCTCAAAGTACACCATGAAATTAAGCATACTTCAGTGATAAGTCCTTGATTAAACCTGGTGGAGACTTTGAGTTCAAACCCTGGCATCAAATGTAAATACTAGCAACAATAATAATAATAAATAGGTGTAAGTTATAAGATTTTTATTGTGAGCTTGGCTATTTTCTCTCAGGTACACCTTTACAGGAATTTATACTTTTGAATCACTTATTAAAATACTTGCAAGAGGCTTTTGTTTAGAAGATTTCACGTTTTTACGGGACCCATGGAATTGGTTGGATTTCACAGTCATTACATTTGCGTAAGTATTGTCATACCTTTTATGTCCTGAGAAAGTAAGTCACTGGTGAAAGCCTATTTCTCTGTGGTGGCTTCTCTTGATGAATCAAGCATTTTCTTAGTTATCATGTGAAGCTGAGATCTTTTCTTCCAACCAAATTGCTTAGTTTTGAGAAACTAGAGACAATCCTAATAAATTATATACTCTTGGTTTCAATTAGTACTGTAAACTAATAAAACTAAAGTTTCCCAAATAATAGAGATTGCAATGCCATTCGTCTCTTAAATGAGAAATTTAGTGGCAGAATTCAATGAAGTTGAAAAGGTCTTGAAGACCAACATAGGCTTAGATTCCTCAAATTCTGAATAACTCTGATTTAATTCTACAGGTATGTAACAGAATTTGTAAACCTAGGCAATGTTTCAGCTCTTCGAACTTTCAGAGTCTTGAGAGCTTTGAAAACTATTTCTGTAATCCCAGGTAAGAAGAAACTGGTATAAGGTGGTAGGCCCTTATATCTCCAACTGTTTCTTGTGTTCTGTCATTGTGTTTGTGTGTGGACCCCTATTACAGATATGTGACAGAGTTTGTGGACCTGGGCAATGTCTCAGCATTGAGAACATTCAGAGTTCTCCGAGCATTGAAAACAATTTCTGTCATTCCAGGTGAGAGCTAGGTTAAACACCGAGGCTGACTTTAGCTGCGTCGTTGCCACAATCATAGCTTTTTTTTTTTTTTTTTGCAAAAGCGTATTGCTTGTCGCATATCGCAAATAAATCTGTGAAAAGCAAGAATTTGTACATTGTGCTTTGGATGAACTTTATTCTTGGCTTTTTACTGGCTGCTTTTTTTCAAATTGCTCTAAATCAGCCTTTGAGTTTAACAAGTTTTGCATGAGGCATTTACAGTACAAGGCTACCTAGTGTGCATCCTGCAGCATCAAGCTTTCTGCAAAGAAGATAAATTATGAGACACTCAAGTTGTTGCAAATTTGACCCTGTCACTCTAAACCTGGTAATCTTTATAACTGCAGATAAATGAAAAGCAAGGGGTGGCATGAGTGCTGCATGGGGCTCACTTTTCAGATGTCTTCCTTGTTTTGGCCCACAATCAGGCTTTCAGAATTCACAAATGTACAACCTCATAATTTAATGGTTTCCAGATATCTCATTCGATTGCTATTGACTTCTGAAAACAATAATGGGTTGGAAAGTAAGACATCTGCAAATACATGTGACATGTTTACATGAGGTTGATGTTTAAGCATGAGGAACAAAATCATCTTTTTGCTCCAATGAGTGTTGAGAAATACATTTGGTTCATTTCCACTCAGTTTTCAATCAACGTAAAAGTTCTGTTTTCATTTAATTTCACCAGATAGCCAGTTTATCATAAACATTTTTATTCAGTCACCAACATTCAGCTAATGCAGTTGGCATTTTGCATGACATTTATATTTTTCAGGACAAGTTGATGGTATTTTTGTTGGTAAAGTGGCTGATGAATCAAATGTTCAAATTCTTCCTCTTGATTTTACTTGTAGGCCTGAAGACCATTGTGGGGGCCTTGATCCAGTCGGTGAAGAAGCTCTCAGATGTCATGATCCTCACTGTGTTCTGTCTCAGTGTGTTCGCTCTCATTGGGCTGCAGCTGTTCATGGGCAACCTGAGGAATAAATGTTTGCAGTGGCCCCCAGACAATTCTTCCTTTGAACTAAATATCACTTCCTTCTTTAATAACTCATTGGATGGCAATGGAACTGTATTCAATAGGACTGTGAGCATGTTTAACTGGGATGAATACATAGAAGATAAAAGTAAGACATGACCCTTTAGCCTTTCTGTGTATCAGGTTTTTAAAATATTCAAAAACATACATGGTAGAAATTATCTCAAATTTGATGTAAGCCAAATGTTTTAAAGTCATTTAGAGCAACTTCAAAGATGTTATAATGAAATCATATGGTATCTTATTCCTCTTTCCTTACGTGACAATTGATGTGATGTCATCATTTAAATGTATGCTGTCTTTTCCAATCCAGAAATGAACAGTTTCAAATTTTGTTACATCCACAAAACTATTCAGTTGGTAGGCATTAGTCAGATGTTTTCAATAATTTTAATTACAAATCTTAGTAGTTTGAGCCACTCCGGGTAGTACGCTGAAGTGTGTTGCTAGAAAGAGGAAGTATGAGGGAAAATGGTTTAGATTTGTTTGTTGTTTGTTATCCTTAAAATGTATACTCAACAGAAAGGTAAACCATCCTGATTTAGTCTTCTATTGTGGTATTCTACTTGGTTGATTTGATGTCAGCCATTTTATTATGTTTATCAATGCAATTTTCTTTTGGTGTAGGCAAAATCTCCAACATGCCCACCCCTCGCCCCCACAATTAGTTTTTAATCTTTCTCAGATTCTTCCTGACCTCTTTTTTTTTTTTTTTGCAATCCTGGGGCTTGAACTCAGGATGTGAGCACTGTCCTTGGGCTTTTTCCTCAAGGCAGCCCTCTACCACTTGAACCACAGCACTACTTCCAGCTTTTCTATATATGTGGTACCGAGGAATCAAACCTAGGGTTTCATGCATGGTAGGCAAGCACTCAACCACTAGGTCAAAATCCCAGCCCCCAGAATAATTTTATATGCCGTATAGTTCAGAATTTCTGTTGTCACTGAAGCCAGCACCTCCATTCGCTAATAGCCTAAGTCTCTTCATCTCCACATACTTCTAAATTAGCAAAATTTTGACAATTTGAGATATACATCATACTCTACATGCTTTCAGAAGAGCATGAAATTACATTACTTGTTTCATTACAATATTGTTTAAAATGTAGCATTTTGATGAATATTATTACTTGAGAAGATAAGCTCTATTGGGTAAATGAATAAATAAAATATTTCATTAATTCTCAAGTTTTCCATTAACTAATATTAAAATCAGAGATGATGACAAGTTTTGACCATGGATATATTTCAGGTTGTTTCCTGTAAATGGATTTGTAATAATGGCATTTTTGAGGTCAAATTTAAGACCATAGAGATACAGTGTTAAATTACTCATATTTCTACTCATTCCTTCCTGCCAGAACTCTCAGAAATATTCACTATAGCTTTAGTTTGAAGTCTTTTGAAAAATATACTTGACTGTTCTTTGTATTGTTTCTTAACTATTAATGCAGAGAACTAAAACTTGTAATACCACTAATAAGTTATATATTTCATGTAATGTGAGTTGTCTGTTGATAATTTTACCCAATATTTTATCAAGAGAAAACATTTTAGTGGAATTTGCATAGACTTTAATTTACCAGCTATGTTAAAATTTTGTCTTTTCTTTTGGCAAGTATATTTTTCAACATGTTTTCCATCTTAGTGCTCCTTTTTGATGTGAATGTGTTTTTAATGTTTTAGGCAATCGAATCTTCAAAATTGCTTTTCATTATTTACCATTTAATGTTTAGTGAATGTGTCTTGATTAAAAAACAAAAATATAGTCCCTAAATATTCTTCAGGTAAAATGACCACATATAGTTTGATATCATATTAAAAGGCTTGAATTTAAATCTATACACACCAAGTATTGTTTGTGATGCATATTTTGACAAATGGATCTAAATTTTCATACAAAACTATGATGTTCCTATAAAATATGTTAGACTACTCCTATTTATTCTTATCTTTCTGGAGGTTTGAACTCAGTACCTTGTGATTGCCAAGTATTTGCTGTACTGCGTAAGCCACCTTCATGCCCCGAGGTCTCATGATTTTGCCAAAAGCTGACTTCAAACTTCAGCCCTCTCAGTCTCACCACAACTGGCTCCTTAGAGTATAGTGCTTCAAGTAGTCTTAAATATTAGCATAATAGTTTGGAAAGCTTTTCTCACGTATGTGGTTGCTTATTTGTATGGGGAGTTTTGTTTGCAAATATATAAATATGCATATTTTATGTTAATATTTCCTAGAGGATTTTCAGCTTATTAAAGTCAATGATAAAGCTTAATTTAACCAGATAAAATTAGATAACTTATATTTCCATGAAAAAATATTTATTTTATCCATTGAAAAGGCAGAAATCAAGCAAAACTCCCTAAACAAACACCATAATACAGAACAACACTCAAGGCCAGGTCTCATGAGAAATTAAATGAAACTTGTCAGAGGGAAAAAATCGGACTGGGTCTGTTTTAAGTTTAGGCAAAAATCATTTTATGAAGTACACTTTCACTTGCTTGGAAGATTTCCCTCTCTCTCACTTTGTGCAAAGAAAGCATCCTTACTATTATAGCTTTCTCTTGAAGTCCTCAGAATAGTTTGCATTTATATTACTTATGTTGTCTATGTTAGTACAGCTGAACACATCGGTAAGCTCTACTAGTTAAATACAATGAAGACGTTTTAAAGCCCATTTAATGACTCTTACTCCTTGCTCTTTAAATAGGTCACTTCTATTTTTTGGAGGGGCAAAATGATGCTTTGCTTTGTGGTAACAGCTCAGACGCAGGGTAAGTTGTGTTTCCTATTAGTTCTTAATCCTCCTTACACTGTCAGCTTCAATAACCTGACTTGTCTCACTTTGCAGTCCCCACTCACTCCTCCACCAATCCCTTTTCATGCTGACTCTCAAAATAGCCAGGATAAGTGTGGAATCTCACCTCCTTCACACACTCATATGCAGCAAGCATTTTTCTATATTAGGTCACATCGAATCTTCCAAATTAGAGAGGAAAGCAGTGAATATATATATAAAAAGCTTAAGCTAACAGAATTCATAAGCATGTAGTTGCATTAGTATATTGTTTTGTAATAATAGGATCTTGGTGGGTCAAAATTATAAAAATAATGTCCATATGGTAATATGTCAAGCATTGTTTAATAAAGTGCATTAAAACACAGTTATTTCCCAGAGTCTGCATGTCTGCATAGATTCAAATTTTGACTCCACTGTATAATAGCATTGCTCTTTGCCTTTATTTTTATATAATAAATAGTCATTGGTTAAGTAAATTAAGGTATAGTTACTATAGGATTTATTTATTATAGATGACATCATACTAATGCTTGCCATTATGAAACATTGTTTTATAGAGAAGTGGAGCTGTGGCTCAAGTGGTAGAGCAATAGACTTGAGCTGAAGAGCTAAGGGGCGGGAAGTTTAGCCTAGTGGTAGCATGCTTGCCTCGCATGCACAAAAACCCAGGTTTGATTCCTCTGTGCTGCATACATAGAAAAGCCAAAAGTGGTGCTGTGGATCAAGTGCTAGAGTGCTAGCCTTGTGGAAAGCCTAAGGACAGTGCTCAAGGGCCTCAGTTCAAGGCAAAAAGAAAACTGTTGTATGGAACCAAATCTAGGAATATGCAGACAAAGAATTGCCCTTCACTATTTGAAAGATTACAAGACTGTAAAGTTTACCGGACTATGGACTCAGGTCCATAAGTCTTAGAAAAAGTAATTCATCATATGATTACTTTTATATGAATATGCTATATTATACTTTATATAATATGCTATATTATATATTATTACTTTTATATGAATATTACTTTAATTGAAGGCCCTAGAAGGACCTTCAAAATGAAATTTGTAGATTGTGTTTTTTACCTAACCCTGTCCACATGCTGCAGAGTTAAGCACTACATAAGGGTAGAGAAATCAGCTTTCCCTAGCACTCATGAACAGATTGGCATCTATAGAAACAGAAAAACTAACTTACATACTTTAAGACTCTCTTTTCTGTAACCTAATTACAGCCAGTGTCCAGAAGGATACATTTGTGTGAAAGCTGGTCGAAACCCCAACTATGGCTATACCAGCTTTGATACATTTAGCTGGGCCTTCTTGTCCTTATTTCGACTCATGACTCAAGACTTCTGGGAAAACCTTTACCAACTGGTAAGAACAGACATAATAAATCTTCTGGGAAGTGTGAAATAGAACAAGAGAAAACTTTATTGCTTAGAATGTGAGCTTGTAAAGTTCTATATAAAGCATTTATTAAAATGCCTCTTCCATTTTTACAGACACTGCGTGCTGCTGGGAAAACATACATGATATTTTTTGTGCTAGTCATTTTCTTGGGCTCTTTCTACCTTATAAATTTGATTCTGGCTGTGGTAGCCATGGCTTATGAGGAACAGAATCAAGCTACACTGGAAGAGGCTGAACAGAAAGAGGCAGAATTTCAGCAGATGCTTGAACAGCTTAAAAAACAGCAAGAAGAAGCTCAGGTATTGTTAGGAAATCTAGGGACCTTATGTTTTCATTCTCTTCGTTTTATGACCTAAGTATTGACATTAGAAATACATTAGACATGTCTGTGGCTAATATTAGGAGTCTGTTGGTTGGGAGTAGAATATGAATTTCTTCTGATACTTAGAGTCAATACTAATGACATCAAAACATGTAAAAGCACAATTGTTTCACTGACTTATCTTTTCTCCCTTGTGACCCCTTGAGGAAATTAACATTCTCATTTACAGAAACTCACAAAGTAGAGAGAGACTTGTCTCATTTGAAATGCTTAGTCTCCTGGGCAAAACAAATTCAGTTATAGTTTCTCCTCCATTACAGTGTCACTGGAGGGGACAAAGATTTTTGTACTCAGGAATGGCAAACGACTTTAGAACAATGACCATATCAGTTCTCCATCCATAGGGTATGAGGATTGCATCAGAGAATTATTTTTGAAAACACTTTGCTTCTTATACTGTACAACTTTTGAGGCCTTAGTATGTCCTCAAAATAAAATATATACCACGCCATATTATCTTGCTTATTTAGGCCTTGGAATGTTGAGGGAGTCTTCTCTTTTAAACTGGCCACCCTGAAGCCACTATCACAGGTGAATCAAGTCAAGTATTCTGAGGAGGTAACAATACTGTGTTTCTTTCAAAAACTGTATTTTTCTAACTTATATACAGATGCCAGTATCTGGAAGTCCACAATATACTACCTGTCATATGTCTTTGCTGTACATAAATTAAGTAGTAAAACACTCGACTTAAGTAAACAGCAAAAAAATGTTCTGTAAGGTAAATGCTTGTCTGAATGGAATTCACTTATTTAGTCTGGCACTAAAATTCCTTGTCAAATGCAAGTGATGATGACCCAAAGCAAGCCAAGTGTCCTAGGACACTTCTTCAGTTCTTTCCCTTCTTAACATACTCTTCAAGTCATAGCACAAAAGCTTGATGACACCAAGGGCCTGGTTTGTGTCACTGAGTGAGCAAAATGTGGGACAACTGAGTGCAGGATTTCACCATGTCCATGAGTGCGTTGATGTAATGATGTGGGTGAGGACAGTATTCTGTTTCCCAGAATTGTTGTATGCAGCATATGAAATGTACATGGATCTGAAATCATCTATCTTTCTTAGAAGGTTGTTACACTTTCCTTGTAGGCAACAGCAGCTGCAGCATCTGCCGAATCTAGAGATTTCAGTGGAGCTGGTGGGATAGGAGTTTTCTCGGAGAGCTCCTCAGTAGCATCCAAGTTGAGCTCCAAGAGTGAAAAAGAGCTGAAAAACAGAAGAAAGAAGAAAAAACAGAAAGAACAATCTGGAGAAGAAGAGAAGGAAGATGTAGTCCGAAAATCAGCATCTGAAGACAGCATACGAAAAAAAGGATTCCGGTTTTCCTTAGAAGGAAGTAGATTGACATATGAGAAGAGATTTTCTTCTCCACACCAGGTAAAATACTACATTTCCAAAATTTGTCTTTGCCCAATAAAGGTTTTACTTTTGAAGAATAGGCCAGAATTTGGCAGCGCTGAAGTTGCCTTCTTCCTGGATGTTGTGCAATGGCAACAACCAAGTGTTTTGGCTGCCACTTCAGAGATCTTGTGTGATTACCACTTTTTGGAAGAAATTTTTAGATTCTATGGTGCTTGAAGGAGGCTTTTGATTTTGAGGGTTTTTAATTTTGTCAAAGATTTGAGCCTTTCCGGGCAGTTTTCCACCTGAAGAATGATCAGCAGATGGGTCCCATCCTTTCTTAGCTACTGTGCCTGTACCCAGTGAACTGTGGGTTTTGAATGGCAGATGCTTAAAAGTGGACCAGAGTTTGCTTCCAAGCCATATGTGCAGTTATTGCCATCCGTGAGCAAACTTCACACACACGATGCATCCTTCCATCCTTGTTACAAAGGAAACTGAAGAAAAAAATTTGTCCACAGTGTAGCCAAGAAGCTCAGAGGAAGATAAATGACACTAAATATGCAGCAGTGTTTAACTGTACTTGATTTTATGTTCCCTGTTATACATAAGACTGGCATTCAGAGGATATGTTGAATTTACCTACTGCTGAAAAATTTCACTGGATGCCTCTCACTGTGGAAAACATTGCCATAATCTGTGGAAAACTTAAAATTTAAGATTCTTAATTACCTTTCAAATTACAAGAGAAGACCCAGGGCTACACAGTCCTTCAGGGGACAATTAGACCAGTAGAGAAACCTTAATATCCAAGTAAAAACAATAACAATTACTGCATCATTAATGGTAATGTTTAATACTAATGTTTAAGCACTTCAATAGTGATTGCAATTTAAAGTCATTTAAGAACTCATTTAAATCCTTTATTCCAACCCCACATAGTTATTCATTTAATTATTATTCCAAGTTTTCAGATATAGAAAGAGGGCTGTGTGCTTTTGAACATCTATTTTAGATATGTTTCTTTCTTCCCTTTTTTTCTTCCTTCTTTCCTCCCATCTTTCCTTCTTTCTTTTTTCCATTCCTTTCTTCCTTCCTTGTTTCCTTCCCTTATTTCTACATTGACACACATTCTTACAAATGTGTATTTTAATGCTATGCAATAATACATTATATTGTGATCATTTTAATACTTGACTATGACATACCTTAAAGATACAATCCTGTCCTCTCATGTCTTCCTTCTTTCCTCCTCCAGGGTTTCATTCCCATCCTCAATTCTCCCCCATCTGCTTCCATATGGTTTTTGTTGTTGTTAGCCTAGATCACCTACACAGCAAAAAGCATTTGATAATTGTCTTTCTGAGATTAGCTTATTTCCCTTCTTTTATTGTGGGCTTGTATGTAGATATTCATTTTTATAACCTTTCATTTGATGATGAGTACTCAGGCTGATTTCACAACTTAGTTAATGTGAATAAGAACATAATAAAAAGTGACTGCTCATTGTATGCCAACTAACTCGTAAGAGTCATGCTGGGATTATATGGCATAATATGGTGTATGGTATAATATGGTTATTTAGACTTTTGAAGAATCGTCACAGTGATTTCCATAATAGGTTGATGGTTATACCTCCACTATCAACAGGTATGCCATAGAATCTCAGTATTGTTTGTTGCTGTTTGGATTCATTTGATGAAAGCCATTCTCACAAGGTGAGATGGTCTCTCTCTCTCTCTCTCTCTCTCTCTCTCTCTCTCTCTCTCTCTCTCTCTCTCTCTCTCTCTCTTATGTATGTATGTATATATATATACACACACAGATATATACATACATATATATGTATATATTTAGCCAGTCCTAGAGCTTGAGCTTAGGGACTGAGTACTCTCCTTGGACTTTCTCAAGGGTACAGACCTGTCACTTGAGCCTCAGCACCACTTCCAGCTTTTTCTATGTATGTGGTATGAAGGAATCGAACCCGGGTCTTCATGCATGCTAGGCAAGTACTCTACCACTAGGCCAAACTCCTGGCCTTCAACATGTTTTTGATTATCATTCTCTGATGACTAGTGACAATGAATATTCACATACTTTTGGCCATTTGTGCTTCTTTGGAGGCCTACTTTTCCAGCTCATTTGCCCATTTAGAGATTTGATTATTTCTTGTTTTTTCTTTAAATTTTTAAGTTCTTTCCATATTGTAGAGAGCAACCCTATGACAAAGAAATATGTGGACAAGGTTTTCTCCCTTTCTGTAAGCTGTCCCTACTTCCTGGTCATCATTTCCTTTACTATGAGCAAAAGTTTTTCATTTGATACAATTTTGTTAATTCTTGTTATTATTCACTGAGAAATTAGAGTTATAATTCAAGACATCATTGCCTATACCCTGCATATTGAACTATCTTGTTTTTCTACATCCTGTGTTTTATTCTTTTTTATTGTCAAGGTAATGTATAGAGGAGTTACAGTTATATTCATCAGGTAGTAGGAGCATTACTTCTCCCACATTGGTACCCTCTTCTTATGTTTTTGTCCCCATTTCCCTTCCCCAATCCCCTCCCAATCATCATGTTTATGTTTTTGTTTACATTTTATTTTTGTTTTTTGCCAGTCCTGGGCTTGGGCTCAGCGCCTGAGCACTGGCCTTGGATTTCCCCAAGACTAGCACTCTACACTTGAGCCACAGCACCATTTCTGGCTTTTTTCTATGTATGTGGTACAGAGGAATCAAACCCAGGTCTTTGTGCTTGATAATCAAGCACTCTACCACTACCCCAAACTCCTGGAGCCCCCAATCATCTTTTTTCCCCTCTTCCCTTTCCAATTTCAAATAAACAAACAAATGTATATACAATATACCAGATAACAAAGTCAGATACAGTAACAATATGAGGTTTGAAATATCTTTTCTATGAATTCTTATAGAAGTTTTAAACTTTCAAACAATATATTGAGAATTTTAATTCACTTCTCACAGATTTTTGTACAGGTCAAGAAATAGGGATTTCGTTTCAGTCTTCTTTGCATAGATAAAATTTTTAGTTTTCACAACACTGTTAAAGACACCCTTTTATTCCTCCAATATGTTTTTCTTCTAAAATATTATATTGGCATATATTAATTATATCAAGATATAAATGGATATATTGTATTTCGATCATATTCAATTTTCTCCTACCACTCTCTTCTTTTTCCTTGACTCTCCTTTGTGGACAATCAAACTGTTTAGGTTTATTTCTGGGTCCTCTATTCTATTCCATTAGTCTACATGTCTAAATTTGAACCAGTACCATGCTGACTATGAGTTATGGTCCTACAGCATAATTTGAAATCAAGTATTGTAATACTCTTCTTGTTCAAAATTGCTTTGGAAATTTAGTTTTATATGCAACCATATGAATTTTGGGACTTTCTTCCATTTATTTTTAAAATTTAATTTAATTTGTCAGGGTAATGTATAGAGAGGTTACAATTACATTTATCAGGTAGTGAGTGCATTACTTCTCACAGATTGATACCACTTCTCATGTTTTTGCCCTCCGTTCCCCCACCCACCCCTCCCAATCATCTTATTTTCCCCCTTCCCTTCCCTCTTTCAAATAAAGAAATAAACATATATACAATGCACCAGATAACAAAGTCAGATACAGTAACCACACGAGATTAACCAAAGGGTAAAAAAGAGAAAAGAAATAACTGCACATAGTACATTGAGAACAAAAATTGCAAAAAAAAAATCACTAGAAGGTTGACATTACATTGAATTTGTAGATAACTTTCTGTAAAATGGCTATTTTTACAATATTAATTCTACCTTTTCAACTTTAAATACCTTCCTCATTTCCTTCAGTATTTTATAGATTTCACATTGAAAGTCTTTAGCCTTTTGGTTGAGTTTATTCCTGTGTATTTTAATATTTTGAGCATAGCCTAGTGGTAGAGTACTTACCTAGCAGTCACGAAGCCCTAGGTTCGATTCCTCAGTACCACATACTCAGAAAAAGCAAAAAGTGGAACTGTGGCTCAAGTGGCAGAGCACTAGCCTTGAGCAAAAGTGTTCAAGGACAGTGTCCAATTCCTGAGTTCAAGATACAGGTCTGGAAAAAAGAACTTGTTTTTGAAATCAATAAAATGAGACTTGTTTGTTGATTTTTTTAATATGTTAATTATTGGTGCACCAAAAAGTTGTTGATTGATATCTTGCTACTTTTCTGAAAATGTTTATTCAAACTAAATGGTTTTTGGATGAGGTTTTAAGATTTTGATTTAGAGGACCATATCATCTATGAATACAACACACTAGAGATAACTTGACTTTTTATTTGTGAAAGGGGATGTTTTATTTTCTGTAACAAAGGGAATCTGCTTCTACATATTATAAAACTAGAAAATAAAATGTAAAACCATTAATAATTTGGGAGGTTAGTTAAAAGCACAAATTTACATCTTCCCCTTATTTATTTCTACCTATTACTGAGCCTCTTCACAATTTGTTACTGTAGCTTTCATTACACAATGACCTAGACAATTTATATCACTTTCATTTCTTATTCTTGCATTTCTCCTCTGGCTAAGAGTTTTAGTCACTTTAATATTTATGCATAGGACGATGAACACAAATAAGAAAGAAGGAACATCCTTTTTTTATTCCTGGTTTTAGGAGACATGTTTTCAGGGTTTTTTTTTAACCCTTTAGTATGATACTGCTGTAAGCTTTACAAATATAGACTTTATTACTCAGGGGTATGATCCTTCCTAGTTTCTACAGGTTTTTAGCATGAAAGGAAGTTGAATTTTGTCAAAGCTTTTATTGTACCTTCTGTGGCTGAGGCTATTTTGTGCTATATTTAGTGATTAGCATATAGGAAACCATCATTGCATCTATAAAATAAGACAAACTTTATGGTAGATTATTATCTCCTAATGTGCTGATAAATTCAGTTTGCTAGTTTTTTATCGAGGTTTTTTGTCTATTCTTATGAAAATTGAACTTCAATTTTCTTCTTATGTCTTGATCTTATCTGGTTTTGGTATCAAGGCAATAAGGGTTGCTTAAAAGGAATTTAGGAAGTCTCTACACTTCTGATTTGTGCAATAGTTTAAGGAAGGCTCATGTTTAGTTTTTCTTCAAAGGACTGAGAGATTTCAAAAATGAATCTGTTTCATCCTTGAATTTTCTTTGTTGGAATACTATTTTTTGCTCCTTTGGTCACATTTTTTGTTACTGATCTGTTTATGTTGTTCATACATTTTTGGTACAATTTTAGTTAATCATATATATTTAGATTTTCTCTTCATTTCTGTATTTTCTAATTTACTCAACGTAAGCTGCCAAAATGCTTCCTTAACAATACTCCTTTGAATTTCATCGATGCTATCACAATCACCTCTTGTAAGTGTGTTATTAATCTGAGTCTTCTTTTCCTTTGGCTGAGAGTTTGTTGACTTACTTAAGTCTTATTAAGAGCCAACTCTGTTTCATTGGGTTTCTGTATTGCTATTTTCATCCCCATTTCACTAATTTACATTCTAAAATTCATTATTTCTCCCCTTCTCCTACTTTTTGATTTAAGGTCTCTGAGTTTTTAAATTTTAATTTTAATTAGAGTGACTTAATAATACCATGGTTTACATTTTACTATAGCTGCATATAGTGTGTTTTGAGCACACCTCACTAGCTCCATAATATTCCTAAACTCAGCTTATCTTTTCCCATTTTCAGACAATGTTTGATAGTTTTAGCAAGTTGTGTTCATATGAATATATGTAAAGTACTTCCATTTTGTTCACTTTCAGAATCTTTTTCTTTCTACTACCCTTCTCCTGCTGATTCACCCCATCCAGTCCAAATTTTTCATTCATCCCATAATCATCATTATTATTTTAGATCTAAATTCCCCAAATGAGTGAAGGCATGTGATACTTGAATTTTTTGAACTTAACTTGATAAACATGATGATCTTCACTTCCATCCATTTTTCTGCAAATGACATAATTTCTTCTTACTTTTGTCTAAGAAATATAAATATTGTGGATTTCTAAAATATTAGTTAAAACTAGGTAGTAGCGAAATTTTTATATCTTGTTTTTTTCACTAATGTAGGGAATAGGGGTTGGTTTGTTTTTGTTTGTTTTTTTGTTTTGTTTTGTTTTGTTTTGCCAATCCTGGGCTTGAGCTCAGGGCCTGAGCACTGTCCTTGGACTTTCTCAAGGCTAGAGCTCTACCACTTGAGCCTCAGCACCACTTCCGGCTTTTTTCTATGTATGTGGTACCGAGGAATCAAACCCGGGTCTTCGTGCATGCTAGGCAAGCACTCAACCACTAGGCCAAACTCCCGGCGGGGGGGGGGGGGGGGGTTGTGTCTTTGTAGTCAAACATTAACCTTTAATGCTGAGTTCATTCCCCGCTCTTCTCAGCTTAGCTTCAAAAGTTATCACGGGTGATTAGCCACATCCTTGAGTTTATGGAAATCCCTAATTAAAAGCTTTCATTATTACAGCTCCCATATCTTTAAAATAGTATAGGATCAAAAATGAGTTATGTGTCATAGAAATATTTTAGTTAATAAGGGTAGTAAAGGAAAAAAGTAGGGGGATAACACTAATGAATAATACAAAGCATATGGTTTTACATGGCAGGAAGGAATGGTGGCTTGGCTTAATAGAAGAGATTAATGGTAAAGTAGAAGATAGAAAACAATCTAACTCATGTGATCTTGATAAAGAGCAGAAAGAGAAATGAAAACAGTTAAACAGGTTAATGCCCACACAAAAATATTTACACAACAAGAATGATTATCATAGGTATTTACCTGATAGGAATATAAGGTTTGGGAGCCTATGGCTCACACCTGTAACTGTAGCTATTTAGGAGCCTGAGATCTAGCTAGGAAGGAAATACTATGAGACTCCCCAAGGAAACCAAAAAGCTGGAAGTAGAGCTATGACTAAAGTGAGCATTGAGCATAAAAGCTCAACAACAGTACCTAAATCCTGATTTCAAGTCTCTGAACTGGTACTGGTACTGGTACTGGTACACACACACACACACACAGAGAGAGAGAGAGAGAGAGAGAGAGAGAGAGAGAGAGAGAGAGAGAGAGAGAGAGAGAGAGAGAGAGAGAGAGAGAGACAGAGAGAGAGAGAGACAGAGAGAGAGAGAGAGACAGAGAGAGAGAGAGAGAGAGACAGAGAGAGAGAGAGAGAGAGAGAGAGAGAGAGAGAGAGAGAGAGAGAAGTCAACAGAAACACAAAGACAGAAAGACAGAGACAGAGAATATAAAAACAAAAATGGATTACAAAAGGGACAATAGAAATAGGGGAAAACGTAACTCAAAAAGTAGTTCTAGGGAATCTTAAAAGAGAAAGGGTAATAGGAAAGAGGTAAATACAAGGTTTTAGGTTGAATACTAAAATGATAGGTGGTCTGTTTCACATACAATGACTACAAGTAAAAGAGGAAAACAGAACTTAAAATGAAATGGGAGAGTAGAAAATTACCCAAACCAAAAATAATATAAAAAACTAATCCGAATGCTTGAATAACAAAGCAAAGCAATCAACACAAACTAGTGTCAAAAACAAGCCTCTATAAAACTAAATGAGAAGACTAAGAAAGATGGAGAATGTACAAGAAGTGTTTCATGGCATGTGTGAAAATAAAACAATGAAAACTAATCTGTTGACTTTGTTTAAGAAGGAGGAGTAGAAAAGGAGAGAATAGATGGAGTGGGGTTGCCTAGGGTGCATTGTATCTAGTGTGGAAATGTCACAAAGAAACCTTCCATGTATAGCTAATGAATGCTATGACAAAACTAGAAGCAAAACAAAATTAGCATTTTCATTTCCTTTCCTATTCACTCCACTTCTGAGTCCTTTAAATCAATAGATGGCAGTCTAGAGACTTGGCTCTGGAACACTATTTGTGTTCCAAAGTGAGGGAGTTTGTGGAAACCCAGATATAATCACTACCTTAGGTTTCTAGGGTCTTGGTCCTCAACTAGCCATTCCCATACAGTTCCTACTAAACTAGTAAATTGTTTTTCCAATTCCCTGGCAGCAACTGTTTCCTGAATCAGATGCATGCAGCGCAGCCGCACTCAAAGCTAATAGTGTGCCTGCTGCCAGTCTCCCCCAGATGGAGCTACAGTAACAGTACCCAGGTCCTGTCTTGTACAGAATTTCAGTCGGGGTACATAGCATGTGAAATTAGGGTCTGTGAGATCACAGCAATGCCCACACTTCCAGAGGCAGTGCCAGGGCCTCTGTGCATGTAGTCTGTGGATACACTGACTGGTTATCTACACCTCCAGGGATGTTGGTGAGACCAAATCTGGTTTGTCACCAGCACTTTCTTAGAAGTTGTACAGGGCATGAGTGTTAGATTAGCAATTGAATTAGATGTGTTCCTGTGGAAGAATGCTAGGTTTTGTCACTCTGTGATATCTTCCTCTCTCTGAAATTTAATGCATGCACCCACAGCTAAAAAAGTTCACTCTTAGAATTATTTTTCTTGTGCCACAAAGGTTCTGGCAAATTGCATTGTCGTTTTCATTTGATTATGACAAGTTTTTTATTCCTCCATGATCAGTGACGTACTGATCATTTAAAAGTTTGTCTAGGAGCTGGGAGGTTAGCCTAGTAGTAGAGTGCTTGCCTAGCATGCACAAAAACCTGGGTTCAATCCCTTCATACCACAAACACAGAAAAAGCCAGAAGTGGTGCTATGGCTCAAGTGTTAGAGCTCTATCCTTGAGGAAGCCCAAAGACAGTGCTCAGCCTGTGAGTTCAAGCCCAGGACTGGCAAAAAAGAAGAGTTTATATTCTGCAGTTTCTCTTGATGTTGATTTCTATTTTTCTTTCATTAATACCTGGTAAATTTAAAAAAAAAAACTCCAATTTTTACTACCTTGTGCCTAAACTGTGATCCATGTTGGAGAAATCCCAATAGGTTGCTGAAATCAATGTGCATTTTGCAGTTGCTGGATGCTACATTCTGTAGATATCTGTAAAGACCATTTGATTTAAGGAAAAGTTTAATTTGAAGCTTCTTTGTTGATCCTATATATGGACAATCTATTGAACAAAGCACCATGAGGCTGCTATTGTTCATGTTTGAAACTACCTGTCCCTCCATATTAGATGTATTTATTTTATGAAACAATACACAAATAATGGGTGCAGTATACTTATGTTATCCTGTCTTCTTTATGGATTCTTCATTATTATGTAGTCTTTTTTTAGCCCTTCTGACTGATTTGAACTTGATGTCTGCTTTTTCAGATTACATTCAGGTTCTGTTTGCTTGTAGCATAATTTTATCCTTTCCTTTTAGTTGGAATATGTCTTTGATAGTGAGATGATTTACTTATAGATAATAAGTAAATCATGATTTACTTACTTTGGATCTTGATTTTTCAATACAATGTTTTTTGGTTTTTGTTTTTTTCATAGAGTTTATTGTAATTAATAAAAGGGTTACATTATATTCACTAGATAGAAGATGCATTACTTCACATACATTGATACCCTTTCTCATGTCTTGGTCCCCATTTCCCTCCCCCCACCCCTGCCCCTCATCTTGTTTTCCTCCCTTCCCTACCCACTTCAGACTTCAATAGCCAAATACACATATATACAATATATCAGATAACCAAGTGAAATACTGTAACAATATGAGATAACCAAGGGACAACAAAAGCGATGAGAGATAACATAGTACATTAAAGACAACAATCACTCATTATATGGCTTTTGTTTCTATAACCTGTAGGTTCTTTTCATTCTATATGGCCTTAAGTATCTAGGTTTTGTTCTATTGTAAATCTCTGCTAGGATAGCCCAAGGTTTCAATCCAATGTTTTTATTTTATTATTTTTTTTTGCCAGTCCTGAGCTTGAGCTCAGGGCCTGAGCACTCTCCTTGGATTTTCTCACGGCTAGAGCTCTACCACTTGAGCCTCAGCACCACTTCCGGCTTTTTTTCTATATGTGGTACCCAGGAATCGAACCCGGGTCTTCATGCATGCTAGGCAAGCACTTTAACCACTAGGCCAAACTTCCGGCCCTCCAATGTTTTTAACATTGCATTTTCTTAATTGGAAAGCTAAGACCATATAAATTTAGAGTTATTATTGAGAGGTTTGTACTATTATTTTTCCTTCATGTCTTAGAGGGGAAGCTGAGGTATTTAATTAGTCATCTTTGAAAAAGAAACTGGCACCTAGGATAGTTTTGCAAGATATGAGGAAATGTCAGTGGGTTTCTTCTGCAGTGCTGGCTGCCATGCAGGAACAATTGCCACAAACTAAATCTAAAGCTTCTGAGAACAATGGTTGTATCTGAGGGACCAAAACATGTTATCACAACCAAGTCTCTTTTCATACTTTATTCTAGATTCCCACCCTATGTAGGCCAGATGCTTTTAAGGTTCCCAGATTTGCATCCATTATCTTTAGGAACCTAAGCTGTAAACCCACTGGATCAAACCAAATCTCATGCCTATCTTTAATCTATTCTTCGGTCTAGTAGTGTGAAATCAACTAGTTGCCATGGCTTACGACATTGTCTCCCTTCTAGATACAGAGGTAGAATCTAAAGTCTTCCACATTAAGCCATGTGAGAGTTGATGAGAAACAACAGGCTACTAAAAGAAGAGATATGGATATTGGCCAGGCAATAACAAGATGACCTTTTAAAAATAGACTGGAAGTTATTCCTTCTTCCTAATGTGGCCATGGATAAGAGAAAGAAAACGCATGACAGTATTCCAAGGTCATCATTTGGAGGAATTAAATTATTGTGATCAGATGCTTAGAGAAAACTAGAATTTGTTAATATTTCTTGAAATTGAAAAATGAATCAGGGAATGAACCATACACTTATTTCAGCTTGATTTGCTTAATTTATTCATAAAGGCCATTATAAAATATGTACCAGAAAGGGGAGAAGCTGCTCCTTGTGCTATAATTAAGCAAATCTGCTAGCAAAATTGATTTTTTTATTTTTCTGTGTGGGAAAAAATGCATCAGGGTGTAATTAATTGTGGACAGATTTTTTTTTTTCATTCTCGAGATCTAAATGTAGATAATTGATTGCTTCCCATTGAATTCAGTTAAATGGATCTAGTGAACTCAGCTAGCAAGTATTGCTTTCCTACTAGGCAACTACAAGATAAAACAATATTATGAAAGTACTTCTGTGTTAGGAAGTACTTTGTTAGGAGAAGTACTATGTTAGGGAAAGAATCGGAGAGGGCATGAAAATGAAGAGAAGGAAAGCAAAATGAAAGAATAAAAAACCTTGGTAGTGCTGGAATACTACAAGCAGTCAACAAAACACTTATTAGTTCCTACTGTCTGATGATTTGTTATTAGATAAGTCAACAGGTATGAGACCATAAGCCCAGTTTTTCAGGATGTTGGCTCTTAACTTCTATGCATGTTACTTTTGTTTCTTTTCTTGTTACTCATAGTCTTTACTGAGCATCCGAGGTTCCCTTTTCTCTCCAAGACGCAACAGTAGGGCGAGCCTTTTCAGTTTCCGAGGTCGAACCAGGGACATTGGTTCTGAGAATGACTTTGCCGATGATGAGCACAGCACCTTTGAGGACAATGACAGCAGAAGAGACTCTCTATTTGTGCCGCACAAACACGGCGAGCGGCGGCACAGCAACGTGAGCCAAGCCAGTCGAGCCTCCAGAGTTGTTCCCATTCTACCTATGAACGGGAAGATGCACAGCGCTGTGGACTGCAATGGCGTGGTCTCCCTCGTCGGAGGTCCCTCTGCACTCACTTCTCCTGTTGGGCAGCTCCTGCCAGAGGTGAGGCCAATTCAACGTGCCGCTGATGGGATGAAAGGAAGTGGTAGGCCGCTGCAGGCAGAGTTGCTGATTTTTAATTTCCACCACTAAGAATTTCTGGAGTCTATTGTTCAAAGGTTGGAATGGGATTTTTGTATGTATGCATTTATCCTCAACATCTGTGAGTTAAAAACCAAGGATAAGTCTTAGAAATAATTGTAAATATTCTGTCATCGTAATTAATACAATTTCAAATTTACCAAAAAGCAAAGCATCAATTTATCAAGCATAACATGTAATTAATGCAATTTAATTAAATGCATGAAAGTTAGTATGTACAATTGATATAAATAACTTTGGAGGTTGTCTGATAACTTTAGTTACACTTTCAATTAAAAAAAAAATACTCAACTAAGGGAGCAGGGGTTTGGCCTAGTGACAGAGTGCGTGCCTACCGTGCAGGTTCCATTCCTCAGTACCACAGACATAGAAAAAGTCACAAGTATTGCTGTGGCACAAGTGGTGAAGCTCAGCCTTTGAGATAGCCCAAGAACAGTTCTCAGACCCTCAGTTTAAGACTCAGGACTGGCAAAAAAAAAATATACACACCTTAAAGACCGACAACATAGAAATCTCATTTTAAATGAAAACATGATATTCCCACTAGCAGCAAATACTATTATTATTGACTCTAAATCCCATAATGAACCCTTCACTCTCTTTTCAGGTCACAGTGTTGTAAAACTTTAGCATCTATTCAAATGACCCATGAACTTATTTTTACATATTAAATTTATACTCAACAGAAGTTACTTAGAAAGTACTTGGTGCAACCACATATTGCTATGTTTGGGGGTTTTGTTTTGCTTTGTTTTTGATTTTTGTCGAATGTGGACTTGAACTTTGGGCCTGGGTGCTGTCCCTGAGTTTTTCTGCTCAAGTTTTACCACTTTGAGCAACAACACCATTCTCCTTCTCATGTTTTTCTTTAGCAGTCATCACACCAGAGGTCTTAAATTCAGTAAACTATGATGATCACTCATCTTGATAAATGCTAACTAAATATAAGACCAAAAATCTACAATTCATTTATATAAATACAAAGTGAATGTCAGTCTGTTGTAAATTTTCAGAAATCAACATAAATGTCTCCTATCCCCTATTGGCAGAAGAGGTCTCAAAAGACTCCTGAGTTTAGACCCACAAAGAAAGGCTAATCTCCTCATTTTCCTCCTGCATTCTTGAGTCTCACTGGCAGATAGTTCATGAAGGCACTGAATTGCTGCAAAGCAGGAACTGAATGAAGTTGCCCAACAAATGAAACCAGCCATTAAACACTACAGAGGGGGATGAGAAAAGAAAGAAAACTGCAATAGACCAGCACCTAACTTCCAAATCACAACAGTGTCCCACACATTCCACACAAATTCTACTGGAAGAGTTAAATAAGAAGTTTTTGATGTTACCATTAGAGGCCTATTAATCTCTTATTGAAAAATAAGACAAATCAAAAGATACACATACACACACACACACACACACACACACACACACACACACACACACACACACCAGGATCACATAAAGCTCATCTTTTCTGTCTTTATATGATCCTTTTATTTTTTTCTTAATGTATTGCCTCTCTGCAAGATAAAATATTTAAAATTCTGCAAGTCTCTCCTTGTTTCATTTTACAAAGAGTTATTTCTCTCCAAATTAATTTTTTATATTTTTATTGTAATTAATAGAAGGGTTACATGATATTTGCCAGATAGAAGGTGCATTAATTCACATACATTGATACCCTTTCACATGTCTTGGTCCCCCCACACCTCTATCTTGGTTTTCCCCCTTCCCTATCCAATTTCAAATAACCAAATACAAATATATCCTATATATCAGATAACAAAGTGAGATACTGTAACAATATGAGATAACCAAGGGACAGCAAAAGAGATGAGAGATAACATAGTACCTTAAGGACAACAATCACTCATTATATGGCTTTTGTTTCTATATCCTAGAGGTCCTTTCATTTAGCGTCATACTATATGGCCTTATGTATCTAGGTTTTGCTCTATTGCAAATCTCTGCTAGTAGAGCCCAAGGTTTCTACTGATTATGACAAATGAGGGAAACCATTGAGCCTAAGTTCCTTTGAGTCTGGCTTACTTCACTTAATATGATTTTTTCTAAGTCTTTCCATTTCCTAACAAATGGGTCGATGTCATTTCCAAATTAATTTTTAATGCCTTCTTTACCTCACAGTTAATTTTAGGATTTCATGTATGGGTGTTTATCAACATTAATTATAATGATTTCAATGGAGTGGAGAAAGATTGGCTTAAAATATTCCCATATTGGGCTGGGAGCGTGGCCTAGTGGTAGAGTGCTTGCCCAGCATGCCTGAAGCAAGTATCACATACACAGAGAAAGCCAGAAATGGAGCTGTGGCTCAAGTGGTAAAACACTAGCTTTGATAAAGCTCAAGAACAGTGCCCAGGCCCTGAATTCAAGCCCTATGATTGGAAACAAATATTCCCATATTAGACAGATGTGAGTCAGAAAACAATGAAAGCAAGGTAAATTTCTCACATCATGTTATTGTGATGGTCAGGATGGATCAAAAGCACTCAAACTGTGTTTTTACAAATATTTCAAATACTATTGGAACTAAGAATAACTTCATATGTATTATGGACTCACACTTTCCTTCAAAAGACAAATTTTGCCCTTTGACCTGTGGCAATTAATTTCTTGATTGAAATCCAAATGTAGTCATAAATCCCTACCCAACTTAAAATCCTGGTGCTGATTGTAAAGTAGGAAAGTATCAACTATGATATATCTGTTTCATGTCAAATCCCCTGAATTGGTGTTGTCTTCAAGTTTCAGTGACAAGAATGGCCTATTCATGGATAGAAATTTGTTTTAAATATAACACATATAGTTATTTAATTTGAGTTTTGTCATTGGGGATGCTGAAAATTCTTATCTGTGTCTAACAAACAAAGTATTATATATCTGATATGTAGTTAAGGAGAACTATTACTGAATTATATGGGTAAACTAAATACTTTTTCAGATATGTATTTCCATGAGTGTTTGTCTGCAAAAAGCAAACAACTGAACCAGGAATACATTTTTTTGAAAGATTTTATTAACACTGATTTTTACATCATATTTCAAATGTCATCTTTTACAAACAAGTAGTCAAGAAGGGAATCTCTATATGCAATCACTGACACATAGATTTTACAACATAATTAAAATTAAGATGAGGGTTTGTATGTCATAGATTATGTCTATAGAGAATATATCCCATCATTTATGTCTATGTAGTTATGTTAATATCTCCCAGCCATTGTCCATTTTTTTACAAGCAGTATAATCCACCTGAGGCTATTAGGTTGACTACAATACTAAAACACATACCTATTTAACAGTAGCATGCTTCCTCCAGCCCAAAGCTCCAGCTGGGGAAGGGAGGTAGGGGATGGGAAAGTAAGATAGCCCACAGTTGCAAACCCAAGAAGACACTAAAACAAGAATGATTACAGCAGCATTCTGATGAGATGCTTACATCTGATAACACATAATTAACCTTTAGTCATGCAGCACCTTCCACAGAAATCTTTTGGGTTTTATTGTCATGAATAATAATGGCATTTTGTTGTCTGAATTTCTAATTTTTAGGGTACAACTACTGAGACTGAATTAAGAAAGAGACGATCCAGTTCTTACCATGTTTCCATGGATTTGCTGGAAGACCCTACATCAAGGCAACGAGCAATGAGTATAGCCAGCATTTTGACAAACACCATGGAAGGTATGTCAAAACTCTCATGCAATGTCTATTTACTGGTAATTTGGCAATGATTGAAAACCGCTTTCATGATTTCTGAAAAAAAATACATTCCAATTTATTACTATATCTTGATTACTTTTTACTAAATAAAAGCAAACATCATGTGTGCAACATAGATTACACTGTCTCTTATATATTTAGCTTCTAAGAAGCTGGTGAAAATTCAAGATACACTTGGAATTCTTTTATTGATTAAGTTCTAATCTTTTGAAATTTGTGTGCATGATAGTGAAAAAAGTGTATAAAATGAGTTTTATCATAATGACATTATTCCATTTGACTTGTATTTACTGCTGAAGAAGTACTTCATAAATCCATTGCTTTAACCAAGTGTTCAAAATTGAAACCAAGTGTTCAGAATTTTGTAGACCTACTTTTCTCTCTTTTGGATCAGAGCATTATGATACATCTGTTTCCTTTTTGTAGATTTTGTCTGAGTAGCTCACGTAGTGCTCAAAAGTCTGGATTTCACCATATAAAAACAAAAAGTTTGGGGACAGCTTACACTGTGATCATTTTCTGGTTCTGCCACATGTTGCATGTGCTCATTTATTATTTGAACTTTTGTTTCCTTACCAGTAAAATGCAGATAATGAGGCTTAGGCATAAAGTTGCTATAAGGAAGTAATAAGGCATTCTGTATAAAGAATGTATGTATTTGACATGCAGAAGACAGCAGATATATTTCATCATTGTTAATTATTCTCTTGTGCTATTTTTAATTCACATGTTTTGCCTCTCCCTGCCACAAGTGAATGCAAACAGTTGTCGACATCAACTACTTGGAAATCACTTTCATGTAAAATGTATTCTTTTCTGGCCTTTTGCCTATCTCTTCTATTTTGACCTATTTTCTCATCTTACTTTCATGTAAAATGTGCTCTATCTCTCCATCTTCTAACAACTCTACCTTGTACTACTTCCTATGTGTGAAAGTGTATATATGTGTGTGAGAGGGCCAACAGAGAGAGACACATACAGGGCAAGGGGAGAAGAAAAAGGTAAGAGAATTAAGACCAAATGTACAAAGAGAGTAAGAGTATGCATGCCTTTCTTGAAGTCATTTATCTTGAGATTGGGTAGATTCTTAGAATCATTTTTTCCAGTCTAAATATAAAGCTCCCATGATATTAATATCAGTGCCCAAAAGCATAAAACTCGTAGCCAGAAAAAAAGACATGTACTCTATAGATCACAGACTAGACAATGTTATAAAACCCAATTTCCATAATGTCCTACTACAGTGTCAGAAATCTTTTCACTGATTTCAATGAAATATTAAACTCGAGTACGTTCTTCTCCAACCTCACCTGCATTAGCTTGCACTCCTTCTTCACCCCCAGCTGCCAGTAGCTTGCTCCTCCCTATCCCTCCAGGTTAAATCTTTTGAAGATTCTCTGGTCTTCTGCTCCTTGCCATAGCAAAACCACTGAGAGGAAGCTGCCAGTGGTTCTGCTACCGATGTCAGCAGCATGTTTGCTCCCCCAAGCAGGAAGTAGAGAAGGAGACAGGGTAAGTCTAAATCAACAGTCATACTTTGCACTTCTGATAACATAAAGTTTGAGCTCACATAAGAAATTACTTTTTAAAATATCAAGCCATCGCAAGGTTGGACTTTCCCATGAATTAAGATATGGAATTCAAAATGAATACACACATCTCTTCCTCTATGGAAACACATTCATAGACTTAGGATACAAAGGGTATTCCAGGAGAGTGGATTATTTAGGAGACAATAGACTGATAGTGTTTTGTTTTTAATATCTGTAGATCTTATATGAGAGACAATGGCTCTATGTTTCTGTGAAAGACTATTTGATTATGTTTCATTTTGCTTTTCTTTAGTTACATAGAATAAAAATTGTGCTAAACCATTTGAACAGTAAGTTGGTTGGCAGCAATATTTAATGCATACCTGTATATTGACTTTGATACAGTTCTTTTCTATTCCTGATGTTGGTGGCGAGATTTCTTGTTTTTTATTACCTGTTTATATGAACAATTCTTTCTTCTTTGTTCTTTAGTTCATCTTCCCTTTTTGTGAACCCAGCTTGTTGATCCAGCTGTAAACTTTTATTTGTCTTCCTTTTAACTATAGCCAACTCTTCCTTGTTCAAAGAAATAAATAGTCTGGAGCTTAATGAAGCAGTCGTGGATAAGAAAACATGGATTGTCTGCTTCTTTCAATTTTTAATGCAAAATCATAAAGAAACACTTTCATCTTTGTGAAAGATGGTGGGTGGTGGTGTTAGTTAAAAGCACTGGAGAAATCAAGGTGAGCCTGGCAAAGCTATAAATTTAGCAGTGCATAATTCTCAGTGTGGGGAATCTACACAGGAAAAGAGCAGAGGTAACTGCAGTTCTCTATTCCATGCTTTGCTTTGCTCCAAAGTGCAAGGTTTTCTTTCTTTTTATTTTGTAATCAAATAATTGAATGATTTTATTTTGTAACTTGAAACAACTTTGTTCCAATTTTTCCTAGTGTTGAGATGAACACTGCCTGCTGATCTTCCCCTTTAAATTTCCTGTGATTTTCTTTCAGTGCTTATACCTTTGGCTTTTCTTTATCTCCTAATTCACAGCTAGTATGGACTCCGCAGTATATAGGCCAAGTGAGATTTTGCAGCTTCTCTTTAATTGCTAACTACAGATGATATTATTTCCTTTGTATCTTTGAGGTAGATATGCGATTATGTGGGAATAATAAAGCATTCATAAAGTACCTACTATGTAATAATTGTTTGTTTTTCCATGATTTACAACTCACATATTTTTTAAAATGGAAATAAGTTGTTCACTTGAAGAATTCCATGATCCAAGGAGATCATTGAACAATATACTTCTAATAGAATCAAACTAATGGATGAACAGCAAATCAATTTGATTGAGAGAAATGATATGATTTATAGCAAAATTGGTGGTGAATGTTTATTGGTGACCAAAAATCAGTGATCATGAGTCCCTATTTCACATACTTCTTCTACTGACGAAGTTCAATTTTTCATGAACTATGTCAGGAATTGAGGGACAGATGTTCAACTTATCACAACAGTAACCTGACTTAAATGAGCAGACTTGATTATAAAATGGGTGAAAAGAGAGAAAATCTTCCATCTATTTCTCTGTTAAGGAGTGATAACCCTGTGCTTAGCAGAGCAGGTAACAAGTTGTAGCAATAATATGGGCAGAAAACAACAAATTATACTTCTTTCCCACTCACGATTGTCTTAAGAGATCATCTTCACAAAAGAGGATTGTAGCCAGGCACAGGTGGCTCACACACCTGTAATCCCAGCTACTTGGGTGGCTGAGATCTGAGGACTACGGCTCAAAGCTAACCCAGGCAGAGAAATCTATGTGATGCTTATCTCCAATTAATCACGACAACTCTGGAAGTATGACTATGGCTAAAGTGGTAATGTGCTAGCATTGAGGAAGTAAAAATTCAGAAACAGTGCCCAAGCTCTAGGAATATCACAGGAAAAAGAAAAAGAAAAAAAAAGAAAGAGGAAAGTTGCAGATATTTTTATACCACCTAATTCTCCACAAGTTTTTTGCAATATTGAGCAAACACTTGTGTTTTGAAAGATCTATGGGTAACTATCTTCTTGATTGTTTCGTTAAAATGGTTTGTGAAACAATTTTAAATCTTTTTACATGAATTTCCATGCAGTGGGTTTCACACAAGAAGTATGTATTTCAGTGCATAATGATAAATGTATACCCTATAAATGTGCCAATTACATGTATATTCTATCTAGTCATTTCATATTTTATTGGTAGCATATGAACCTTATTTTGTGAAATGTTGATTTATGCTAATAATAATGACATAAGTTTCTAGGGCTAGACATTTCCTCTTACTTTGTGTCTTCCTATTAAATTGAGATATTTAAGAATGGACACCTTCTTAAGATTAATATGCAAATATAAAGTAAAAGTTAACATTAACATAAGACCTTGAAACTGAGACTGATACTACAAAATTTTTTTATTGTAATTAGTAAAAGGGTTACATGATATTTGCCGGATAGAAGGTGCATTAATTCACATACATTGATACCCTTTCACATGTCTTGGTACCCATTTCCCTCCCCCCACCCCCCCCCCACCCATCTTGGTTTTCCCCCCTTCCCTATCAAATTTCAAATAACCAAATACAAATAAATTCAATATATCAGATAACAAAGTGAGATACTGTAACAATATGAGATACCCAAGGGACAACAAAGGAGATGAGAGACAACATAGTACATTAAGGACAACAATCATTCGTTATATGTCTTTTGTTTCAAAATTTTTACATTTGGAAATTCCTAATTCAAAAAAAAACCAACCCTGGGATTCAACGTTAGTGATTAAGATGCTTAAATGCTCTTCTGAGAAGTAGCTGCTAACAAAACATTCACTTCTTGCTCTTTCTGAACACAGAAGATGTGAATGAACTCAAATCCTAGTATTTCTGTTGACCTGGTTGACAATGATCCACAAGTTTCACATTACAGAAAGAGTCTCAGAAACTATAAAGAGGACTAGCTTTCCTGTGCCTACACTTTATGGGACAGCAAACTTGTAGTTTTCTCTGACTCTCCCATCATAGTATCCAATAATGTTTTTGCACAATTTTATATTTTTTCAAAGAAAATATTTTTAAACCAAGCTCTACTATAATTAAAAAAGTAATCAGTTTTCATAAGTGTTCTAACATTTTTGTTCCAGAACTTGAAGAATCCAGACAGAAATGTCCACCATGCTGGTACAAGTTTGCTAACATGTGCTTGATCTGGGATTGCTGTAAACCATGGTTAAAAGTGAAGCATATCGTCAACCTGGTTGTGATGGATCCATTTGTGGACCTGGCCATCACTATCTGCATTGTCTTGAATACTCTCTTCATGGCCATGGAGCACTACCCAATGACGGAGCAGTTCAGCAATGTGCTGTCTGTTGGAAATCTGGTAAGATTCACTGCAAACTCACAATGGCCTTTGTTCAGTTACATGACACCCTCAGAAAAAGCACCCACTAATTGTCCTTGCTCACGATAAGAACAACACTTTAGAATCATTTTAAATAATAAATCCTGCCATCCTTAAGCAGAGCACGGTGATGCTGATATTCATTTGATATAGAATTACATTACACATTCTTATTTCTTACAAAGGTGATTATGGATCTGTGATAACAAACTCAGACATATCCCAAAGGAATTCAAGATATCTTCCTATAGGACATGTAAATTGTAAAATAGGTTAACTGTGGTATTATTCATGCAATATTTACAAATACCTGAAAAGGGATCCTTTAGGAAGAGAAACTGCTGTGAAGGATTATGATTTTCATTTATTCTAAAATTGTAGAAATTTATAAATCACAATTTTGCATGTATTTTTACTTGGAAATTTATACTAACATTTTATACAGGCCAAACATGAAAGTACATGCCTGTAATTCAAGGTACTGGAAAGGCAGAGACAAAAGCATTGCAGTTCAAGGCCAGCACAGGAAAAAAGTTATCCAGAACTATCCCAAAAAACAAGCTAGCCTTTTGGCAGTTATATAGATGTAGGTAGCTGGATTGCACTTGAAGGCTAGCCTGGAAAAAAAAAAAGCAAAAACAAAACCCATAAGATTCTATTTGAAAGACATCTAAAACAACAACAACAAAAAGTGGTAGAGAACTGCTTAGCAAGTGCAAGATCTTTAAGTTCAGACATTTCAATATGGCTAAAAATAGAAACCCTATGATAGAAATGAAAGTAAAATGATCATGTATAAAGAAACCAAATGAATAAAATCAGGAGATAAAAGTATATAATACTAGTCAGCATGGTAGCACACTCCTGTACTGCCAGCACTTAGAAGACTGAAATAGAAGGATTAGGGACTTGAGGTCAGCAAGGTCTTTTCTCAAATCAATAACCATATGCGTGTCTTTATAAATCTATATCTAGATATAGATCTGTATCTAGATATAGATATAGATATATAAAGAGAGAGAGACAGACAGACAGACTATATATGTATGTGTACATATAAATACAAATAAATAATAGCCAGTTGGTATGCTTAAGTTCATATCACATCACAATATGATACATGAGAACATAGAAAAGGATTTATAATGATCATAAATAATATATTCTTATTATAAATATAATTTTCTAGATTATAGTCATAAATAATATATTCTTAAATATAATATACATTCTATTCTTAACTGCCATATGTTTTTAATTATGTTTCAGATAGTTCTTACCTGAATTAGATGATAAAGTTAGTATGCATCCACCACTTATTTTGAATCTACTGGACTAGATGGCCAATATTAAATCCCTCTTCAAGAACACATGAACCCTGTGGTAGATACAGTGACTGTGTTTTATTACTTCAAAAACTGATCCTATGAGAAATTGATAAGGTCTTCCAGAAACTCTGAAAGTTTTGACAGGCTATAAAAACTATTTGAAAGACTGTTTAAAGCTGTAATTACAACTCATGGGAGCTTAAATAAGAAAGGGGGTCTTTATTAAGAAGGTTGCAACCCATGCCAAGGAGTCCTCGAGTATCTCCTATTCCTTCTTGTAAAGTTTCCAGGGTATCTGTTTTTACCTCAAGGTCTTCAATCCATTTGGAATTAATCCTATTGCAGGGATCCAACTTTAGTTTTCTGCTAGTGCTTAACCAATTCTGCTAGTACCATTTGGTAAAGAGGCTTTCTTCCATCCTATTTTTTTTGGCTCCCTTATCAAAGATGAGGGCCATAGGTCTGTAGTTTGGTTTCTGGGTCTTCAGTTCTATTTCATTGGTCCTCAGGCCTGTTCTTGTGTCAGTACCAAGCTGTTTTGGTTACTATAGCTCTGTAATAGAGTCTAAAGTTTGGTATTGATATTACTCTGGTGTTGTTTTTTTCTGCTAAGGGTTGTTTTTGCTATACAGAGTCTTTTATTATTCCATATAAATTTTTGGATTGCTTCCTCTATATCCTTGAAGAATGACATTGGGGTATTGATGAGTATTGCATTAAATTGGGAGCTAGCCCTCAACAGGATTTCCATTTACAAAATGTTAATTCTTCCAATCCAGGAGCATGGGAGGTTTTCTCACTTCCTCAGTTCTGCTTTAATTTCCTTTTTCAGGGTTTTAAAGTTTTCATCATACAGGTCCTTTACATATTTAGTGAACTTAATTCCTAATTAAAAATAACAACATCTTGTCATACAGAATAATGTCTGTCATAAATTTGGAGGTAGAAAATTATAAACAAAATATTTTTAAAATCCAAAAATACATAGATAAGTAATATATCTTTAAAAATTATTGTAGAGGTGATGAGCAGGAGGGTTAAGTTACATAAATCAGGTACTGAGTACATTTATTTTCTGTCACCCATCCCTCATTTTTCCACCTTACCCTTCACTCTTTTCTCCTCCCAAGTTGTAAATTTCATTCCCAACATAGTATCTAGTGAGCATCATTGTTGTATTAATTTACCCTTTGTCTTGTTGTTTCTATGATCTCCTTTCCCTTCTATAGATCAGATAAACTTATAGACAAGACAAAGGATACAAAAAACAAAAAATTATTTTTTATTGTAATTAATAAAAGGGTTACATGATATTTGCCAGATAGAAGGTGCATTAATTCACATACATTGATACCCTTTCACATGTCTTGGTACCCATTACCCTCCCCCCCACCCCCCTCCTGTCTTGGTTTTCCCCCCTTCCCTATCAAATTTCAAATAACCAAATACTAATAAATTCAATATATCAGGTAACAAAGTGAGATACTGTAACAATATGAGATACCCAAGGCACAGCAAAGGAGATGAGAGATAACATAGTACATTAAGGACAACAATCATTCATTATATGGCTTTTGTTTCAATATCCTGGAGGTCCTTTCAATTAGCTTCATACTATATGGCCTTATGTATCAAGATTTTGCTCTATTGCAGATCTCTGCTAGTAGAGCCCAAGGTTTCTACTGATTATGACAAATGAGGGAAACCATTGAGCCTATGTTCCTTTGAGTCTGGCTCAGTTCACTTAATATGATTTTTTCTAAGTCTTTCCATTTCCTAAGAAATGGGGCGATGTCATTTTTCTGACAGCAGCATAGAATTCCATTGTGTACAAATACCACAACTTGTTGATCCACTCATCAACTGAGGGACATCTAGGTTGGTTCCATATCTTTGCTATGGTGAATAGTGCTGCAATGAACATTATTGTGCTGGTGGATTTAGTATGTCCTTGTTTCTGGATGGTTGGGTAAATGCCAAGTAAAATAGAAATAACTGGAGACAGGGCATAATAAGAACCTCTTGTTTCCAATTTTTGCAGTTCATTTGGATATGCTTCATTATATATAGTATTGTCCACTTAGCAATTGGGCTGTTGTGATCCCCTCCTAAGAATATCAAAAACATATTGTGGTTATTACAAATGAGGGAAACCACGCAACCTACTTTTCTTTGGGCCTGGCTTGATTTTATTTCATATAAGATTTTTACAACCTTTCCATATCCTTGTGAATGGGGAAATGTCATTCATCTTTTTATTTTTTTTTATTTTTTTATTTTTTTGCCAGTCCTGGGCCTGAACTCTATCCTTGGACTTTCTCAAGGGTAGAGCTCTACCAGATGAGCCTCAGCACCACTTCCGGCTTTTTGCTATGTATGTGGGGTACCGAGGAATTGAACCCAGGTCTTCGTGCATGCTAGGCAAGCATTCTACCACTAGGCCAAACTCCCGGCCCCCATCATCCATCTTTTTAAAAAATAGGATTCCATAAGCTCCATGCTTTCCCTCATTTGTAATAATTAATATACATCTAAGATTCTCCCAGCAGAGGACCACAATAGGTCAAAAGCCATGTACATATGGCCATATAGGAGGCTAAGCAAAATGAACACGAGAATATGGAAACAAGAGTTTTATCTTCATGATTGTTGTTCTTAATGTTCCATGTGAAGTTATTTCTTTTCTCTTTTTTTCTTCTTTTTTCTCTCCTATGATTTATCTCAAATTGTTACTGTATCTGATTTTGTTACCTGGTATATTGTATATACATTTATTTGTTCATTTGAAATAGGGAAGGGAAGGGGGAAAACATGATGATTGGGAGGAAGTGGAGGGAGGGAAAATGGGAGAAAAACATGGGAAGGGGTATCAATATTCAAGAAGTAATGTACCCACTACCTGATGAAAATAACTGTAAACCCTCTATATATCACCCCAACAATAAAATACAAGTATTAAAAAAAAGATCTAACAACTGAAAAAGAATCCTTTCACATTAAAAAATCTATCAAGTCCATATATTTTGATAATAGGGAGAAACCCTAGGATCATCTCAACATATGTAGAAAAGGTATTTTTAAAAAATTCTCAACATTTGAAATATAGAATGATGCTGAATGAAAGGACTCCAGGGTATAGAAACGAAAGCCATATGAGTGATTGTTGTTTTTAATGTACTATGTTATCTCTCATCTCTTTTGCTGTCCCTCGGTTATCTCATATTTTTACATTTTACGTGGTTATCTGATATATTGTATATATGTGTATTTGGTTATTTGAAGTTGGATAGGGAAGGGAGGGGCGGGGATGGGAGGAGGAAAATGGAGACCAATACATGAGAAAGGGTATCAAAGTATGTGAAGTAATGCACCTTCTATCTGGTGAATATAATGTAACCCTTCTATTAATTACAATAAAAAATATATAAGAAAATATTCTCAACATTTATAAAAGAAACTATCAGTAAACCAGCAATTTAGATTTGTTGACCAAGATTATCTCTTTCAAGAGTATTCGATCACGTAACCACTCCATTTCTCACTTAGGTCTTCACTGGAATCTTCACAGCAGAAATGTTCCTCAAGATCATTGCTATGGATCCATATTATTACTTTCAAGAGGGCTGGAATATTTTTGATGGCTTTATTGTGAGCCTTAGCTTAATGGAACTGGGTTTAGCAAATGTGGAAGGATTATCAGTTCTACGATCATTCCGGCTGGTAAATGAACTAGAAGTATCCATAAATTGTTAAAATTAATTTAATATATTCTTATAATCCTTGTATAAATAATTTTGTTATTATTTACCAATATTTCTGATACCAACTGGATTGTTTCACCACTGGATTGCACCCTGTTCCTTGTGATGGCTTTGATGAATACATTTTTATTCAAGCGAACAGTCAACAGTTTTGTCCTTTGAAAGTCAATGTCAGGTGTTGTGGGGAGAAAAGGAAGTCACTGATAAACCCAGATCACAACTTAAAAATAAAACGGTTAACTCAGGGGCCTGGGAGTTTGGCATAGTGGTAGAGTGCTTGCCTAGCATGCACTAAGACCTGGATTCGATTCCTAGGTACCACATATATAGAAAAAAAAAACAGTTAATTCAGTTCTATACTATTTGTCTGACCAGATAGAAGACTTCATTCCAATGAAATCCATCCTAGGATGGAATTCCCTATTTATCTGGATCTTGGGAATTGAGTTGACTCATAACCTCCTTAGAAGCCAAGATTTGTTTAAGAGGCAAGGGTAGTCAGATATAGCTCCCCAACATTTGCTACTTCCATCAGATCAGAAAGTTACCCAATACATTCTCTTGAAAGATTTGCCTAGATTACATTTGTTATTTTTAGAAAAACATCTTCATATGTAGATAAACAGAGAAAAGGAGACCAACAGATTTATATATTTCACAAATTTTGATAGCTCTTAAAATTGAGAGACCTCATACTACTTGACACATTTCTATTGAACACTTGGTGTTTCAGTGTGCTACTACATTGAGCATGCTGTAAATTTATACTCAAGTGATAGAAGCTGTATGTAAGGACCTGCAATAGATTCCTATATGTGAAATTTCTTAATGCTTATTGATCTCAACACTTGGTTGTGGGTTCTGCTTGGAATTTCCTTTGCTTCTTGAAAAGTTCATTATGAGTTGACATCCTTGGAACTTTTCCTCTCCCTAGTCCTCAAGTATAGTTACATGCCTATTTGAAGCCAGAAAAATGTAAGAAGTAAAGACAGAAGTTAGAAATGATTGTAAGAAATAATGTGTATGGGTAAGGATGTTAAAAATTTTAATTAAGCGTTAGTGATAGAATAATATGACTTAGGGGAAAAGGGAACATTCTATCATTGTAATCTTTCTTGGTGTTTCAGGTTCTTTTGCAAAAAATTATGCTCTGCAAATAAATTAATCACTGTGATGCTTGTACTCACTCCTTTGAGTCACTTAAATGCCACTAAATAACACACTACTCTCTGTTTGACATTTATTGAAGCATCAGAAACAAAATACTGCTCCTGTGATCTGCAAATGGTACTTTAGAGGCCTCTATAGGCTAATTCAATGAAAGTTTCAAGCACAAGGCATAGTGACATTGCAAACCATAATGACTTGATTAATTAAGTCACTGAAGACATCACTGTTGAAAAAAATGTAACATTTTACTCAAGGCCAAAATCTTTCCTTATAATACAATAAATCATATAGCCTAATGCAATACAAACAAATAATAGAGCTGAATTGTACTCAATAGATTACTCGAAATGAGGCCATTTCTTCTTGTGCCTTATGTAATTTATGTTATTATTTCCATTTATGCACTAGAGTGGGATATATCAAGTATATTGATAAATGTATTTGCTTTAGAATTTAAGTAAAAAGAGCCTCTACTCCTTCTTTGCTAATTAACCACAATTAATCTTAAGTATTTCAGTTCCTTAAAAAAAAATGTAGTTGTCATGTCCTTGTTTGAAATTTTGTCATATCTTATTGTCGAAGTGCCAAGGTAAATATTGAAACATGATTATTTCCTTTAAGATAAAGAATATTTAAGAATGAAAATGCCCCATGGTTGAAAATATCTGCTACATTTACCTATCAATAATCCTCTCTGTGACTGAATTTTGTTACACTGAAGGTTTCTGTTGTAAATAAAATTTCAGATGAAATACAGGGCATTTATCACCTTCTTGCTCTCTGTTTCAGCTTAGAGTCTTCAAGTTGGCCAAATCATGGCCCACCCTGAACATGCTAATAAAGATCATTGGCAACTCCGTGGGGGCGCTGGGAAACCTCACCCTGGTGTTGGCCATCATCGTCTTCATCTTTGCCGTGGTTGGCATGCAGCTCTTTGGCAAGAGCTACAAAGAGTGTGTCTGCAAGATTTCCAATGATTGTGAGCTCCCTCGCTGGCACATGAACGACTTCTTCCACTCCTTCCTCATCGTGTTCCGCGTGCTGTGTGGAGAGTGGATAGAAACCATGTGGGACTGCATGGAGGTGGCTGGCCAAACCATGTGCCTTACCGTCTTCATGATGGTCATGGTGATTGGAAACCTCGTGGTAGGTAGAAAAATTACTTGCCCTCCTTTTCCGAAGTAATATGGATGAGATTGTTTTCAAATAAAATGCACATCCCACTTAAGGTTTCATATGTTTCTGTGGGGTAATCACTTTGACACCAAATTTATTTTCAGTTTTCTCATATTCATAATTATATGTACTAGATATTCTACAAGCCACTGTAATACATAAAAATCCTCAAAACACCTGATCCACAAACACTTTCTTCCTGTCTGTCTCTCTGTCTCTGTCTGTCTATCTGTCTCTCTCTCTCTCTTATTTTGGGGGGGACTGTTTTGGTGTTGGTCATGGGACTTAAACTCTGGCCCTGGGGGCTGTCCCTTATCTCTTCAGCTCAAGGCAAGTGCTCTATCACTTTGAGCCACAGCACCGTTCCAGTTTTCTGGTGGTTAATTAGAGATAAGAGTCTCACAGACTTTAATGCCCTGTCTGGCTTTGAATTGGGATTCTCAGATCTCAGCCTCCTGAGTAGCTAGGATTACAGGCCTGAGCCCCTGTGCCCACCTTCTCCCTCTCTCTCTCTCTGTCTCTCTCTGTCTCTCTGTCTCTCTGTCTCTCTGTCTCTCTCTCTGTCTTTCTCCATCTTGTGTCTGTCTGTCTGTCTGTCTGTCTGTCTGTCTGTCTGTCTGTCTGTCTCTCTCTCTCTCTCTCTCTCTCTCTCTCTCGCTCGCTCGCTCGCTCTCTCTCTCTTGCCAGTCATGGGGCTTAAACTCAGGGCTTTGGCACTGTCCTTGAGCTTTCTTAGAACTAGCAGACTACCATATGAGTTACAGCATCACTTCCAGTTTTTTCTGTGTTTGTTGTACCAAGGAATCAAACTCAGGACCTTCGTGTATACTAGGCAAGCACGCTACCACTAGGCCACACTCCCAACCCCCCTCACCCTCTTTTTATAGATCCAAGGAGAATGTATCTGGCTTTTTATTTTTCAATTCTTCTGCTGATGTATTGCAGTGTTATTAAAATCTACCACTCATTTTGCATATGAATACTGGTAATAGTATTCTTTGAAATCATTTCAAATTTGGATTTTCCAGAACCCTAAAGTTTAAGAAATTACTAATCATATCAGCTTGTTAAAAACACACAGGACATTTGGTCCCAGAAAGCAGAGTATGAGTCAATAACTTTGACTCAAGAAACATTCATTGTAATTTCTACATAAAAAATAACTACACCGGGCCAGGAGATTGTCGTGCCTAACATTCATGACAACCCAGGCTTGAAATGTAAAAGATTAAATAAAATAGGAAGAAATAGACATAGACATAGACTAAAGTAAGAAAAGGCCATAAGCTACATTAAAGGTTTCTCTTTTTTCATATAATTTTTATTGTAATAAAAAAGGGTTACATTATATTTGCCAGATAGGAGGTACATTAATTCACATACATTGATACCCTTTCTCATGTCTTAGTCCCCATTTCCCTCCCCCCCCACATCCCTCACCTTGTTTTCCCTCCTTCCCTACCCAATTTCAAATAACCAAATACAAATATATCCAATTCTATGCGGCTGTCAGAAAAAAATGACATTGCCCCATTTGTTAGGAAATGGAAAGACTTAGAAAAAATCATATTAAGTGAACTAAGCCAGACTCAAAGGAACATAGGCTCAATGGTTTCCCTCATTTGTCATAACAAGTAGAAACCTTGGGCACTCCTAGCAGAGATTTGCAATAGAGCAAAACCTAGATACATAAGGCCATATAGTATGATACTAACAATTTCTTATACATTAAAAATTTCTTATACATTAAGATTTCTTACACTTTGGAGAAGAGAAGAAAAAACTCAAACAGATTTATTATTGCAACAAAGAATTGTTGACATTAAATTCTGAGTTAAGTAGGTAAAATAATTCAGACTGTATTCAATACTATAGATAGTGTTTTATCATGAATTGAAGGAGAACAGTTTATGTTTTGGTAAAAGTCATGTAGCAAAATAACACAGAATTCAAGTGTAAAGAGACTTCCAAAAGCGCCCATATCCTAGACCTATGGAGGATATTTAATATCCATTTGGATTTCTAAATAGGCATAAAAATAACTGCCTCTACTAATATGCAATAATCCTTTGACCTACTAAAATATTTAAATTCTATACCTTCAAACATGGTAATTACTAGATCATCTCTTTCTTATAGGAAAAAAGTATTAGTTTAACGTCATTAAAATAGTAACATGGAATAAATAAAATAAAAAATCCAGGGGCTTAAACTTATGGCCTGGGTACTGTCCCTGAGCTTCTTTTGCTACAACTCTACCACTTGCGCTCCAACACCACTTCTGTTTTTTTCTGTTCATGTGGTACTGATATATAGAACAGGGCTTCATGCATGCTAGGCAAGGACTCTACAACTAAGCTACTTTTCCAGCCCCAATCTAATTTTTATATTTAACTTTTATTCTTTTGTATATTTTTCATCAAAACAGCAAACTGAAATTTCACCTGTAGAGGATCAAGTCTTGATGTGATTATCAGGAGCCATGCAAAACCACTGATATTACACTTAGTATTTGCTGGAGCTTTTGCACTGTGCCTTTATTTTCAGTGGTGTTTCACTTAAATTTTTCCCTAGATTCTCTTTTGCACTTGTTTTCTTTTTCAAAAGGTAGTCTTTACTGCTATGTCTTTCTTTCTGTATGCATGCATGGTAAGGACCTGAAGACATTGTCAATCAAATTCTGTGAAATGCTTGGTTCTTTACTATTTACCTCTCCTTGAATGTACACAGATTTATTGTCAATATTCTTTTATTTCTGCAAATGGGGCTTATTTTTAGATGCTCTTAATCTTTAACTCAATATTAATGTTATTTTATATAATAACTTCCCTTATAGTATTTCAACATTTGTACAAGTACAGTAGTCATTTCTGAATCAATAATTAGAAGTCTGAGTGTAAATTAGTATATTTTTCATAATTTAGCAAAAACATGTCTAGGAGAATTTTGATACAAAGAAAAAACTCAGATTGAATTTAACTGTACCAGAATTCTAGTCAAATGTATGGTTTATGCTCATGATTATGTTTGGGAATAAAATAAGAATAAATTTTTCACATCTTGAGAAACATAGATTTTTATGCTTAAAATACCATCCCAAATGAAATATTCTAAGTAAAATTTTTGTTTTCTTTTTCGTTGTTCATCTAGTTACTTAGATTTAGCTTTTGGAATTGAACTTAATATAGATACTTGATGCTGTGAAGAGCTTGGTGAATTAGCAATGATGGAAAACTAGAACTAGTACTAGTAGTTCATACAGGCCAGGTGTTTATCTTATTCTGTTTTTCAGAGAAGTACGTTTAAAAACAGAATAAACATTTAATACACTCCAGTTAGAATGGCCAGGATCAGGAAAATGAATAACAACAGATGCTGGAAGGGATGTGGCCAGGAGGGATCACTACTACACTGTTGGTGGGAGTGCAAACTCGTTCAACCACTATGGAAAGCAGTGTGGCAGTTCTTCAAAAGACTAAACATAGAACTCCCCTATGACCCAGCAATTCCACTACTTGGCATTTACCCAACCATCCAGAAACAAGGGCATACTAAATCCACTAGCACAACAATGTTCATTGCAGCACTATTTACCATAGCAAAAATATGGAACCAACCTAGATGTCCCTCAGTTGATGAGTGGATCAACAAGATGTGGTATTTGTACACAATGGAATTCTATGCTGCTGTCAGAAAGAATGACATCGCCCCATTTGTTAGGAAATGGAAAGACTTAGAAAAGATCATATTAAATGAAGTAAGCCAGAAAGGAACTTAGGCTCAATGGTTTCCCTCATTTGTCATAATCAGTAGAAACTTTGGGTCTCCTAGCAGAGATTTGCAATAGAGCAAAACCTTGATACAAAAGGCCATATAGTAGGACGCTAAATGAAAGGATCTCTAGGATATAGAAACATAAGCCATATAATGAATGATTGTTGTTCTTAAGGTACTATGTTATCTCTCATCTCTTTTACTGTCCCTTGGTTATCTTGTATTGTTACAGTATCTCACTTTGTTACCTGATATATAGAATATATTTGTATTTGGTTATTTGAAATTGGATAGGGAACGGGGGAAAACAAGATGAGGGATGGGGGTGGGGGGAAGGGAAATGGGGACCAAGACATGTGAAAGGGTATCAATGTATAGGAATTAATGCACCATCTATCTGGCAAATATCATGTAACCCTTCTATTAATTACAATAAAAATATATGAAAAAAGCAATGAATAGAAAATCTGTAAAAACCCATAGTTAAAGACAGTTGGACCCACAGAATGATATACTCACCTATTTACTTACTATGTTTTAGGTTCTGAACCTCTTCCTGGCCTTGCTTCTGAGTTCCTTCAGTTCTGACAATCTCGCTGCCACTGACGATGATAATGAAATGAACAACCTCCAGATTGCTGTGGGAAGGATGCAGAAAGGAATTGATTTTGTTAAGAGAAAAATACGTGAATTCATTCAGAAAGCATTCGTTAGAAAGCAGAAAGGTTTGGATGAGATTAAACCTCTTGAAGATCTAAATAACAAAAAAGATAGTTGTATTTCCAATCACACTACCATAGAGATAAGTAAAGACCTCAACTATCTCAAAGATGGAAATGGAACAACCAGTGGTATAGGCAGCAGTGTAGAAAAGTATGTCGTTGATGAAAGTGACTACATGTCATTCATAAACAACCCCAGCCTGACAGTGACGGTGCCCATTGCTGTCGGAGAATCTGACTTTGAAAATTTAAACACTGAAGAGTTCAGCAGTGAGTCTGATCTGGAGGAAAGCAAAGAGGTAAGAATTTTCAACAAGGGGTATTTTGATATTGATATTCCTGTTACCTTAAAACAATCTCTTCAATTGTTTGATTTCTGTTATAAGAAATACCTTCTGATACATTTTCCATAGTAAACACGTGATTAAGTACTAATCGATTCAAATGGAGTCACATGGATTCAAATAGATATGCTGACTTCCTCCAACTATTTGCCTCTGTAAACTCTTTCTAAAGTTATCATGCAGCTTGCCATGAATTTTGTGAAGTATTTTAAGATAATTTTAGGTTTTGAAAATGCCGTTTGTGTATTTACTTCCTTATAATTGGCCTGCAGTGCCGTTTTGTTGTATGTAAGAGAAAAGGACGTGATGAAAGGATAATTCCTAATCTCATCTGTCAGACATTTTTCTCTTCTGAAATAGTTCATGAACTATTCAGTTTTTTCAGACTTACTAAGTAATGCAAAATCTGACTGTCATCTTGGCTTGATGTTTAATTTTTTGTGATTCATAAAGTAAATAATTTTTAAGAAAGCAAAATTTGTGATGAAGAATCAGAGTAAACATATGTTAACCCTACTGAAACCAATGCCTGCAGCTACACAAACAAAAATCCTGTCTGCATAATAAATATAAACCTCTATGCCAGCCATGGTGGTTCATGCCTGTAACCCTAGCTACTCCGTAAGCTAAGATCTGAGAATTGTGGTTCAAAGCCAGCCTAGGCACTAAACTCCATGTCACTCTTATTTATAATTGACCAGTAGAAAACTGGATGTGGCGCTGTGGCTGAAGAGGTAAGGTGGTAGTCCTGAACTGAATAGGTCAGTGGCAACTCTCAGGCCCAGAGTTCAAGCCCCACAATCGCCTCCCCAAAAAAGAATATAAAACTGAATTTTCCTATGGAGTAGAAATCATAGTAAAGTGTTCTCTGGGTTACAAGAAGATCATGAGTAGTAAAGTATGTTTTTGTTTGCTTTGTTTCTTAATAACCTACAGATTAATAAAGGCAGAGTTTGAGAGAAAAAGAAAAAAATAAATTTGATATTTAATATTTTACTATACAAAACTGAAGATAAGATTTTAAGTCACTAAAACTCAAATGAATGAATAAAATCCAAAGCAAGATTTATGCTTTCCTTATTTGAATTGTTTGAGAGGGAACATAAAGATCTCAATTACAGTTCTCATTCTAAGAAAAATACATAAAGAAGAGCTACTGAAAACATGGTTTAATTGTGATCATTATGAATCGGTCAAATTTATGCAGAAAAACCACATCTAAAAAGAGAGCTTTAGACATATTTTAGTATTTCATAAAATAATATGAAATATATTTTCTTGTATACAAAATAGACAGGATTGCTAAGTCCATGATTAGACAGAAATAGATGTTAAACATTAAATTCAAGTAGGTTTATAAACAGGTACAAAAAAATTATATCTAAGTAACAGGGCCACAGATATCAGCTTCAAATTAACAGAAATTCAGGAGGAATGTAGTATTCAATTCTTTGAATAAAAAAATAATTATAATAAGTCCAAATTCCAACTCATTGCATGATTATTCTTAATTAAATACCACATAAGACATTGTTTCATTTATTTACTTAATTACCTATTTTTTAGTCCTAGGGCTTGAACTCTGGGCCTGTACACTGTCTCTGAGCTCTTTAGCGGTAGAGCTTGTGCTCTACCACTTGAGCCACTGCACCTCTTCCTGTTTTATGTATTTTATTTTATTTTAAATAGTTGTATAAATGGAGTCCAATTCCACATGTCAGGTTATATGATGCTTCTTGATCAATGTCACCCCATTCTGTCATCCTTCCCCAATCTTTTCATCCCACTAATGATGATTTTGGCTGCCAGCAATCTGTGTGTCATTTTTACTTATTTTATGTGAAGGAAAAAGACATCACTCTGTTTAGTAATTGACCAAAACCATTTTGCAATTAAATATGATTCTCTTGGAGATTCTGTTGATGTTTACTCCTAAAGTACTTTCACTAAAGAAAAATGTATGTCTATATAGAATAAGAATAATAACAATGAACCTTAGATTTAATTATGTATGCATGGTATATTCATTCTGAAAATACATCTGGAGTTCATCTCCTTTGTTTTGTCCGTTGTGATTTTATTCTCTTACTGTGATTTTCCTGTCTCCTCTCCATTTGTTGCCTTAAACCATATTATTTAAATATGCAATGTGTGGCTACCTCTGCAAACATCTACACAGGAATAGAATCATGACTTTTTGCTCCTTTGATTGTTTTAAGTGGACATATTTAAAGCTTTACAAGTGTTGAATAAGCATAATTAGGCTATGGTTAAAAGTCTTGTACCCCTAAGACTGTATAGTGGAAGAAGTCAAGATTTTGAAAATAAAGTTTAATCACTAGAATTTTGATATTACCTGCCATTAGTTTCCCACTGTATCTACAGGTTAAGTATAATAAAATATTCAGTACCATACTTCTACTAAAACTATTACCTCAGTTTTAAGTTTATTATTTAGACATTATGGCATTATGCCAAACTTTCTAAATATAATCTTGAAAACAAAGTATAAAGACACATAGAGGAAGGGAATATATTACATAAGTTTTGATATTGTATTACCTGGTAGTTTTCAGTAGAAAACAAAAGCTAATTGAAATAATGATCAATTTGAAGCAGCCCTACGTGAAATAGCTTCTTAGTATGTGGTTTTTTCTCCCATTTCTGTCATATCATTTGGTCTGGTAGTTTGGGATTGTGCATTTATGTATTTATGTATTTATGTATTTATTTATTGGCCAGTCCTAGGACTGGACACTGTCCCTGAAATTCTTTTGCTCAAGGCTGGCACTCTAACACTTTAGCCACAATGCCACTTCTGAAATTTTTGTTTTGGAATCAGACCCAGGGCTTCATGTATGTGAGGCAAGCACTCTACCACTAATCCACATTCCCAGACTCAAGGGCTTGTACATTTTAGATCATACACAGGTTAATAAAGAATGGTTGGAAACATATCTCTTCCATTCTAAGGGATTTCTAAAGTTCAAGCACAACTGGAGCACTTTTCTCTTTTTTGAGGAATGCACTTTTTTCTGATAAGATCAAATGAGTGGACTCAGGTTGTTGAGATATTTAACTCATTTCTTTTTATGTCTCTAGAGTGTATTGTTTAACTGTTACTACAGTACTTTGATTGCACTTAATGTAATTCCTTTTGTGATTGTGAATGATTGGGTTTACTTTTAGAGATTTTAATAATATTGAAGCCATGCTTGAATGATAATTTTTCAAAATGTGATTTAGTAATACCTTCACTGCTTACCATTCTTACTTCTCACAGGGGTAAAATCAAGCTGGAACCATCAAGAATGCAGCTCTGGGGTTTTTTAACCAGCCAGAGACTCGTGCCACCACTTTTGCCCAGGTTACCCAAGCAAGTTCTGCATATATAAATACAATCCGTTTCCTAAATGACTTTTGACTGGCCTGCATGCTACTCAGCTCTGCCCCTTGCCCATCCATTGGCAGTAAAAAAAAAATGTACAGCTGCTCTTATGCTGAGTTATATAAAGCATGGTCAGACAAGTCTGACAGCCTCAACTTTTTAAAAAACAATTTAGTTGCTACTTTTCTTACATCGGTTTTAATAGAAATCAGATTAATGAAAAGTTCAAGTGCATGCCTCTATGGAGTATTTATTTTTCACTTAATATTACAGACACTGAATATGCTGAGACTCAAATGAATAAATGTAGGTGCTCTTTAAAAAACTTATGAAAAAATCTTTCTTTTCCCTGCATTTTTCTTTTTTAAATATAGCCCCAATGAGTGTGCTTTGTTGTTAATTTTTTGTTTAGTGTCTTCTTAAGGTTTTTTAAAGAGTGATCTGCAAATCAAAGCAATCCTTCTTCACATATGAAGTTCCTAAAGGGGATGTCACTGTGGAAATAGTGGAACTAAGTTGGAGTATTTAGATTTTTGGCTGCCAGCAGCTTGTGTGTGTCATTTTTACTTATTTTATGTGAAAGAAAAAGACATCACTCTGTTTAGTAATTGACCAAAACCATTTTGCAGTTAAGTATGATTCTCTTGGAGATTCTGTTGATGTTTACTCCTAAAGTACTTTCACTAAAGAAAAATGCATAAGCCTATACAGAATAAGAATAAGAATAATAACAATGAACCTTAGATTTAACTATATATGTGTGGTATATTTATTCTGAAAATACACCTGGAGTTCATCTCCTTTGTTTTGTCCATTGTGATTTTATTCTCCCACTGTGACTTTTCTGTCTCCTCTCCATTTGTTGCCTTAAATCATATTATTTAAATATGCCATGTGTGGCTACCTTTGCAAATATCTACACAGGAATAGAATCATGACTTTTTGCTCCTTTGATGGTTTTAAGTGAAGGAATCTCCCTATCCTTTGACTATAACAAAAAGTATAATTGCCTTTCTGTTAGCTCTATTCAGTAGACCACTAAGTATCTGATATTGAAATATATTTCTTTGAAAAAATACATTAACCACTCCACTTCATTAAATTTAGTAGTTTTTGAAATGTTAATTAACTGCTATTACTTCATTTTAACTTAGTTTCTTTTCCTTAAGCAGTTAAAACTGTAAAAAAAAAACCAATATAACATGTTTGTTTTTTTGAATGCAGTAAAAAAATTATATATTCCTGAATCATTCATTTATACCTGGGAATAAAATATCCTGTCACAACTACTCTAGATGCACAGGATGATCATAATTTAGATCTAAAATTAGGAAAAATCTGAAGCTAAAGATTTTTATGTTTTAAACTTAACTTGTTTGTCTTTTATAGGCTTTTACACATTTGAACTGCTCTAACACATTTTATTATTTGCTTCCTTTCATAATTTTTAAGAAAGTCATTGAAAAAATGTCAAGAGAGATTTTACAAATCAGAATTTGGGGACAGTATTTCAGGATTATTGGTTAAGACAATCTTTTGTTCATGAAATATCCCATTTTCTAAACTATCCCTACTCTTTTTTAATATCTTCACAAATTACAAATATAGCTTAGATTAGTATTTAGGTTCATAGTTATAAAGCATGAAAATCAATAATATTACAAACATTCTCAAAAATTGGGATTTTAATACATCTCAGCTACTATTTAAATTTTAAGAAGGTTAAGTTTACTTGTGAATGAAATTCCCTAGACAGCTACAACTAATAAACTTGTGAATTACCAAAGAAATTCCCTAGACTACAACTAATAAACTATTTGACTTTGTCAAGAGTATTCACCCCATATATCCTCACAAAAATAGACATTGGACTGACTACTGTCAACCATTAATTCAGCTTACAAACTATGTCATTTGTGAACCGAGTATCACAAGTGTAACATACAAATCACTCATGCTGTTTCACTTCAGTGTAAGATGGAAAAGGATGAGATTCTGTCTCCTTAAAGAGGTTTCATTCACCCTTAGAATGCTAGATCCATGTATGCAAAGTAGAAAGAAGGAAAATAAGGTCAAAATTATCCTGTGGTACTTGTCCTACACACATTTAAACTATACTTTATAGATTCATGTTATGTCTGGATTCTTAGTACACCTATTTCTAAGAATTGTTGATCATCATTTATACAAGTCAGAATCTTAAGGGAATTTTACTTTACAAATAGGACAGGATATTGTTTATGTATTGTTTATGTAAATATTGTTTATATTTCTTTGAATGTGGAAATATCAGATAGGAGTTGTTACAAGTGGTGAATGGTTAGAGTCCATGTACTGATCAATCATTCATTTCCTCAATGAAGATTTAGTAAACACAGATGAAAGTTACAATGATGGGAGCAGCTTGATCTTCTGACCAAAAGGTGTAATTTGATGGTGTACATTTTCTAGGAGCACAAAATATGTTTACATTGCATTTTTGTAAAGGTTATACTCTATTTGGCTTCTGGGAAAATGTATCTATAATTCATGTATCAGTAGTAAGGCACTGTGCTGGTATGTAAAGAAACTGCTAATTTTTCAAGCATACTATGATTTAAGTAAGAGGTAACATCTAGGTGCCTTTTATTATTAGGATTTCCAGACATAAGACCTAAAAAGTGTTCTTTTAAAAAAATGTCTAGACTATTCTCATTTCCAGTTAAGTATAAGAAAAGCTAATTTCTCTAAATGCTCTAATTGTCCTAATATTCCCTTAATTTGGACCAGCTTTAAAATGCCAGTGAGCTATCTGGTGGCTTGTCCTTCCCTTCAATATTCTTTGCCAAACAGTATATCATCAGCATCTAATTTTAGTATTGAAAAGCACTTGTATTATCTCTAGGACAGTAGAGTGCATAGTTCCTGCCCTAAATGTCTCACAAGCCTCTTAACCAGACTAAAGCCTATCTTTATGAAACACCAAAGATCCAAATGTAAACCAAACCATAAAAAGACAATGAACAATCTTCGGTACTTATATGAGAACAAAAGGAGCATGGAATAAATCGGGCATTCAGATTTTTAGGGAGATATGGTGAATGTAAGAAGTATGGTGGCTGCAGGATAGACAGAGAAAAGGAATAGGTCTTCATGACCTAATTATCAGCAGTCCAGTTAGTTGGCAATAGAAATAACATGGGAGGAATGACCCCTGAAGTGACTGTTGCACCTCAAATTCCTGTAATATGTTGTTTGGTGACTTCCTCCACCACCTAACCTTCAATCTGAAGATTTTATTGCTCATTACGTCATCCCCTCAGCATTCACTGAACACTTGCAATACCATTCAAGGTTGATGAAGGCTCTGATGCAGTCATACATGAACGGCTAAGGCCCACCACAAATCTCCCACTGCTTGGTGTTTATATTGCAATTTTCATTCTTAAAGAGGTTTCCATTTTCACTGTGTACTGGCTATAGCTTCATCAGACTACATCTCAACTTGTCTGAATACCTATGTTCTGTTTCATTCTCCCATAAATGACAACATCCGTGGTCTCTACTATCTCACCACTTCAGGTGAATCAATGGATTAAAGTAAGAGGATGTGTTCATAAAGTCTCAGTCAATTACATGTATATAACATCAACTTTACCTAATGAAGGTCTAACAAAAGAAAAAGGATATGTAATTAGAAAAAATCTAGAAAATCAGAGCATTTATAACAAATCCTCTTACCTTGCATTCAATGTTTTAATGATGATAGGTTTATTTCTGATATGATGACATACTCGATTAGTAGAACATCAACCATCTTTGAGCACCTTATAATATATAACCTTTAAGAGTTTTTTTTTTAACAAATGTCTTAAAATCATAGAACTAAATCTAAGAGTCAGGTGTATCTAATACCATGCATCTATTACTGGTATTGTCAGAACAGCTGAGGCAAACATCATATATAACTTAAATATGATATGCAAATATCATATATATTACTTAAGTATTTTATTCCTTTTTAAATAAACAAATATAAGCATTTTCCTTTATTACTGTATAAAAGCAAAATTGTTTGTCATGAACGAAAGAATCCCTCTTCCTGGAGGAAATCCATACACAATCCTTATCTAAAATATCAGTAGAATCTTTCTAGTACAGAGTATACAATATTCTAGTTGTACATACTTTTGTGTGCATTTTATCATGTGCTTACCTCATCCTCTTTACAAAGTAGCTCTTTGAAATTCCACCATTCCTAATGCTATGCTCTAATGATAATAACATTGTGACAGGTTCGAGAATGCTGTGGCCTAAACTACTCTGATTCCATGTGGCACTCACACCTGGCCTTGCATAATTTATGTAGTTTCTTAAAACGAAGTTTAAGAATGGAATCTCTTCATTTGTGTTGATCCCAACAATGACCTTAACCTAGCTAAAGTTTATCCATTTCAAGATTTAAGCAAAATCCTCTCAATGTTTCTTTCTCTTTTTATATTTGATTTGATCTGAAGGAAAACAACAAAAGATGTGATTCTGCCTTCCCTAACAGGACAGGAGAGAGTGCCAGAGTAACAAGTAGTTTCCAAATGCACAATGAAACTGGGAAGTGCATTGGCCAGAGAGAATGCAAAGTCTCAGCTCTTGCTATATAGCTAACAATGTGCTGCTCTTCTCTGAACTAGAAAATGATAGAATACATTTAATAACAATAAGTAGTATATGTTTTCATGTCAATGAAAAGTGGACAGATTTAGATGGTTGCTGTCTGTGTGCATTGAACAGATCTTTTCTGCATTTGACATGAAAATACACTTGTGCAGCTTTCGTTGGTTGGGTCACAATTTTAGAAGAAAATATTATTTATCAACTAATTTATACAAGCAAGACATGACCGGATGACTAGCCATTCACACAAACTTGCTGCAAGATATTATTTCAGAATCCTTGCATATGGGCTTCATCAAACATTATTTCTACTGTTAGCACAATATTTGAAGAAAAAATTATACTAGAGATCTCTATCTAATCTTGTGACCCCCCACTTCTACCAAAGCAGATTGGCATTGCGTTTAAGTTGATTTTAAATTACAGCTCAAGAAAAAAATGCATACAGAAGACTGGGGGGTTGGGGTGAGTCCAGACATTTTGACTTTTTATATTTAGAGCAGAGAAAATATTTTAAAGCTTTTTCTGCGGGATTGATTTACAGAAACTAAATGCAACTAGTTCATCTGAAGGGAGCACAGTTGACATGGGGGCTCCTGCTGAAGGAGAGCAACCTGAAGTTGAACCTGAAGAATCTCTGGAACCGGAGGCCTGCTTTACAGAAGGTAAGCAATGCAGGGCATGTGTGCTCTGCAACCTTCTAGTGGCCATTCATTGTTTCTGTCTGTTTTTCTGTCTGTCTGTCTGACTTTAATAACCCATTTCTATATTTCTAGCAGTTATTCATATATTTGCTCATGTTTCCCTCTCTATCAAAGCAAAGTTGATTATTGAAGTTATGTTTAATTAATGCAATACATAAGTACATTTTTGTGCATCCTGTTTAAGTCTAAGAAATGCTGTTTCATTGGCTTTTCTGGTGATTTTCTAAAATATCTAACAGTTGGAGAAGAGGAAGCATACATAGCTCCATTTAGGTTTCAAAAAAAGGAAATAGTTTGTCATTTACTAGTAGTTATACCATAGTAAGTATGAATTGATGAATAAACATTGTTACTATTAAAGAGTTGTACAAAGGGGTGACAAAATTCTGTAAGTCCAGTTATAAGTACAGTGCTTCTTGGGCATTGTCATCCCTTCCTTCATTTCCCCACAATTTCCCCCTCCTCTCCTTACCCAGAAGTTACAGTTAATTTTTTACAGTGTATATTGAATACAATGATTGCATTTGCTTATCCTTCCTCTCTTATTCCTGTGCTCCTCTCTTTAATCCCCCCCACCCCCAAAAAATCTTGTTTGCATTACCTGGAATTAATTTTCAATAAGAAGTATTTTAATTGTTCAGAGTAATTTTAATTTTAATTTTTAATTCCTCCCCCACATATATGTTCCTTTAGTCAGTTTGTGTGTGAATAATAGAACCATGTCTACTTGTATTTTACATTTAAATTTATTTAGGAGCAGCAGTCTTCTGTATTGTATATTGAAATGTATTCTTGAGTAGCAGTTCTCTGTATCCACCAAGGCAAATTCTTTTTAAAATTTTCTTCAGGTATTGTACAAAGAAGTTGTTATTTAACAAAGCAGTTTATGAATACAATATATTTGATCAATATCACCCTCTTCAACACGCTCACCCATCCTTCTCCTATCTATCTCTTTTAAAAGTAAAATTATAAAAGTAAAATTGTGTCATTTCTGCTAGGGGTCAGTGATATACTATAATAATACTGATGCCGGGTACCAATAACTTTTAGCTATTCTTCTAGTCTTAATTTGTAGTCTTAACTTCTGATTACTTCTTTGCAACTCCTACACATGTCTGTCATAAACTTTAGGTTATATCAGAGTCATTGTTCTTACAGTTCAGGATCTAGACATGATTTGTATACATCCTTCAAGATCGATACCCAAATTCTCTTTATTCCATGAAGTTCAAAAATTGAGCTTTATTGATAAACTTTTATAGAATATTGTCTTGCCTCTTCAACAAGTGATGCTGGCAGAATTGGTTAAGCATATGCAAAAAACTAAAGTTGGATCCTTCTATGTCACCCTGCACCAGGATTAATTCCAAATGGATCAAAGCCCTTGAGGTAAAAGCAGATACCCTGAAAACTTTATTAAAAGGATTAGCAGATACACTAGGTCTCCATTCCGCAGGTCGGGACTGAGAAACACAAATTAAAGAAAGTTTGCACAAATGGGACTGCATTAAACTGCAGAGCTTCTATATGGCAAAGAACATAGCTAGCCAGTTAAACAGAAAGCCCACAGAGTGGGAGAAGATCTTCACTAACCATAAAACAAAGGTCTCATATGTAAAATCTACAGCTAAAAAATTGAATCTCTCCAAAACAAATCTTAAAAGAGACAACCATTCATTAAAAGATGGGCCAAAGACTTAAAGAGAGAGCTCTCTGAAGAGGAAATGAGAATGGCCTATAGACACAACAAGAAATGCTTAACATTTCTGGCCATTAAACAAATGCAAAACCAAACAACTTTGAGATTCCACCTCACTCCAGTTAGAATGGCCACAGTCGAGAAATCTAATAACAGATACTGGCAGATATGTGGCCAGGAGAGATCACTACTGCACTGTTGGTAAGAGTGTAAACTCATTCAACCATTATGGAAAGCAGTATGACCGTTCGTCAAAAGACTAAACATATGACCCAGCAATTCCACTCCTTGGCATTTACCCAAACATCCAGAAACAAGGACATACTAAAGCCACTAGCACAACGATGTTCATTACAGCACTATTGACCATAACAAAGATATGGAACCAACCCTCAGTAAATGACTGGATCAAGAGATATGGTACTTATGAACAATGGAATTCTACACTGCCATCAGAAAGAATCACATCATTCCATTTGTAAGGAAATGGAAAGACTTGAGAAAAATCATATTAAGTGAAGTAAGCAAGACCCAAAGGAACATAGGCTGAATGGTTTCCCTCATTTGTAAGTATTAGTACAGTCCTAGGACTCTCCTCAGAGAATTACAATAGCTCAAAACCTAGGTTCATAAGCTCATATAGGATGAAACTAAATGAAAAGATCTCTAGGATATGAAGACAAGAGCTTTATCTATTGTGATTGTTGTTCTTAATGTACTATGGTATTTCTCTTCTCTTTTGTTGCCCTTTGGTTAATCTCATATTGTTACTGTATCTGACTTTGTTACCTGGTTTATTGTATATACATTTATTTGCTTATTTGAAATAGGGAAGGGAAGGGGAAAAACAAGATGATTAGGAGAGGGTGGAAGGAGGGAAATGGGGACAAAACTTGAGAAAGGTTATCAATGTGTGAGAAGTATGTACCAACTGCCTGGTGAATGCAACTGTAACACCTCTATACATTACCCCGACAATAGAAATATTTTTAAAATAAAATAAAACATTGTCCATGCCTATGAGTTCCAATGTCTCTCCTACTCTATCATGTAAATTTCAAGGTTTCAGGTCTGATATTGAGGGCTTTGATCCATTTTGGATTAATGCTTGTGCACAGGAAAACATTCCTGAATATATTTCCAGGGTCACAACAGATAGGAGAGAGACTCGCCCAATGGGACTACCTAAAAATAAAAAGTTTCTGCACAAATAAAAGCATAGCTACTAAACTAGAAAGACAGCCAACCAACTGGGGAAAGATATTTACCAATAATACATCAGACAAATGTTTATTATCCAGTGTCCATGGGGAACTCAAGAAACTAATCCTGCCCAAACCCAACAAACCAATCACTAAATGGGCAAGGGAACAAAAAGAGAGACTTATCGAAAGAAGAGATTAAAATGGCAGAAAAACATATGAGAAAATGCTCGTCATTCATGGTCATAAAGAAAATGCAAATAAAAACAACTCTAAGACACCACCTTACCCCAATTAGATTGAGCAATATTCTGAACTCAGACAATGACAAATGTTGGCAGGGTTGGGGAGAACGAGGAACCCTACTGCACTTCTGGTGGGAATGTAAACTAGTTCAGCCACTCTGGAAAGCGGTTTGGAGGTTTCTTACAAAACTGAAAATAGGAAGCAGAAGTGCGGCCCACGAGTGCACCACGCTGCAATTATGGATGCCCCGGGAGGAAAGATCAACCGGCCCTGAACGGAGTTGAAGAAGAAGCTGTTCAAGCGCCGGCAGGTTTTGAACCGAGAGCAGAGACTGAAGCGCAAGGTGGTCGGGCCCGTGATAGAGGAAGGGCTGATCACGAGGCTTCACCTCAAGAAGAGAGCATCCAGTGCTCGTGCCAACTTCACTCTGTCAGGGAAGAAACGCAGAAAACTCCTACAGCAGATTCGGCTTGCACAGAAAGAAAAGGCCGCTATGGAAGTAGAAGCCCCTTCAAAGCCAGCCAGGATGAATGAAACACAGCCCAAAAGAAGACAAAAGAAGACGAAAGCCCCCCAAGATGTAGAGATGGAGGACCTTGAAGAGGAAGGCTAAATTCTTCTACAAGGAGAATCTCGGCTGGAGCCAGGATTTGGTGGTTGCTTCTTAGGACTTTAGAGAAAGCAAAATCCCTTATCTTCAGATTCCTTTTTCTCAGTGGTCTTGTGGCCTTCCCTGGAGGAAGGAAGAGGGCACAGAAGCAAGATTGAGGAGTGTCCTCTCTAGCAATCAAATCCATTTGTAATGAAGCCCTAGAATCTGCCTGAGGCATGTGTGAATAAGTGTAGAGATAGAGGTGGGCCTTAAAAAAGAGTGTAGGTGAAGATAGGCCAGAAGCAGGACTTACCGAACTTCCTTGAACAAAGGCAATTAGAAACCAGCCTATCTTCTGTGTGCCAGTAGCTCATGCCTGTAGTCCTTGCTACTCAGGAGGCTGAGAGCTGAAGATCTTGTTTTGAAGCTGGCCTAGGAAGGAAAGTCCATGAGACTCTCATCTCTAATAAAGTACTCAGAAAAGGCAGGAAGTGGTGTTGTGGCTCAAGTAGTAGATCACTGGGCTTTGAGCACAAAGAGGCTCAGGGATAGCACCTAAGTCTTGAGTTCAAGCCCAAAGACCGGTAATAAAAGAAAAGAAAAAAAAAAGGCTTCTCCAATGGTCCTGCCTCCCTAGTGAGTGACATTCCACCTTACCATTTCTAAGGCAAGTAGAGATTATTGGAGGGGTGACGGATGTGAATCCTGATACCAGTCCTGCCTCTGTGGTTTTGCTCAGGTTGGGTAAATCACTTTACCTCATTTACCTTGCTTCTTTTGCAATGTTTTTAATAAAATATAGTCCAAACATTAAAAAAAAAACCTGAAAATAGATCTTCCCTACAATCCCACCACACCAGTCCTGGGCATCTATCCTGTACATCATAACCGAGGCTATCATAAGGACAACTGCTCAGCTCTGTTCATCTCTGCACTATTCACAATAGCCAAGTGATGGAAACAGCCCAGATGCCCTACTGTACTGCAGATGAATGGATACGAAAAATGTGATATATATATATATATGTATATACACACACATGGAATTCTACATAGCCAATAGATAAGGTAAAATAATGGCATTCGCTGGGAAGTGGATGAAGCTAGAGGGAATCATGTTGAGTGAGATAAGTCAAGACCAAAGGAACAAAAGGCGCATGGTATCCTTAATATGTGGCTATTAGATCCAAACAGTACAAAAGCAATGACTCAGTATTTGAGTACCCAATGTTATAGATATGGTATTGGAGATATAAGCATAACTACATAGATATAAAAATCTATGATGGGCTATATACTCTATAGACATAATGTTTTATTACATAGATTAATATGTATCTATGACATACAAACCCTCAGCTTAATTTTAACTATGTTCTAAATCTAAGTGCCAGTGATTGTATATAGAGTCCCACTGAATACTTGTTTGTTAAACATGACATTTGAAATATAATGTAAAAATCAATGTTAATAAATTCTTTAATAAAAAAACCTTGTCTTGTGATAATAGTTGCTTCCTACAATTATAATACTTACAGAAAAATCAACATAATTTAAAGTGCACATTGTTTGAATGCAAATATATTATAAAAGTTGCAGAATTTCCAAAACAGTTCTTTTAATAAGTATTTGTTAAAGAGCCTTCTAATACAGTTATCCATGCATTATACAATGGTGCTTGTTACACTGTTCCCAATAATCCCCAGAAAGAAAGCAACTTAAACAGTTAATATTAAATGACTATTTACATACATTATAGTGAAAAGAGGTGAAATCCTTCATAAATCTATTTACTCATGGTAAGATAGTAAGTATTTATATTATACCATTAGGTGAACTTAATCATAATTTAAATATATAAAATTTCCAGAGGTTTCCATTCATAGGATAACTATAAGATGGAAATCTGAGCTTGTAATTGTATTTTTCTTTGTTTTTGAAATTTTATATCTTATTATGTAAAATCCACCATATTGTCCAATCAACAAAAGTAAACAATGAATGAATGACTGATTTAAAGGGCATGTTAATGATTTATATTTTTATAATTGAATATCCTCTTAAAAAGTAAAGATGTTTGCAACGTATTATAAGGTAATGAGGATGTGTGTGTCCCACTAACATAATATATAAAATTTTTCTTTACTCTCACACCAATCTTTCAGACTGTGTACGGAAGTTCAAGTGCTGTCAGATAAGCATAGAAGAAGGCAAAGGGAAGCTCTGGTGGAATCTGAGGAAAACGTGCTACAAGATAGTGGAACACAATTGGTTTGAAACTTTCATTGTCTTCATGATTCTACTCAGCAGTGGAGCTCTGGTAGGTGGTCTGCACTTTCATCTTTTACCTAAATCTTTCCAGTTCCCCTAATGTGCCTCATGTTACCATTTAAAAACAAGAAACATGAAAGTGAAAGGCAACATATGTGATAGGTTTAGAACTATGGGAAGGACCCAATGAATTCAACCTTTATTTCTTTGTCTACAGCAGTCTTCAGACTCAAATCTAGATTTGTATGGCTTCTTCTAATATTTAAAGAAGTATTTATCTTCCTTCCTATCATCTATAACAATTATAAAAATTAACTATTATCCAGGCACTGGTGGTTCCCACCTCTAATCCTAGCTACTCTGTAGGCTGAAATCTGAGGATAACAGTTCAAAGTCAGCCCAGAGAGGAAGGTTCTTGAGACTTTCATCTTCAATTAGCCACCAAAAAAAAAAGAAAGAAAGAAAAAAGAAAAAGAAAAAAAGTCAGAAGTGGAGCTATGGTTCAAATGGTAGAGCACTAACCTTGACCCCAGAAGCTCAAGGACTCAGAGTACTCAAATTTGAGTTCAAGTCCCAGGATTAGAACAAGACAGAAAGAAGGAAGGAAGGAAGGAAGGAAGGAAGGAAGGAAGGAAGGAAGGAAGAAAGGAAGGAAGGAAGGAAGGGAGGGAGGAAGAAAGGGGAAGAAAAGAAAGAGAAAGAGAATTGGCTATTAGATATGATGTGAAATTATCAACTAACTATCAAGCTAATCAGCAGAAATTTGTGCAGCATGCAGCAAGCTCATTTCTCTCCTTTGCACTGCCGATCACAGTGAGTAGTAATTAGTTGGCTGACTTAATTGCTGATGTTGCAAAAAGCAAGCATTACAAACTGAATTTACTTCTGATTTCATGTAATTTCATGGTTAGTTTTGTCAAAACCCTGACTAACAAAATGAAAGTAGTTTTGACTCATATTTCCAATGGGTGATACAAATGTAGTTGCATGTGTGGTTTTTTAAAATTATTTATTAGCAGGTTCAGTGAGTTGATTATGTGAGCAGAATGATGGCATGTATCTGCAGGCTTTGGGTCTATTTATTTATTTATTTATTTACCAGTCCTGGGCTTGAGCTCAGGGCCTGAGCACTGTCCTTGGACTTTCTCAAGGGTACAGTTCTACCACTTGAGCCTCAGCACCACTTCTGGCTTTTTTTTTCTATGTATGTGGTACCAAGGAATTGAAGCCTGATCTTAGTGTATGCTATGCTAGGAAAGCACTCTACCACTAGGCCAAACTCCCAGCCTAATTTGGAGTCCATTTATGATTTGACTAAACTCTACATCAGATCACGGTCAGTCCAAAGAGTCAATCTTGAATTTGAATACCAAGAAGAGAGAATGATGAGATATTTTTATTGGCAAATGCCAAAGTGGCAAAGTATCCAAATATGTTGACATAATCATCAGCTTCTGAGGAGCTTCCTACCTCCACTAGGAAGTGAATTCAAAATCCTGTTATCCGTTGTGTTGAGCCCTCGTAAGAGCACTGAGTGAAATGACCCATTACTCAAAAAATCCCAGGGACTCTTGAGCATGAGTTCCTCTCCAAGAACTCCCACAAGCACTTTGAAAAATGATGCCAGAGGAACTTCCATACATACACTCATACATACATATGGGATAAGATTAAGACATATGTGTAACTCAGCAAATTAGTTCCACTTCCAAATGGCTTTTTGTGGCCTTCTTTAGAAAGAAACACCTGGTTATTTCTTAAATTTTATGTACCTTAATATTCAAATTTTAAAATTCCCTGAGTTCCTTGTTTTGCTGAAATACTCAGTCATTTGCATGTAAATAGCTAGAAAGCAAATGTAGCCATGAAAAACAGCCTGGTTCCCTTGGGCACCTGAGAGAAAATTTGCATTTTTTTTCTTCTTCTTTTCCTCTAAAACATGCTGGAGATAGTGACAATGAAATTCCACCTAATTGTTTTAAATTTACAGGCCTTTGAAGATATTTATATTGAACAGCGAAAAACCATCAAGACCATGTTAGAATATGCTGACAAAGTGTTCACCTACATCTTCATCCTGGAAATGCTTCTGAAGTGGGTTGCATATGGTTTTCAAATGTATTTTACAAATGCCTGGTGCTGGCTGGACTTCCTGATTGTGGATGTGAGTATTCTGCTGTGTTCCATTTGAGTAATTGGCAGATAATGGTCATAATCTGTTCCAGCAATGGCAGAGAGCACACAACAGACTTTCTGTAAATACTGCATTAATTCAAATTTTGATGATATTTTTCCAGTGAGAGAACCTTCACCATGTTTTGCTAATTTAAGTGAATGCTTAAATTTTTCGAAGCATCACTTATTTAGCATCAAATCAATATGTGATATCACATATTGAGTAATATATATTATATATATTACATATATAATTATATAATCATATATAGGGTAATATATGAATTTTTAAAAGTTGGGTTTTCCATTAACACTTCACAAAGTCACAGTATTCAAGATCTTCACATATATATTTACCAACAGTGTCTGTTATCACCCAGAACCTACTGAGAAATATTTATCAAACAAGTGAAACATTAATCAGTAGGAACATTGAGAGTTCAAAGGCAGGAAAAAAGCTTGATTTATATATTCAGATTAACTATTAACCAATTATTCAAAGATTTATTGAGATTTACATTTTAATATATATAAGATTTTGATAAAACTAAGTGATTAAGCAAGTATAATTACCAAATTTCAGGAGAATTTTAAAATAAATTTTGAGGTAAATTATTAGTTATAGATAAGGGATACATGCAAAATTACATTGCAAGTCTTCTTGAAATAATACATTTAAGCAATATTTAAATCCACAAATGTTTGGAAATAGTAAGTAATGGGGAAAATATGTGACGTCCATAATCATTCTTTTATTTGTGTAATGAGATTGTACCTGGTACTATTTATTCTCTCTATTTTGTACATTGCTATGACAACTTGGCAGGTTAACAAAATATCTAATCAGCTATCTAATGTTTCAATGCATGTATAACGCCGTTAAATGAGCACTGCTTAAGTAAAAAATGTTAAGGGAAAATTAGTTTTCTTTCAACTTGCACTCATATTACTCAGTATACTTTGAGATCTACTGTTCTGATTACTTTGTATCAAGTAACGGAACTTGCCTTAATGTCAAGTATGTATATTGCTCACCTATTCTGATGTAGAAGATACAAGTAAAACCATTTTTCAGGTCTTACAGGAGCTTATGGTGTGAATTAAGGAAAGACAGGTATTCAGAACACATTGGCCCTGGTATTAGACACACAACTGTGTGAGAAAGACTTCCACAGAGCAGTAATAGTGTGAATCTGCCAGCGGGTTCAGAGTTGGGAGGGATACTAATGTGTTAAAGTCTAGGGCCAGGCTGATACAAGAAATACAAGAAGTGACACTTGAGGGAAAACACAAAGAGTGCCAGCGAAATTATTTTTAAGTAAATAATGTATAAAAGGTAAGTTAGACAAGAGTTTGAATAACCCTAGACATCATCCAAAGAAATGTAAAAACACAATTTAAAAGTAAATGAAAATAAAAGCCCTTGAAGAATTACTTATAGAGAAGGGATAAGACTAGCCTGATCTTTTAGGAAAAAAAGCTTATAAGAAAGACAGAATTGAAAGGTTTTGGAGTTTGTGGGGGTGGGAGGTTAGTTTTGTGTATTTCTTAATGTACTGTGTGAAGTTATTTCTTTTTTCTTTCTTTTTTTTTCTTTGCTGTATCCCCTATTGTCACCATTTTTTATTTTGGTACCCTGTGTCTTATATACATGTTTATCTGATTTGGAGAAGGAAAGGGGAAGAACAAAATGGTGAGACAAAGGGCAAAGGATGAAGCAATACAACAGTGATACTCACAAGACACTACATTGGAAATGAACTTTACAACTTGGTTGGGGGTCAGTGTGTGGTGAGGGAGAAGGGGAGAAAAATGAGGGAGGGGGTAAAAATATTTAACAAAAAATGTATTCATGACCTTACTTACATAACTGTAACCCCTCTGTACATCACCTTTAAAATAAAGTAAAATAAAATAGAAGGAAAGGAAAAGACCAGTTATATTACTTTTGCAGTGTCAGGGATGAAGGGTAGGATAGGGAAGTGGAGGGAAGGTAGGTGAGGGGAGCAGAAAGATAAACATGGGAGAAGAGAGGAGGAAAGAAGAGGAGGAAAACGAGTTAGGAGAAGAAAGCAAGGCATGAAATGAATTTTCAGTTCAAATCTAGTTACACACGTTACATAAAACGGCATATGATACCATTTGTTTCCTTTTTTGCCAGTCCTAGGACTTGAAATTAGGGCCTGAGCAATGTTCTTGGGCTTTCTCAAGAGTAGCACACTACCAATTGAGCCACAGCACCACTTCTGGCTTTTTCTATATATGTGGTACCAAGGAATCAGAATCCTGGTCTTGGTGCATGCTAGGCAAGCACTCTACCACTAAGCCAAACTCTCAACCCCCATTTCTTTTAATCATCTGTTTAGAGTAGTTTTAAATGTTTAACTTTTATCTTTCATCCTTTAATGTATATCTTTTTGATGCTATGTACAGAGAAGGTAAAATACTTAAGACTCACTTGCTAATATGCAGAAAATCTTCACAGTCATAAGAATTCATTTATCTATTTTTCAAGTATTCTTGAAGAGACATACAAAACTTAAAAGTTTAGAATGTGAAAAATTGAACTAAAGCAGTTAAATTTATGTATATGTGCACATACACATATATATAATTTTTTTCTAAATTCAGAGATTTCACTTTTAGACCACATGTGCAAAATCAGCTTAAATAGACCAAGTTTTTATACCATTTTTTATGCATCTCACTTATGAAAATTTCTGAATAGCTATACATACCATACCCATAAAGCTGTATTACTCATTTATTTCTGATAATACACATTTTAAGTTCTTGATTACATTAGAATGAAGTGCATTTTCTTAGTGTGTATAATTTTAATGACTTTTTAAATTTTTACTTTTAAAGAAAATTCAGTTACAATTTTTCTTGCATTTTTAGGTTGAGAGATGAGAATTTTAATCAACTGTAATAGTCACTTCTATGAATAACTAAGAAAAATCCTTGTAATTTTTAGTACATTAAAATCCTCCACTTTTCTTCCTCTTAATTCACTAATTTTATGTAACTGAATTATTTATGATTCTCCAAATATGGTGTATGAATCAGTGTTATTTTCCTTACTTGGAAATATGAAACACATTCTCCAGTCTTACCTCAAGCTGACTCAGCCAGCTACTAGTCTTTTTAATAAACTCCCTAGGTGATGTGGAAACTCACAGAAGTTTCAGAACTCTTGTTTTAGTTCATAGAGCAAGTTAAATGTGTATATATTATTGTTTGTAAATGAACTTGTGTTACTTTTCCTGTATAGATTTCTCATCAAGACCTAAACTACAGATGAGATGATAACCATGTGATTTCTTTGGTATTATTTGTGTGTGCACAGGTTTCATTGGTCAGCTTAACTGCAAATGCCTTGGGCTACTCAGAACTTGGTGCCATCAAATCCCTCAGGACACTAAGAGCTCTGAGACCACTGAGAGCCTTATCCCGGTTTGAAGGAATGAGGGTAAGATCAAAAGTTTTTTTAGTCTTAGAGTGGTTGCCTAGCATGTATGAAGCCCTAGATTCAAATCCTCAGAACCACATAAACAGAAAAGGCTAGAAGTGATGCTGTAGCTCAAGTGGTACAGTGCTAACCTTCAGCAAAAGAAGCTCAGAGAGAGTACCCAGGCCCTGAGTTCTAGCCCCAGGACTGGAGAAAACAAAAAAAAAAAAAAGAATTTACTGGATTTATAATTGAGCATAGCCTGATTGTACCTTCGAAATGACACCCATGTACACAAAATTAATCGCTAATCAAAATAATAGTTATCAAACATCTGTAATCACATCTAGTGTATCTTTATCACAAGTCCATTTATCCATATACATTTAAAATATCTGTTTCTAATTAACTATGTTTTTTTACACAATGGAAAATAACTACTATGTGTGTAGACTGTAAATGTAAATCAAGATAGTTACCTTTTTCCATTTATAAATGGACAGGAAATCATACTTTCTGTGACTCAAAACTACCAAATCATGACTCATCATTCTTCACGGTTAAATGAAACACGTTTTGAGACTTTTGAACTATGAATCTGGCCTTTCAGTTTTCAAGCACAGATGATAATGACTAACAAGTGGATCAACTGTAGAAATCCAAAACTCACTTAGGAAAGTGTCAAAAAGAAACAAAAAAGAGTATGTATTGACTTTTCCTTCCAGTGGGGCATAAAACATGAGACCATATACCCACACCATCTAGAAAATGACCGTGCCCTGTCTTTGTAGTTTGGGCAGTTAAAAAAAAATCTCTCAGAAAAACAATTTCTGTGAGATTTGAATAGCGACTTAAAGAAAAAATACTATATGCTTTTTAAGAATTTAGTATTTTTTTATTTTTTGACTATATACTTTATTGTTGTGTATTTGATTATATGTAGTACATGCTTCACAAGTATTATGTGATAAAATATATTTTAAAAGGAAAATAGTGACAGACTTCATCTGAATTTTGCAACATCACCAAAGACGAATGAGGTGAATGCAGTTGTGTTTATGTGTAGTCATCTCTGTGTGGTTACTTACTGGTTAAATTCCCTTTACCATACAAATTTATAGTCACTCTTTTTACAGTAGAAAATTAAATGAACAAAAGTGTAAAAAATTTTTAATATGAATATAATTTCCAGATTTTCTTTGTCAAACTTAGCAGCCAAATGGTTTTATTTTATGTTCATGTTACTGTCACAACTACTACAATTGTCTCAATCACCTGTTAAATATTAAATAATTCAAGGCCTAGACTTTTAAAAAATGTTACAATTATATGTAACGATGTTTATACTGCACAAAACATCCTGCAGTATAAAATTCATTTTATTCTCTTCTGAGTTATCATCTCAACAGTTTTACTTTGAGCTACAAATCATTTCCACACAAAATTCAAAATCAAGAAATACAGCTATATTTTCTATAACATGGCCACCATTCTTTTAATGAAATTTAAGTAAACATAAGTACCTGTCATTGGTTTTTCAATTCTTTTTTTTTCTTCCCATTCTGTGCCAGGTGGTTGTAAACGCTCTTTTGGGAGCCATTCCATCCATAATGAATGTCCTTCTGGTCTGCCTGATCTTTTGGCTGATATTCAGTATCATGGGAGTTAATCTCTTTGCTGGCAAATTTTATCATTGCATTAATTATACCACTGGAGAGATGTTTGATGTGAGTGTGGTCAACAACTATAGTGAATGCAAAGCTCTCATCGATAGCAATCAAACTGCCAGGTGGAAAAACGTGAAAGTAAACTTTGATAATGTGGGACTTGGATACCTTTCCCTGCTTCAAGTAGTAAGTAGCCACTTTTCATTATTTTGTTATTATAAATAAAAATGATCTCAAGTTCTTTCTCATAATAAATTAACACCTCTCACTTCTTAGCAAGAAAGGAGAAAGGCAAAGAATCTTGGTAAAGATGAAAGAAAAGAATTACTGTACCATGTTGATGTGAATGTAAAACAGTGTAGCTATGGGGGAGAAATGCTAATCTCCATACCAAATAGAAAGTGGTATGACTATTCCTTATGAAAAATTGAAAGAACTGCCATAGCAATCCTTGTATTGGATCTTTATCTAAAAGAAATGCAAAATTCAATATGTGAAAAATGTATCTCCATTATTATTTTCCTCATACTTTTTTCACATTGCACATAAAAATATGCTGATATAAACTAGTATTATATCCATTAGCCAGCTATGAAATCAATGTGTCTTCAATCAGTGAAAGAATATATTTTTCATATCTTTGCTATGGTAAATAGTGCTGCAATGAACATCATTGTGCTAGTGAATTTAGTATGCCCTTGTTTCTGACGGTTGGGTAAATGCCAAGTAGTGGAATTGCTGGGACATAGGGGAGCTCTATGTTTAGTCTTTTGAGGAACTGCCATACTGCTTTCCACAGTGGTTGAATGAGTTTGTCCTTAATGTACTATGTTATCACTCATCTCTTTTTCCATCCCTTGGTTATCTCATATTGTTACAATATTTCACCTTGTTATCTGGTATATTTTATATGTGCTTAATTGATTATTTGAAATTGGATAAGGAAGGGGGGAAATCAAAATAAGCGGGGGGAGGGTGGGAGGGAAATAGGGACCATGTCATGAGAAAGGGTATCAATGTTTGTGAAGTTATGCACCTTCTATCTGGTGAATATAATGTAACCCTTCTATTAATCACAATAAAAATTTTTTAAAAGAATGTATTTTTTAAATGTGGTATATATATAAACAATGGAATGATATTCAATCTTTTAGTAAAAAAAGCAAAATCCTGTCATTTGCAAAATGATGGATGAGTTTGGAATATACTATATAAAGTAATTAAGCCAAGCAGAAGAAGGCTAATATCACATATCTTCCATGTGAAACCCAAACACGGGAACCTGAGGTTTGTTAGAGGAAAGATGTTTACCAAAAGATACATTTTATTTTAGATAGAAAAAATAATAAATTCTAGAGATCTATTGTACATTATGGTAACTGTATTTAATAACAAGAGTTGATTTTCAGCTAAGTTGAAAATCAAATTTCAGAGCAAATTTTAAGTGTTTTTGTTAAATATCATGAGTTATATATTTCAAAAGGCATGTATATATATATTTCAAAATATACTGCATATCATCAATACAAAAAAGAAACCAATGAAAAGTAAATCATATGTGCATATAACTTTTAGAAACAAATTCTGTAGATACAATAATTGACATAAAAAGCAAAGGATAAAAAATTAACATATTGTTTCCTTAGTGTTTCTAAATTGTTTGCAAGGCCAAGGCCTAGATTCTTTCTCAATGATAACTGCATCATGCCACAAACAAGATTCTTGACAGCATTTACACTCAGTCTCTCAGACTAAGAATTTGGCAACCCAACACAGATCCTTTTACACTGAGATTTCTCTTTAGATTACTATTGTATTCTCTTTTCAAGTCCTAGCAAAGTAGCAGTGGTATGGACAAGGAGAGGGGTCTGTAGATTGAAGGGGAAAACTGGTTTCTGTGCTTCTTCCAGATTATATCTACACTTGAGTCTCCACCAGCTTCACCAATTCTATATCCCAAACTCTTACCTCATAATCTCACCAAACTCCTCTTGTCTTCATGCTTGATAGGTGGACATTTCAGACAGAAAAATTATTCTCTTACAAATGATACATTTCCTGCAAAAAGTAGTATAACTGAAATCATTTCTTAAGGTTTCAATCAGCTTCTCATCTGACCAGAGCATTATATTATATCTTCTTCAATCTGAGATGATTCATGTACACAATTCCCAAGAGTATAGAAATAATCATGGAAAGGATAGATAGACCTAAGAAAAAATTATATATACATCATTTTGTAGGAATAATATGTCTGCACAAAATGTTTTCAGATTCTGTTTGTATAATAGTCTCTTAACAGCATGTACAACATTAAGGAAGATTCCTAGAACTTCTAATGATTGATAATTATTGATAATACTGCTTAGAAAGCAGTATGTAGGACAAAAAGTAGTAAGATCAAATAATGACGCATGCAGCTGGATAGTGGCAAACACCTGTAATCCTAACTACTCAGGATGCTGAGGTCTGAGGATCATGGTTAAAAGCAGACCCAGGCACTGAAAAGTCAATGAGACTCTTATCTCCAATTAACCACTAGAAAACCGAAAGTGGCACCGTGGTTCAAAGGGTGTGGAAGTAGTCTTATGCTGAAGAGCTTAAGGACAATGCTCAGGCCCAGAGTAAAAGTCCCAAGACTGACAATAGTAGTAGTAGTAGCAATAATAATAATAATAATAATAAGGCATATGGTAGAAATTATATTTTATTATGTTTGTGAAATTCATTGAACTTTAACTTGTATTTTTAATAAACACAGCATTGCAAATGTTTTTAATGATGTTTTTATGATAGCATTTTAATTATAGATATTAGATACGCATTTAAAGCTTTCATTGAATGTATCATAATCTCAGGAGAATATAAAGTTGCAGTATTTTCAATGAATAGGATTTGATACATTGCCCAAAGGGTTAAATATCAAGTTTGAACTATTTTCCATGTGTATTTGACTGAATTACATTGAAATCTCACTTTTTCACGGACATAATTGAATGACTGCCATATGTTTTATACATGCATAAACTGCTCAATGTTTAAATTTGAGTATATATTTTACTACAAATCTATTATGGCTTTGTAGTGAAAACATCCAGAATGTTTTATTCTATGGGTTTTTAAGCATGTTTATTCTGATCATCTATTTTCTAAAATTATTTTATGGGAGTAAATTAAGTAATATGACTTTTTACAGGCCACTTTTAAGGGATGGATGGATATCATGTATGCAGCTGTTGACTCTCGAAATGTAAGTCTTTCTTTCTTTTCTATTCAAGACTCTTATTAGTACCAGTCATTAAGAATAACAAATATTTACTAATAACTCACAAAACATTCTATAAGGATATATTTGAATGTTTAGGTCAATTGTACAACTATTCTTGCTTTAAAAGAACTCAAATGAACCATCACTGGTGGCTCACACTAGCAATTCTAGCTACTCAGGAGGCTGAAATCTGAAAATTGTGCTTTGATGCCAGCCATGGCAGGAAAAATCTGCGACTCTGTGTTCCTGTCAACCACCAAAAGGCCAGAAGTGAAGCTGTAGCTCAAGTTGTAGAACACTGGCCTTGAGCAAAGAAGGTGAGGGCTAGCAACCAGGCACTGAGTTCAAGCCCAGGATGAGCCATATACCCACAAATAATGTGTAGATGAATGGTTTTCTGTAAAGAACATAAAGTCAATATTTCCTATTAAGGTGCCTATGTAATGAGGATTCCGTCAGAATACAAGAAGGTAAGGCTGATGTGTGCAAGGCATACAGATAGGAGTTCTTCCTTCCTAGATGATTTCTGCCTACACTCAGGCCTTCCCAGAGGTTCCAGTTGGCAGTCTCAGGATAGAGACACAGGAGACATCTCTAAAAACCAGCTATGATTGACAATGGGAGTGGAAGAAGCTGATCGTATCATTTTCTAAGCACAAAAAAGGAAATTCATTCCTTTTGTATTTATTATTTTAAGATTTAAAAGAATAAATCACTAGCCAGAAGCAGTGGCTCACACTTGTAATCCTAGCTACTCAGGAGGCTGAGATCTGAGGAGCAAGTTCAAAGCCAGACAGGGCACAAAAGGACCATGGGAAGTGGGGCTTGGCTCAAGGGTAGGGCAGTAGTCTTGAGCTGAAGAGCTAAGGATCAGTGTGCAGGCCAAGTTAAAGCTCCATAACCCCCCCCCCAAAAGAATTCATCACTATTGATTTCATAGTACAGGAGCCATTCATGGTAAGCTCAATGAAATTATTAGCTTGTGATATAAATTTAGTAATTTTCTAGCTCTAGACCATTTATATATTTAGGTTGAAATGACAGCTGTATCTCACATATGCTCTTTGCACACAAGACCTTTTAATCCTCAATAATAATTCTAAGAGATTTATCTGCCCCGCACCCCCTCTATAGCTTTTTTTGCATTTTTTATATATTTTTTATTGTAATTAATAGAAGGGTTACATGATATTTGCCAGATAGATGGTGCATTAATTCTCATACATTGATACCCTTTCACATGTCTTGGTCCCCATTTCCCTCCCCCCTACTCCCACCGCTCATCTTGTTTTCCCCCGTTCCCTATCCAATTTCAAATAACCAAATACAAATATATCCGATATATCAGGTAACAAAGTGAGATACTGTAACAATATGAGATAACCAAGGGACAGCAAAAGAGATGAGAGATAACATAGTACCTTAAGAACAACAATCATTCATTATATGGTTTATGTTTCTATATCCTAGAGATTCTTTCATTCAGCGTCCTACAATATGGCCTTTTGTATCAAGGTTTTGGTCTATTGCAAATCTCTGCTAGGAGAGCCCAAGGTTTCTACTGATTATGACAAGTGAGGGAAACCATTGAGCCTAAGTTCCTTTGAGTCTGCCTTACTTCACTTAATATGATCTTTTCTAAGTCTTTCCATTTCCTAACAAATGGGGCAATGTCATTCACAATGGGGCAATGTCATTCTATGATTAATAGAAGGGTTACATTATGTTCACCAGATAGAAGATGCATAACTTCACAAACATTGATACCCTTTCTGATGATATGGTCCCCATTTCCCTCCCACACTCCCCCCACTTATCTTGATTTCCTCCCTTCCCTATCCAATTTCAAATAACCAATTAAGCACATATAAAATATATCAGATAACAAGGTGAAATATTGTAACAATATGAGATAACCAAGGGATGGCAAAAGAGATGAGAGATAACATAGTACATTAAGAACAACAGTCATTCATTATATGGCTTTTGTTTCCTTATCCTGGAGGTCCTTACATTTAGTGTCATACTATTTGGCCTATGTCTCTAGATTTTGTTCTATTGTAAATCTCTGCTAGGAGAGCTCAAGGTTCGAAATGTAAGTCTTTCTTATCAGGGAAATGTTTAATTTGATCACAAGTATTTCTACAGTATTATGATTAAGTGATATTGTCTATAAGTTAAATCATGAATCCATTTAAATTAAAAAATAAAATATTTGCTCTATTATTTCTTTAAAAGTTTCATCAGAGGGCCGGAAATTTGGCCTACTGGTAGCGTGCTTGCCTAGCATGCGCAAAGACCTGGGTTAGATTCCTTAGTACCACATACATTAAAAAAAAAAAAGGTAGAAGTGGTGTTAGGGCTCAAGTGGTAGAGCTCTAGCCTTGAGAAAGTCCAAGGACAATGCTCAGGCCCTGAGCTCAAGCCCAGGACTGGAAAAAAAAAAAGTTTCATCAGAATAGAATGTACACAATTGAGAAATTATTTTTAGTTTTAAACAGGAAAATTTGTCACTTAATTAACTGTTTTTTCAAAATCAGAGCTTTGCATTTTCAAAATCAGAAGTTCATATTTTCAGCTTTGGTAATCCTAGCCATTTGTACACCAATAACCCTCCATGCAATTTTCTTCATCTGTAATACCTTTAGATCTTCTTTGTAATAAGAATTAAATGACTAACAGTAGGGGGAAATTCCAGAAGCAAAACAAACAAATGACTCAATAATATTTCCCTCTGGGAGGTAGATAGAAAGCAGAAATATTCATTATCTACCTTATACACATCAGTATTCTTGAAACTGTTTCTCTAATTTCATTTACTTTCTTACTACTTAACAAGGAAGGAAATTACCTTTTCGAAAAAGAGACTGGTTTCTTTCTGGTTTACCAGAGAATTGCAATTAAGCTCTAAATAATATTTCTATCATATAAGCAGCAGCTTTCTGGATGAAAATTCCATTTATTTTTCATCTCATAAAAAGCAGAGACAGAGGCAGATACGCAGACAGAGGAAGCAACAGATAACACGAAAAGTTCTGTACTTTATCAAGAATCCCATTTACTGTTTTTACTGAGTAGTAATAATAATTTATTACTATGGCTTGGGGTTTCTTAGGTTATCTCATGAATCCTAACTGTGTTACACATATGATACTAATGGCATTTACTCTTGAATCACAGAGACTTGGCATAGTATGTAGTGAGAAGCTTTTGAAATCTTGCAAAAATAACAGGTCAAAGACATATGAAAGGGTATCAATGTATGTGAATTAATGCACCTTCTATCTGGCAAATATCATATAACCCTTTTATTAATTACAATAAAAAATATAAAAAAAATAACAGGTCATTGCCACTTTCTACAGCACCTTCCTAGTTTGTTAATTCATTCAAGTTTCTTTTTTTCACTGACCTAATCAGCAACATATATAAATTATGGCTTCCCTTTAGTTTCTTGTATATTAGGTAAAAACCCTTGAAGATTCCATTGTGTTACAAAAAATGAAAATCATTGGTCCTCTAAGATTATGAGAATTTGCAGGTTTTACTTGTATTAGTCATAAGGGACATCAAGTTTGAGCCAAAATGAGAGAATACTTAACAATACAGACCTACCAGAATGCTTTCTAATGTTAGGTTCCTTTTCTTTTCAGTGATTAAGAAACATTTATAGAATTAAAGACTGGTATTGGAGGGGTAACAATGTCCAACAAGGCATATTTTCACTACCTTATGTCTGTAACTGTAACCCATCTATACATCACCCTGACAATAAAATTAAAGAAAAAAGAAAAAACTCCCTGATGTACATTAACAAACAATAAATCTAATGGTTGCTTTTCTCCAACTTTTACAGGTAGAATTGCAACCCAAGTATGAAGATAATTTGTACATGTATCTTTATTTTGTCATCTTTATTATTTTTGGTTCATTCTTTACTTTGAATCTTTTTATTGGTGTCATCATAGATAACTTCAACCAACAAAAAAAGAAGATAAGTATACTAAAACTTCATCTTTGCACTGAAATGTGAACTAAATATCTGCCTCATGCTCCAAAATGCATTTGCCATAGCAAAACTATAAAGTTTAAAATTATTTCGAGCTCGATATCTGTGATATTTTTAGCAAATTTTAATTCAGATTAGATACATTTTCCTATGCAAATATTTCTGTTAAAGTGTACATTGTATATTATATATATATGGCTCCAATAATATAGATATTAGCAACAAAGGAATAAAATGGAAGCCAAACTATGTATGATTATTAAAAAGCTTTTATAAGTTGCAAAGACCATGGTTTTAACTGTTTTTGATTTTGTTTCTTTACTTTGGAGGTCAAGACATTTTCATGACAGAAGAACAGAAGAAATACTACAATGCAATGAAAAAGCTTGGTTCAAAGAAACCACAAAAACCAATTCCTCGGCCTGCTGTAAGAATAGTACCCATTTGTCATCAGTGCAAGCTCTGCTTTCACTTTCAAAGCCAAAATCGATAGACAGTAAAATTATGGTGATGTTTGTAGTGCAATGGTTTCATTGAATATTGTGACTATGTAGTAGCAGCAGGTGGAATACTGTGTGATTCATATTAATATGGAATGTAGTTTATATATAATCATATGAGATGCCTCAAAATGCAAGTTTTTAATCTTAAATACTAGTAGTTTGGCACAGAATTGATGACATTGAGATTTTAATAGAGAATAGTATATCTCTCAGAGACCTGTGTTTTCTTTAACTCTGCAAACTGAAGGAATCATTAATGCAAGATATTTGCAGTGTTTCTCTTCTGTTTAAAGACAATGGCCAAATTTTATATTTCCCCTACTACCCTGACCTTAAATATGACAATATTATGCATTTCATGACTCTTATGACTCATATATTTGTCAATAAGCTAGCTCTGTTTTGGCTGCTTTCGGGAATTTTTTTCAGAAATTATCTGAGTTCTTCCATCTCAAGAACTCTTTCCACAAGGTACACATGGTATAAAGCAATCTACTCTTTCATAAGTATCTTGACTCTGTGAATCTATTAGTGACAGTTTGTTTTTAAAATCCATTAGCCGTAATCACATACTCTTTGCAAATCTGACAGAATCTCTAAAAAATGGTATCGACATAACATAGAAACTGTAAGGAAAGTACAATTCAAGCCTTGTTTTGTAGTAATAAAGTTTGGGTAAAAAAGGTAGAGGAGAGCTGAGTGCTGGCAGCTCATGGTAGAAAGCCAACCCAGGCAGGAAAATCCATGAGATTCTTTTCTCTAACTGAAACCAAAAAAGCTAAGACTAGCACAGTGGCTCAAATGATGAAGTGCTAGTCTTGAATACAAAAGTTCAGGGACAGTGCCAAGTCCTGAGTTCAAGATTCAGGACCAGCACCAGCAAAATGGGTTTAAAAGATTCCTGTACAATGTTGTGAAAAGCCAGTGAGGCTAGAAAACAGAATGGGGATTCATTTGGGATGTGCTGAGTAAAAAAAAGTTAGGGTCACCCAATCTCTATAGTAGTTGTCTTAATGAATTGGGCAAACAGGAACTAAGGACTAGAGTTGTATATTGAAGTGATATATTCCAGTATCATTTGGGCAGGGGATCAAATGAGTTTCTTGATCATGTGATGTAATAATTAAGATCAGTTTCTACTTTGAAGATTGTCTGAACTTATTGTAAATACTTGACACTGTTACCTGTGAGAAAACAGGCACTGTTTTCTCTTGTTGCCGTCTAATAAGTAGAACAAAAAAAAGTAAAATTAAATAAGAGCAAACAGTCATAATGACATAATATAATGTTAGAAATTTTATGATAGATGGTGGAAGCAAAGTTTTCTGAGAATACAAGGTATTTAAATCTGTGTACACTATCCCAGACAAGAAGGGATGAGGTTTATTTCATACAGTGAACAGATAAGGCAAAGTGGTTTGATAGAGTTTACATATTTTACTAAGTGATATGATTTGTATGGGTTGGTTTTTTTTTTAACATTCCTGAAGCTTGAATGGAGGGCCTGGGTACTGACCCTGAGCTTCTTTTGCTCAGGCTATGACTATATCACTGTAGTTACAGTGCCACTTCCAGCTGTCTCTGTTTATGTGGTACTGAGGAATGAAACCCAGGGCTTCACGCATGCTGGGCAAGCACCCTACCACTAAGCCACATTCCCTAATTAGTATGTTTTTAAAGTAGTAAAAAAAATAAAAATAAGGGGAGCAACAAATCTAAGTTAAATTAAAGTAAAGAGGAGCTAAGGATGGAAGTTGTCCCTGGAATTAGACAAGTTTATTAGATGAAAAAGAGGCCTGGAAGGAAAAATACAGCACAAACAATGGAAATCTATTCTAGCAGACCAAACATGTATTCAGAGAAAAATAAGTAAAAAATAATATAGAACAGGTACAGTATGAGGTCCAAGAATTTCTATTGGACATGATGGAAACTTTGCAATTTAGTTTCCAGCATAAATACATATATATATATATATGTATTTATATACATATATACATATATATACATATATATATGGCTAAGGAAAAGGTAGCTATTTATATTTAAAATTGTAAGCAGCTACAAGCTAATGATCAATTCTGATCTAGAGATCAGACCTGGATTACCCAGTGAGAACTTCACTTTGTAAAATAAAATATAAGGCAAATTACTCCTTAAAAATAAACTTTAGGTTAAGTGCTGGTAGCTTACATGTAGGTATTTAGAAGACTGAGATATGAGGTTTGAAGCCATCCTGAGCAGAGAAGTTTGTGAGACACTTATCTCCAATTAATTATAAGAATGTTGGAAATGGAGATGTTGATCAAGTAGTAGAGTGCTATTGTTACAGTATCTCACTTTGTTATCTGATATATTGGATATATTTATATTCGGTTATTTGAAATTGGATAGGGAAGGGGGGAAAACAAGATTAGAGGTGGGGGTGGGGGGAGGGAAATGGGGACCAAGACATGAGAAAGGGTATCAATGTATGAGAATTAATGCACCTTTTATCTGGCAAATATAATGTAACCCTTCTATTAATTACAATAAAAAATATATGAAAAAAAAGAAATCCCAAGGACAGTGCCTGCCCTGAGTTCAAGCCTCAGACTGGCAAAAAAGAAAAGAAAAGTTCTAATCAATCCAAAGAAAAGGCAAAGAGTGAACATAACTGGTAATGTCATAAATGTAAGGTGAAACAATTTGTGGCTTATCAGTTGGGAGATATTTTCACACATTTCTTCATTGCAAAAATAAAATTTAATCACTTCTGACAAAAAAATCTCAAGAACAGTGCCCATGACATGAGTTCAAGGCCTAGAACTGGCACAAAATAAAAATAAAATAGAATTGATTAGGGAAAAAATCCATGAACTGTAATTTATGAAATAATTATTCTCAAAACAGATTTACCTCATGCAATCTCCACATAGATTTGCCTATGTTGATGAAAAACATCTTACATATCCATGAATTGTCAAAACTAACAAATAAACTTGGATAAACAACCATGAAATAAAATATAGAATTTGATCCATATTTGTTTTCCTATTCATATTGTTTGCTTAAACTACCATTTTTAAATGCCTGTCATAAACTTTATGACAGATTTAGGATGATGTAGCTTTGATGAGAGAAAATGAAATCAGAAACTGAAAACTGAAAATAGAGGAAATTCTTTTATTAGACCTTATAAAAGTAATATTAATACCTATTCCTGAGTACATGGAACAAAGTCACATTATAGTTACAAATATTTATTGTCTACATACCACACCCTTTCCATTTATAAATATCGCTTTAATGATTATAGTCATGTATATGTTCAGTTACATATATGATCACACTCATGTAAGCTTCCTGTTGCCTTTTAGTTGAAAAAAAACCCTTTTGTTGTTACATTGCTTTTCAGAAGTAGACATTGTCTTTAGAAATCCAAAACAGACTTTTTTGTGTTATCAAAATGTAGTAAATGTTTGTGCATAGGCCATAAAATGAGATATTAAAAGTAGGAATGTAGGATGTTCTTGGGGCTTAAACTTAGGGCCTGAGAACTGTCCTTGGGCTTTCTCAAGCCTAGTGCTCTACCACTTGAGACATAGACCAACCTGTAGCTTTTTTCTATGTATGTAGTACAGAGGAATCTAACCCGGGTCTTTGTGCATGCTAGGCGAGCTCTCTACCACTAGGCCAAACTCCAAGCCCCCCTGCCACAGAATGTTTTTAGAGTACATTTTCACATTGCTATGTATTTGCTTTTTCCAGAACAAATTCCAAGGAATGGTCTTTGATTTCGTAACCAAGCAAGTCTTCGATATCAGCATCATGATCCTTATCTGTCTCAACATGGTCACCATGATGGTAGAGACAGATGACCAGAGTCAAGAAATGACCAATATCCTGTATTGGATTAACCTGGTATTCATTGTTCTCTTCACTGGAGAGTGTGTGCTAAAACTCATATCCCTGCGGTATTACTACTTCACCATTGGATGGAATATTTTTGATTTTGTGGTGGTTATTCTCTCCATTGTAGGTAAGAAGAAAAGCTTTTATTTAACTCTAGGAATCTCATCATGAAAATCAGTGTTTTAAATGTTCAGAGAAGTTTTTTTCATGAGTCTAGTTTATCTCAAATTAAAAAAAAATAAAGTCTAATGTCTGTTTTTTGGTTTTTCATTTTTTAATTTCATTTCTGGATGGAACAACACTTAAAATATTTTTCAGATTTTATTCATCACCTTTATTCATCATTTCAGCAGACAGGAAGTGCAAATTTGCATAAATATTCTTTTGTTGGTAGTGGTGGTAATGGTAATTAGGCTTGAACTCAGGACCTGAAGTTGTCCCTGGCCTCTTTCACTCAAGGCTAGTTCTCTGCCACTGTGAGGCACAGCACTACTTCCAGTTGTCTGGTGGTCAATTTTAGATAAAATTTTCCTTCCCTAGAGTGGCTTCAAACTGCAATCCTTAGATTTCAACCTCCTGAGCAGTTAGGATTACAGATGTGGGCCACAAGCACCCAGCCATAAATATTCTTGCACCCAGTCATACACTTGACATATAATAATACTTTGAGTAAACATACACAAGCACATGTGTTCACACAATATAAGCTTCCTGTTATCATTGAGGTCAAATGGCTTTTATGATTTGTAGTGTTCCTTTTTAAGAAGAGATATAATATTCACAAATCAAAAACAGATTAATTTGTCATAAAATATATGAAGCATTTATGCTTAGGATATTAAATACTAAAAGTAAATATAAGAATATTTAAGGTAAGCTTTGGTCTTTTGATTATTTGAACTCAGAGTCTTTACCTTGTGTTAGACAAATGTTCTACCTCTGAACCATATCCCAAGTTTGGCCTGTTGAAGGAGAGAGCAAGAAAATAACACATACATAGAGGAAATGATGGAATACTTTTATTTTTTTTTGCACTTTTCAGGTATGAAGTCCTGTAGCAACCATGCATTGCACAAGTTTATTGGCACCAGCTGTGCAAAAGCTCAAATGTTATTATACTTTTATTTTTAAATAATTGCATAAAGGAATTGGCATTTAACAAAGAAATATATGAATACAATGAATCTTGGTCACTGTCATCCCTTTCATCATTCTCCCCAGTTCCTCTCAAACTTCTTCCCCCAATTTTCATAAAATTCAATGCATATTCTTTTATAGACACTTTTATATGAGAAACTAAAAGTTAATGTTATTTGCTCTATTTTAGTTTGCCTGGAAAAAAATCTGACTTTACTTAAGTCAATCCATGAACTACTCTAACTATACTGTACATTATATATTGACTGTACTATGGGGTAGTAATAAGGTAATTAGGAGATGGGAAATATCTCATTGACATTGATAGCAAAATGATGCTTTCAAAGTTGAGGATCTCTATGGGAGGGAAGAAGTGGAGAGGTTGATTCATATGGATTGAATTTTACTGAGACAGGAACAAGAAGTACTAGTGTGGGGCTGAGAGTTTGGTCTAGTGGTAGATTGCTTGCCTACCATGAACGAAGACCCAGGTTCTATTTCTCGGTACCACATACATAGAAAAGCTGGAAGTGGTGCTGTGGCTCCAGTGGTAGAACTCTAGCCTTGAGAAAGCCCAAGGACAGTGCTCAGGCCCTGAGCTCAAGCCCAGGACTGGCAAAAAAAAAAAAAAAAAACAGTTCTCATGTACTGCAGGGTGACTGTAAACAACACTACTCTGCTGAACATTTTTTAAAGTTAGAAGGAAGAACTTTAGTGTTTTCACCACAAAGATAAATGTTAGAAGAAATTATGTGAAGAAAACATATGTGTAAGTTAAATAGCAAAACAGAATGCATTAAGACAAGATCCAAGATTCTGTTCCACTTGTGTCTGTTTCCAGACCCTATATTTTCCCCTAATTATAATACTGCCTGTTCTCCATAAAATCAATCATGACCACATAGGAAGGATCAAAAGTTTTCATCAAGAACACCTAATGGTCAGGCACTGCTGGCTCTTGCCCATAACCCTAGCTACTCAGGCTGAAATCTGAGGATTGCAGTTCAAAGCCAGCCTGGCAGAAAAGTCCAATTAATCACCAGAAAACCACAAGTGGCCCAAAGTGGTAGAGCACTAGACTTGAGTGAAAGAACTCAAGAACAGCACCCAGGCCCTGTGTTCAAGTCCCATGACTGAAAAAAAATGCCTAATGGATAACCACATCCTTTCTCCAGGCACATAATATGACTATATTTTGGAAGCATTTCTGACATGTTTTAACCTTTAATGGCTGAATAATTCCTTTATAGAAGGTGTTTGACCTTCATTCTCTTAAGTGTCTTAATAATTTAACACCAACCACACAAATTCATCTTTTTTTTTTTTTGCCAGTCATGGGGCTTGAACTCAGGGCCTGAGCATTGTCCCAGAGATTTCTCAAGGCTTGCACTCTACCACTTAAGCCACAGCACCATTTCTGGCTTTTTCTGTATATGTAGTACTGAGGAATTGAAGCCAACTATTCGTACATGCTAAGCAAGTACTCTACTACTAGGACAAACTTCCGACCCCAACAACTTCATCTTAATGAACAATAATCACAGATTGTTTGCATGAGTACCCCTGATAAATATGTATGCCGTTCTAATGTCCCTGTGTTGTAAAGCTAGATGATACTTACAATGCAAATATTTGTTCACTGATATTATTTACACTATTTTCATTTCCTTTGTGGTTTCCCACAGGCATGTTTCTAGCAGAACTGATAGAAAAGTATTTCGTGTCCCCTACCCTGTTCCGAGTGATCCGCCTTGCCCGGATTGGCCGAATCCTCCGCCTCATCAAAGGGGCCAAGGGGATCCGCACGCTGCTCTTCGCTCTCATGATGTCCCTTCCCGCCTTGTTCAACATCGGCCTGCTGCTCTTCCTCGTCATGTTCATCTACGCCATCTTCGGGATGTCCAACTTTGCCTACGTGAAAAGGGAAGTTGGAATCGATGACATGTTCAACTTTGAGACGTTTGGCAACAGCATGATCTGCCTGTTCCAGATTACCACGTCTGCCGGCTGGGATGGGCTGCTAGCCCCGATTCTTAACAGTGGACCCCCAGACTGTGACCCTGAAAAAGATCACCCAGGAAGCTCGGTGAAGGGAGACTGTGGGAACCCCTCGGTTGGCATTTTCTTCTTCGTCAGCTACATCATCATCTCCTTCCTGGTGGTGGTGAACATGTACATCGCTGTCATCCTGGAGAATTTCAGCGTGGCCACGGAAGAAAGCGCAGAGCCCCTGAGCGAGGATGACTTCGAGATGTTCTATGAGGTCTGGGAGAAGTTCGACCCCGATGCCACCCAGTTCATAGAATTTGCCAAGCTGTCTGACTTTGCAGCCGCCCTGGATCCTCCCCTTCTCATAGCAAAACCAAACAAAGTCCAGCTCATTGCCATGGACCTGCCCATGGTCAGTGGAGACCGGATCCACTGCCTCGACATCTTGTTTGCTTTTACAAAGCGTGTGCTGGGTGAGAGTGGAGAGATGGACGCCCTTCGAATACAGATGGAAGAGCGATTTATGGCATCGAACCCCTCCAAGGTGTCATACGAGCCCATCACAACCACTCTGAAACGCAAGCAAGAGGAGGTGTCTGCGATCGTCATCCAGAGAGCGTACCGACGCTACCTCCTAAAGCAGAAAGTGAAAAAGGTCTCGTCTATATATAAGAAAGACAAGGGCAAAGAAGGCGAGGAGACGCCGATCAAAGAAGACATCCTGGTGGATAAACTGAACGAGAACTCAACTCCAGAGAAAACAGATGTGACACCATCCACCACTTCCCCACCTTCCTATGATAGTGTGACCAAACCAGAAAAAGAGAAATACGAAAAAGACAAATCAGAAAAGGAAGACAAAGGGAAAGATATCAGGGAAAGTAAAAAGTAAAATGATATCATAATAATAATAATAATAAAACAGAAAAAATAAAAGAAACAAAGGATATCCCATTTTGTGACCAATTGTTTACAGCGTGTGATGATGATGTATTTGTGTCAACAGGACTCCCACAGGAGGTCTATGCCAAACTGACTGTTTTTACAAATGTATACTTAAGGTCAGTGCCTATAACAAGACAGGGACCCCTGGTCAGAAACTGGAACTCAGTAAAGGAGCGAAGCAGCACCAGTAAGAAGTTTCTGTTTCCACAACCAGCAGAAGCTGCTGGAGAGCAGAGAGGAGTGGCTACTCAGAATACCAGACACCAATGGAAAGGCGGGGGAGGGAAGTTCAATTTTTATGTAAATTCAACATGTGACACTTAATAATAGTAAATGTCACCACTGTGTACCTTTTGACTCCCACACCTGTCTTTGTTTTTTAACAAAAATCTGTGCTGTGATGCTATCACCTTTTCTTTTCATTCACAGGTTGTTTACTCTCATATATATGTGACTATTTTTGTAACTGGGTTTATGTTTAGGGAGAGGGTGTAAAGGGATGGAATTCTACATTTCTCTATTGTATAACTGGGTATATTTTCAATGGAGGCATGCTGCAATTCTCATTCACATATATATATGTATATGTATGTATACATATACATATATATATATAAAGTAATCACGTGACAACCTGAAAGAGTTTACTCCTTGTTTCAGGATGTTTTTAGATTTTTGAGGTGCTTAAATAGCTTTTCATATTTTTAAAGTCTTTCATCTGGGAAAATTTTAATGTGCCTGTAAATGTTCCATAGAATCACAAGCATTAAAGAGTGGTTTTATTTTTACATACTCCATTATATGTACATGTATATATGTATATATGTATATGTGCGTTTATAGATATATACATGTATACACATATGCACACAGATACGTACATTTCCATCACATAGTCACTTGAGTCTTGGCAGCATGACTATAACATTTTTGATAAGTGTCCTTTGACATAAAATTTCAAAAAAAAAAGAGAGAATAGCTATCAGTCCTTTCTAAGAGAAGTGAATTGGCCAAAAAGCATCCCCACCTCCACTTTATAAAGTTGATTCTGCTTTTACCTGCAGTACTGTTTAGCCATCTTCTGCTCTTGGTAAGGATGACATAAGTATATGTCAATTTTTTTAAAAAGTCTGCTTTGTAAATAGTAATTTTACCCAGTGGTGCATGTTTGAGCAAACAAAAATGATGATTTAAGCACAG